>NC_133461.1:15696500-15997500 GCF_048565385.1 Saimiri boliviensis | reverse complement strand
AATGAGGCAGGCACTGGGTTAATTTCGTGATGTAGAAAGATTACCAGTGCCAAGGTGCCAGTCTGTTCGGGCTGCTATAACAAAATAGACTAAACAATAGAAATTTGTTTCTTACAGTTCTGGAGGCTGGCAAGTTTGAGATCCAGGCAGACTGGGTGTCTGGTGAGGACCCGCTTTCTGGCTCATAGATGGCACCTTCTTGCTGTGTCCTCATGTGATTAAAGGTGCAAGGCAACTCTCAGGGGTCTCTTTTATACGGGCACTAATTCCACCTGACCTAATCACCTGCCAAAGGCCCCGCTTCCTATTGCTTTAGGGGTTGGAATTTCAACATATAATTCTTGTGGGACACAAACATCCAGATCACAGCACAAGGGTTAGTGAGGAAGACAAACGCACAATCCAACCTTTCCCGGACTGCTTGGAGAACCATCAAGTCCTCTTGTCTTCCTTCCTGTTTAAATGTCCCTTCTTCCCCAACACCACTCTGCTGCTCTGTCCCGAGCTCCCAGCACTGCTTCGCTGGATGACTGTGCTCATCTCTGACCTTCCTCCCTCCACCTCATCCCGGCACATCGTTCACCAAAGCAACATTTCTTTGCAGTCTGCTCTCGCTGGCATTCTGGGGATACTGAGTAGCTCACAGTCCTATAGAAGAGAAAGACGAGTCAACAGCAATTACGATGCTTTAGACCCTAACCTCCTAGGACAGGTCGTGTTGGTCTTGCTCTCCGTACCTAGTATTTGTTGAATAAAAAAATGAATGAACAAATGAACAATTTCTGCAGGTTATACATAAACACATGTTCAAAGAGTTTCTGCAGAAGACAGAAACTGACTGTTGGCGGAGGAAACGGACCACCTCAGCTGCCTGAAGTGGAGGACAGGTGACGCTCTGCAAGGAGGTGGCAGTGAGCCTGCAGGCCACACGGTCTGCCTTCTCCAAACCCTTTCCTGGCTGCTTCAGGCCTTGAGGACTTGCTTCTGAACTGAGCACTCTTAAATATTTTGGCACTTCATATTTCTAATAGCATTGTTTTCTTTTTCACATGAATGTTTTCTGGGTGCTTAATTAGGCGGCAGTCTCTTTGAGAGACTACAGTTTATTTCCTGTTTCATAGACCAGGCATTCGTAAATACGGTCACTTTTTTTTTTTTTTTCTGAGATGGAGTCTTGCTCTGTCGCCCAGAGCTAGAGTGCAATGGTGCTATCTGGGTTCACTGCAACCTCTGCCTTCCAGGTTCAAGCAATTCTCCCGCCTCAGCCTCGCAAGTAGCTGGGATTACAGGCACCCACCACCACGCCTGGCTAATTTTTGTATTTTTAGTAGAGACAGTTTTCACCGTGTTGGCCAGGCTAGTCTCGAACTCCTGACCTCATGATCTGCCCACCTCAGCCTCCCAAAGTGCTGGGATTACAGGTGTGAGCCACCACGCCCAGCCAATATGGTCACTTTTTAATAGAAATATGTTATATTTTGGGAACATCTTCCCATACATTTTATTTACTTATAGGACAAAAGGAATATTCTCCTTTAAATAGCAGCTTTTTTGGAAACTGTAATTGTTAATTTATAAACCTTTATTTACTTGCTAGAAAGTCTGGGACAGGATCAGAAATAAATTGGAAAGTGCCACCTGTAATCCCAGAACTTTGGGAGGCCGAGGCAGGCAGATCACCTGAGGTCAGGAGTTCGAGACCAGCTGGCCAGCATGGTGAAACCCCATCTCTACTAAAAATACAAAAAAATGAGCCAGGCACGGTGGTGGGCACCTGTAATCCCAGCTACTTGGGAGGCTGAGGCAGGAGAATCGCTTGAACCCAGGAAGCAGAGGTTGCAGTGAGCAGAGATCGTGTCATTGCACTGCAGCCTGGGTAACAAAAGTGAAACTCCATTACACACACACACAAAATTGGGAAGTCCCAAGTATAACTATCAGTTGTGGTTCAATCAGAATGCAAGTAAGTATCTCTGGGTAAGTGGAAGGAAAACTATACTTTGATTTACCCAACACTTCGATTTCAAAAATACATTGACCCATTAACAAACAATTTTAGAGAGGCTTAAATACTAGTGAACATGTTATTTTAAGCCACTCATGTATTAAGAGATGTCACGAGTTTATAAATACAGCAATTGCACATGACTGGCATAGAAACCTCAACTCCAGTATTGTGATGTTCAAAGTTCAATTTAAAGGGATTTTAATAATTCACCATAATTAATAACTAAGGTAAGGTTTGTTGACCTTGAATCTTAAATAGTTGCCACGTCTGTTTATTAAAAATAGCTTTTCCTTTTTTTCTTTCTTCATTCACCTTAGCTTAAGTAATAGTCTATTATAGCAAAAACGCAACAGTGGCATCCTGTGGCTTGGCCTATGAATGACAGGTGCGTGTCACAGTTGTAATCTTGGAGGCTTTGTGTCATGGCTATGCAGAGGTACAGGATCATTGTGAAAAGCATGGCATGTAAGAAGGAAAATCTCCATTAGTTTTTTTTTTAAGACCTAAAATTATTGTACATGACTCATTATGGTCTTTTATCTTTATTTCATGGGAATAAAGCACATACATAATTAAAAATTGAGTTGAAAATAAAGCCACAGAAATGTACTTGCTTTTTTTTTTTTTTTTTAAGACAGAGTTTCGCTCTGGTTACCCAGGCTGGAGTGCAATGGCGCGATCTCGGCTCACCGCAACCTCCGCCTCCTGGGTTCAGGCAATTCTCCTGCCTCAGCCTCCTGAGTAGCTCGGATTACAGGCACGTGCCACCATGCCCAGCTACTTTTTTGTATTTTTAGTAGAGACGGGGTTTCACCATGTTGACCAGGATGGTCTCGATCTCTTGACCTCATGATCCACCCGCCTCAGCCTCCCAAAGTGCTGGGATTACAGGCTTGAGCCACCGCACCCGGCCTGTACTTGCTTTTTTAAAAGCTTATTTTCCTGGAATCTGTGATGAAGTTTCCCTCTGTCATTTTTATACAGAGAATATACGATCGTTTCTCTCATGTAATGCTTATGTAAGTGTAGGAAATGGAGTAAAATAATCCATATCAGACCATTAACAACTGTAAACACTTTATGTTACCCCTGCCCCCCAAAATAAACACGACTAAATCTCAGAAGCCCTTTGATTGTGACGCTTGGCCACTGAGCCCTCTGCACTCAAAAAACAGCACTATCACAGTTAGCGGTGCATCCTTCCAGCTTCAAACTTTAAAAAATATTTTAAAAACATCTTCATAAACAACATAGTTATACTTATTAAAATTTTTTACACAAGTAAAATTATGATACTCATATTCCATGAAGTTTTGCACTCAAGATGTAGTCGAGGTCTCACGTACACTTATCTTACATGAAAGAATGTATGGAATATGAATGCCGTAATTCCATTTACGTAAATTGTAAAATAAGAACAAGTATGTATATATATAATAAGGACCTTTGGGTTGCTGCTTCTGAGGACGTCCTGTTCTCCTTCTGCCACTTTGCTATGGGCGTGCCTCTGCTCTTTATTTATCCCAGTTCTTTCTCCATTAAAGATAAATTCTCTGATAAGATAAATATAGCATATCTTTATTAATTCCTTTGTTATAGATCCTGCAAATACCTTCTCGAGGCATGTTGCTTCCTCTAACGCTGATGGGGTATGTTTTGTTATGAAGATGTTTTCTGTTCTGCAGGGTTGCATGTCAGTTACAGTTGTCATTTGTAAGCAGTAGAATCCAGTCTGACCAGTTTAAGCAGAAAAGAACTTAGGAGAGACAGAGAGACAGCAGAGCGTTCACCAAAGTTTGGGATAGGTGGGAAAAGAGGCGTGAGACAATGAACCAGCTGACCCTTTCCGGAATCTGCTGCCTACCCCAGGACCACACCGCCTTTGCCCAGGATGCGCCAGGGAGATGACAGCGGCTCCTGGAGGTGCGCAGCCCACCTGCTCCCTCTGTCTGCCCGAGGCCCCTGGGTCTGATTGGCAGGCCTGGTCATGTGCCCACATTTTGGCTGGGAAAGCATCAGGGAAGGCACACATACCCAGGAGGCGGAGGTTGCGGTGAGCCGAGATCGCGCCATTGCACTCCAGCCTGGGTAACGAGCGAAACTCCGTCTCAAATTAAAAAAAAAAAAATAAATAAATAAATAATGAAAGATTCTCCCTTGGGGAAAACAACCAAAATTCAGACAGGGTGGCCTAAAAAGCTTGGCAGATTCACCTTGGGCCACAAAAATATTCTTCAAACTTAAACAAAACAAAACTAAAAAATATCTTCATGAACAACATATAGTTATGCTTTGTCTTATTTTACATACGTAGAATTATGATATTCACATTTGATGAAATTTTGCACTCAAGATGTGGTTGAGGTCTCACATCTCAGTAATGTTTAGTTGTGATTTTTCTTTTAATTCTGCTGGAATTAATTTTTGTATAATTAGTGTAGACTCTAGTTACAGTTTTTATATGAAAAGCCAATGTTTCCATCATTACTGATGGCACAAACTCATCTTTCCCTACTGATCTGTAGGGATCCCATATCCCATGTAGCCCTTACATGTGAATCCTGCATGAACACGGATTTGCACCAGGCTCTCTATTCTGTCCACTGCCTCCTCCTCTACCCAGACAACTGTATTTTAATTTCTGTAACTATCTAGAGTATTTCAGAATCTGCGTGCAACCGCTCCTGCCAACCCGGGAGGCAGAGGTTGCAGTGAGCTGAGATTGAGCCACTGCACTCCAGCCTGGGCATCAGGAGTGAAACTTCGTCCCCCCCCCCCCACCAAAAGAAAAAAAAAAAAAAAGATATCAACAGAAAATCTGTTGGAACTAACAAAAGGATTCAGCAAGGCTGCTGATTACCAGATCAACATACAAAATTCAATAACTTGTGGCCTATATTTCTTATTTTTCAAAATTATCTTGGCAATGATAATTTACTTTTCCATATGAATTTTAGAATCATTTTAGAAATGAACATAGAAGTTCTGCTGGGATTTTGTTTGGAACTTAGTTAAATTTATAGATAATTTGGGCAGAATTGACATGTTTATGCTTTTGAGACCTCTTACCCACTATTCAGATCTTCTTTTATATCCTTTAATAAAACTATAATTTTTTTCCTCATAAACCTCTTAACAATTGTATGTAATGTATATTCTTTAGGTCCTTTATAGTTTTTGCTGCTACTGTGAGCTGGCTTTTTTTTTTTCCTCAATTTTTTTTCCCATTGTTAATCTTCACATATAGGCCACAAGTCATTGAATTTTGTATGTTGATCTTGTGATCAGCAGCCTTGTTGAATCCTTTTGTTAGTTCCAACAGATTTTCTGTTGATATCTATCTTTTTTTTTTTTTTTAAGACGAAGTTTTTCTCTTGTTGCCCAGGCTGGAGTGCAATGGCTCAATCTCAGCTCACTGCAACCTCTGCCTCCCAGGTTCAAGCAATTCTCCTGCCTCAGCCTCCCAAGTAGCTGGAGTTATAGGCATGCACCATTATGCCTGATTAATTTTTTTAAAAATTTTTAGTAGAGGTGGGGTTTTCACCATGTTTGTCAGGCTGGTCTCAAACTCCTGACCTCGGGTGATCCACCCACCTCACCCTCCCAAAGTGCTGAGATTACAGGCATAAACCACTGTGCCCCACCCATCTATGCATTTTCTAAGCCTAAAAATAATAAATTTCCAAACTTCATGCGTTTATGTTTTGCTTACTGCATTCGCTAGTATTTTCTGTGTAAATTTGAATTGGGGTGGTGATGGCTGCCCTGCTTGCCTGTTCTTGCTTTTAATGGGAATAATCCAGAAAGATGTGATATGCTTGCTTTAGGCTTTTGATAAAAACCCTTCATCAAATTAAGGAAGTTTTCTTCCATTTCTAGCTTCCTAAGCATTTTTCTTTTAGGTAAAAGAAGGTGTTGAATTTATAGAATAAAATATGTCATTTTATTTCTTTTTGATCTATAAATGTGGTAAACTTCTGCTGATGAATATTTCTGACATTCTCACATTCCTGGCAAACATCAAAATTAGTCATGGTCATTTAAAACAATACTGTGGTTGGATTCAATTTGCTAATATTTATTCAGGAATTTTAATCTACATTATAAGTGAGATCACCCTATAGTTTCTGTCTCTTGTGCTGTCCTGGTTTCATTTTGGTGTTAATTCTACAGTATCTAAACTCAGTGGCCTGCTGTCCTTTTCTGTTGTCTGTGAAGCTTATATGAGATAGCAACGATCTTTTCCTTAAAGGTTGATAAAATTCACTGCTGAAATCAACTAAGACTAGTGTCTTTTTGGGGAGGTGGCTTGAGGGCAGGTACATTTGATTTTCAAATCAATTTCTTTAATGCTAGTTGTTTTATTCAGTTTTTCTATTTTAAAATTCAGCTAACTTCAAAAGAGACATAAAATTGTGCCACAGACTCCCTTATGATTTCTGCTGCATATGTGGTTACATTACATTTTTCTATTCCTAATGTTTATTTGTTCATTTTTCTTTATTTATCAGCCTTACTGGGGATATTTTATTAGTATTATTTTTCTTTTCTAAGACTAACTCTGTCGTTTCTATTTTACTTTTGTCTCCTTTTCTTATTTTTTCATTTTTTTTATCGTTAACATTTCTTTCCATCACGTTTTTTGCCTAAACTCTGTTGTTCTTTTTCTATCTTCTTGAATTAACACGAGTTCATTTATTTTGTTTTTCTTCTGGTTCTAAAAATATTTTTAGCTCAATAAATATTTCTTTTAACTATTGCTGAATCCTAAGTCTTGGTATTTTTCTGTACTTTCATTAATAATCAATTTTAAAATATTTTATTATTTTTAATAGCTTCATTGAGATATATTTCATACCCCATACAACTCATCCAATTGAAGTGTGTAATTAAATGGCTTCTAATATATTCACAGAATTGTTGATATGGTTTGGCTGTCCCCACCCAAATCTCATCTTGAATTGTAGCTCCCATAATTCCCACATGTTATGGGAGGGACCTGGTGGGAGTTAACTGAATCATGGGGGTAGTTTCCCCATAGTGTTCTTGTGGTAGTGAACAAGTTTCATGAGATCTGATGGTTTTATAAGGGGTTTCTCTTTTTGCTTGGCTCTCATTCTCTCTCTTTGCCTGCTGCTATGTAAGTTGTGGCTTTGCTCCTCCTTGCCTTCCGCCATGATTGTGAGGCCTTCCCAGCTGTGTGGAACTTTGAGTCACTTAAACCGTTGTTTTTTTTTTTTTTTTTTTTTTTTTTTTTTTTTTTTTTAATAAATTACCCACTCTCAGGTACGTCTTTATCAGCAGTGTGAAAACTGACTAATATAGTTGTACAACCATCATCACAATTAACTTTACTTACTCAGTTATCAGTAGATGGATACTTGGGTAGTTTCCAGTTTGGGATATTATAAATAATGCTGCCATGAACATTTGTGTGCAAGTTTTTGTGGACCTATGATTTATTTGGCATGAGTATAAATGAGGAATAGAATTGCTAGGTCATATGGTAACTCTATGTTTAAGCTTTTGAGGAACTGAAGACTGTTTCTAAATGACTGTACCATGTCAGTGTAAGAGGGTTTTAATTTTTCCACATCCTCACCAATGCTTGCTATATCTGTCTTTTTTTACTATAACTGTCTTAGTGGGTATGAAATTATATTTTGTTGTGGTTTTGATTTGCATGTCCCTAATGGATATTTAAGGGTACTCTGAGATACTGGGTTGGTTGTTTTATTTCTAGACAACTTCATTTCCCAGTATTTCTTTTTTCAGTGGACAGAGCTTCCTAAGAAGTATAATTCCTAAAACATTAATTTTTAAATAGAAAAATCATCATAGGATACTCAAATTTCCATTTTAAATTTAATATCACAGAGTTTTATTCTTTGGTTTGTATTTGGATCTCTTTTTCTCTCACATTGAAAATCTGGTTTCTAATGACATTAACATAATTACATATTTGTTTCATTCTACAAAATACATATAATAGTTTCACAAGAACAAAACCAATATTTAAAAATTTTGTTCTATTCTTTTTGTCCATATTGTATGCCAAACTGAATGTACAATTAGATTACTGCAATGCACCAAATTGGTGGTTCTTAACAGGAAACAGCTGCAATCCTAAGAATCTTGGAAGCGTCCATCAGTTGTCTCAGTGTGCAGCAATGAAGCAAGTGGTTCTCATGTATTCACTGGGTATATCAGGTCTGTCCAAACACCTGCTTACATCCTTATTTGGAGAATATAGCCTCAACTCTTCCTCTACCTGTCAGATCTCACGGGACTGCAAACTTTAATGCAGAGTAATACAGAGAAGAGGATTCTGGGAAATGCAATTTCAGGCTTCTATTTTACACAATTCAGAGAAGACTATAGAAGGAAGTAATGATGATACCAAGCTGATACAGATACAGACTCAGACACATTCTTTCAGTGCCTCAGTATTTACATGTCTTCTCTTGTCTTACTAGTCTCCAGGAAAATGTTGAATAGAAGTACTGAAAGTGATCATCTTTGTCCTGTTCTTGATTTTATAGGGCATACTTCCAACATTTCTTCTTTAAGGATGTTTTTTGTACATACTTTCACAAGTTAAGGAGGTTTATTTGCTTCTAATCCTAGTTGATTTTATATATATATATATATATATATATATATATATATATATATAATCAAGAGTTAGTGAATTTATCAAATGCTTTATCTGTAACTATTGAAACAATTAGATGATCTTCTTCTTTAATCTGTTAAAGTGGTAAATATAGTTTGAATATATTTTCATCCTGAACCATCCTTGCATTCTTGGGATAAATCCAAAATGATTTTTTAAAAAATGTATCTCTGGAAACAGATCCAAGATGGCTGATTAGGAGCAGCTCAGGATTGCAGGTCCCAGCGAAAGCACAGACAGACTGCAGGGAAGTTCACAAGGCAGTTGGGCGGAGTCCACAGCAGCTCAGCAAAGCCTCTGCAGGCAGACTGTGACTAGGCTGCCTCCTTGCTGGGCAGGCAGCCCTGAAAAAAGGCGGCAGCATGAAAAAAACTTATAAAAAAGCCCTAACTCCCCAGGACAGAGCATCTGGGGGGAGGGGAAGGCGTTTATGAGTTCTCTGCAGCAGACTTAAACATACCTGTCCAGCAGCTCTGAATGAACAATGGAGCTCACAGCTCAGCACTTGAGCTCCTATAAAGGACAGACTGTCTCCTCAAGCAGCTCCCTGACCCCTGTATATCCAAAGAGTCCCCTCATAAAGGAGAGCTCAGACTGACATCTGGTGGGTATCCTTCCTGGACAAAGATAGCAGAAGAAGAAACGCAGCAGCCCTTACTGTTCTGCAGCTGCTGCAAGTGATCCCCAGGCAAGCGGGGCCTGGAGTGGACCTCAGCAGTCCTACAGCAGAGGGGCCTGAATGTTAGAAGGAAAACAAAGAAACAGAAAGAAATAACTTCATCATCAACAAATTGGACATCCACTCAGAGACCCAATCTAAAAGTCAACAACTACAAAGATGATAGGTGGATAAATCCACAAAGATGGGAGGAAAGCAGCACAAAAAGGATGAAAACATCCAAAACCAGAACACCTCTCCTCCTACAAGGGATCACAACTCCTCACCAGCAAGGGAACAAGGCTGCATGGAGAATGAGTGTGATGAATTGACAGAAACAGGCTTCAGAAGGGGTAATAAGAAACTTCTCTGAGCTAAAAGAACGCGTTCTAACCCAATGCAAAGAAACTAAGAACCTTGAAAGATGATTTGATGAAATGCTAATGAGAATAAATAGCTTAGAGAGGAATATAAGTGAATCGATGGAGCTGAAAAACACAACACAAGAACTTCATGAAGCATAAGTTTCAAAAGCCAAATTGACCAAGCAGAAGAAAGGATATCAGAGGTCGAAGATCAACTTAGTGAAATAAAATGAGAAGGCAAGATTAAAGATAAAAGGGTAAAAAGGAATGAACAAAGTCTCCAAGAAATATGGGACTATGTGAAAAGACCTAATCTACGTTTGATAGGTGTTCCTGAATGTGACGGAGAGAATGAATCCAAGCTGGAAAATGCTCTTCAGGATATTATCCAGGAAAACTTCCCCCACCTAGCAGGCCAATATTCAAGTCCAGGAAATATGGAGAACACCACAAAGATATTCCTCAAGAAGAGCAATTGTGAGAGCCCTAAGGCACATAATTGTCAGATTCACCAGGGTTGAAATGAAGGAGAAAATGCTAAGGACAGCCAGAGAGAAAGATTGGGTTACCAACAAAGGGAAGCCCATCAGACTCACAGCAGATCTCTCAGCAGAAACCATACAAGCCAGAAGAGATTGGGGGCCAATATTCAACATCCTTAAAAAAAAGAACTTTCAACACAGAATTTCATATCCAGCCAAACTAAGCTTCATAAGTGAAAAAGAAACAAAATCCTTTACAAACAGGCAATTACTCAGAGATTTCATCATCACCAGGCCTGCTTTACAAGAGCTTCCAAAAGAAGCACTAAATATAGAAAGGAATAACCAGTATCATCCCCTCCAAAAACATACCAAATGGTAAAGAGCATCAACACAATGAAGAAACTGCATCAACTAATGGGCAAAATAGCCAGCTAGCATCAAAATGGCAGGATCAAATTTACACATAACAATATTAACCCTAAATGTAAATGGGCTAAATTCCCCAATCAAAAGACACAGACTGGCAAATTGGATAAAAAGCCAAAACCCATTGGTGTGCTGTATCCAGGAAACCCATCTCACATGCAAGGATGCACAAAGGCTCAAAATAAAGGGATGGAGGAAGATTTACCGAGCAAATGGAGAGCAAAAGAAAAAATAAAAAAAGCAGGAGTTGCAATTCTCATCTCTGATAAAATAGACTTTAAACCAAAAAAATCAAAAGAGACAAAGAAGAACATTACATAATGGTAAAAGGATCAATGCAACAAGAAGAGCTAACGATCCCAAATACATGCACACCCAATACAGGGACACCCAGATACATTAAGCCAGTTCTTAATGACTTACAAAGAGACTTAGACTTCCACATAATAATAGTGGGAGACTTTAACACCCCATTGTCAATATTAGACAGATCAATGAGACAGAAAATTAACAAGGATATCCAGGACTTGAACTCAGACCTGGACCAAGCAAATCTAATAGATATTTACAGAACTCTCCACCTCATATGCACAGAATATACATTCTTCTCAGCACCACATCACACCTACTCTAAATTGACCACATAATTGGAAGTAAATCACTCCTCAGCAAATGCAAAAGAATGAAATCATAACAAACAGTCTCTCAGACCACAGTGCAATCAAGTTAGAACTCAGAATTCAGAAACTAACTCAGAACTGTACAGCTTCATGGAAACTGAACAACTGGCTCTTGAGTGTTGACTGGATAAACAATGAAATGAAGGCAGAGATAAAGATGTCCTTTGAAACCAACGAGAATGAAGACATAACATACCAGAATCTCTGGGACACATTTAAAGCAGTGTTTAGAGGAAAATATATAGCAATAAATGCCCACATGAGAAGCAAGGAAAGATCTAAATTCAACACCCTATCATCAAAATTGAAAGAGCTAGAGGAACAAGATAAAAAAAAACCCTCAAAACCTAGCAGAAGACAAGAAATAACTAAGATCAGAGCAGAACTGAAGGAAATAGAGACACAAAAAACCCTTCAAAAAGTCAATACATCCAGGAGCTGGTTTTTTGAAAAGATCAACAAAATAGACCACTAGCCAGATTAATAAAAAAGAAAAGAGAGAATAATCAAATAGATGCAATAAAAAATGATAAATGGGATATCACCACAGATTCCACAGAAATTAACAATCATCAGAGATTATTACAAACACCTCTATGCACATAAACTAGTAAACTTGGAAGAAATGGATAAATTCATGGCCACTTGCATCCTCCCAAGCCTAAACCAGGAAGAAGTTGAAACCCTGAATAGACCAATAACAAGGGCAGAAGTTGAGGTGGCAATTAAGAGCCTACCACCCCCCCCAAAAAAACCCAGGTCCAGATGAGTTCACTGCCAAACTCTACCAGACATACAAAGAGGAACTGGTATCATTCCTTCTGAAACTATTCCAAACAATCCAAAAAGAGGGAATCCTTCCCAAATCATTTTATGAGATCAACATCATCCTGATACCAAAACCCAGCAGAGACTCAGCAAGAAAAGAAAACTTCAGGCCAATATTCATGATGAACATAGATGACAAAATCTTTAATAAAATACTGGCAAACTGATTGCAACAGCACATCGAAAAGCTTATCCACCATGATAAAGTAGGCTTCATTCCAGGGATGCAAGGCTGGTTTAACATACGCAAGTCCGTAAACGTAATTCATCACATGAACAGAACCAAAGACAAAAAACACATGATTATCTCAATAGATGCAGAGAAGGCCTTTGACAAAATTCAACAGCCCTTTATCCTAAAACTTTCAATAAACTAGGTATTGATGGAACGTATCTCAAAATAATAAAAGCTATTTATGACAAACCCACAGCCAATATCATACTGAATGGGCAAAAACTGGAAGCATTCCCTTTGAAATCTGGCACTAGACAAGGATATCCTCTCTCACCACTCCTATTCAATATAGTATTGGAAGTTCTAGCCAGAGCAATCAGGCAAGAAAAAGAGATAAAGGGTATTCAACGAGAAAAGGAGGAAGTCAAATTGTCTCTATTTGCAGATGACATGATTGTATATTTGGAAGACCCATCGTCTCAGCCCCAAATCTCCTGAAACTGATAAGCAATTTCAGCAGAGTCTCAGGATACAAAATCAATGTGCAAAAATCACAAGCATTCCTACACACCAATAACAGACTTAAAGAGAGCCAAATCAAGAACCAACTGCCATTCACAATTGCTACAAAGAGAATAAAATACCTAGGAATAAAACTAGCAAGGAATATAAAGGACCTCTTCAAGGAGAACTACAAACCACTGCTCAACGAAGTAAGAGAGGACACAAACAGATGGAGAAACATTCCATGCTCATGGTTAGAAGAATCAATATCGTTAAAATGGCCATACTGCCCTAAGCAATTTACAGATTCAATGCTATCCCCATCAAGCTACCAGTGACCCTCTTTACAGAACTGGAAAAAAACACCTTAAATTTCATATGGAACCAAAAAGAGCCCGCATAGCCAAGTCAATTCTAAGCAAAATGAACAAAGTGGGAGGCATCACACTACTGGACTTCAAACTATACTACAAGGCTACAATAATCAAAACAGCATGGTACTGGTACCAAAACAGAGATATAGACCAATGGAACACAACAGAGGCCTCGGAGGCAACACCACACATCTACAACCATCTGATCTTTGATAAACCTGACAAAAACAAGCAATGGGGAAAAGATTCCCTGTTTAATAAATGATGTTAGGAAAACTGGATAGCCATGTGCAGAAAGCAGAAACTGGACCCCTTCCTGACACCTTACACTAAAATTAACTCCAGATGGATTAAAGACTTAAATATAAGACCTAACACCATAAAAACACTAGAAGAAAACCTAGGCAAAACCATTCAGGACATAGGCATAGGCAAGGACTTCAGGACCAAAACACCAAACGCATTGGCAGCAAAAGCCAAAATAGACAAATGGGACCTAATCAAACTCCACAGCTTCTGCACTGCAAAAGAAATGGCCATTAGAGTGAATCAGCAACCAACAGAATGGGAAAAAAATTTTGCAATCTACCCATCTGGCAAAGGGCTAATAACCAGAATCTACAAAGAACTAAAACAGATCTACAAGAAAAAAACAAACAAGCCAATTCAAAAGTGGGCAAAGGATATGAACAAACACTTTACAAAAGAAGACGTATATGAGGCCAACAAACATATGAAAAAAATACTCATCATCACTAGTCATTAGAGAAATGCAAATCAAAACCACATTGAGATACCATCTCACACTAGATAGAATGGCGACCATTAAAAAATCTAGAGACAACAGATGCTGGAGAGGATGTGGAGAAATAGGAACGCTTTTACACTGCTGGCGGGAGTGTAAATTAGTTCAACCATTGTGGAAGACAGTGTGGCGATTCCTCAAGGATCTAGAAATAGAAATTCTATTTGACCCAGCAATCACATTACTGGGTATATATCCAAAGGATTATAAATCGTTCTACCATAAGGACACATGCACACAAATGTTCATTGTAGCACTGTTTACAATAGCAAAGACCTGGAACCAACCCAAATGCCCATTGATGATAGACTGGACAGGGAAAATGTGGCACATATATACACCATGGAATATTATGCAGCCATAAAAAACAATGAGTTCGTGTCCTTTGTAGGGACATGGATGAATCTGGAAACCATCATTCTCAGCAAACTGACACAAGAACAGAAAATCAAACACCACATGTTCTCACTCATAGACGGGTGTTGAAAAATGAGAACACATGGACACAGGGAGGGGAACATCACACACTGGGGTCTGTCAGGGGGAAATAGGGGAGGGACAGTGGGGGGTTGGGAGTTGGGGAGAGACAGCATGGGGAGAAATGCCAGATATAGGTGATGGGAAGGAAGGCAGCAAATTACACTGCCATGTGTGTACCTATGCAACAATCTTGCATGTTCTTCACATGTACCCCAAAACCTAAAATGCAATAAAATAAAAAATAAAAATGTTATGTCTGGATTTAGTTTGCCAATATTTTGTTAAGACTTTGATCATGTCTGTGATTGAGACTGGCTTGTGATTTTCCTTTCCTATCTTCCCCTTGTTTGGTTTCAGCATCCTGGTTTTACCAGTTTTATGGAATCCTTACTAGAGCCATGGGGCCTGCATGAGACAGGCCATCACGATTTCTGTGATCTCACTTCCTACCACCCTCCCTGTTATGCACTCTGCTTAGTCTTACAGGTTCCGTGCCGTTCATCAGACCAACGAGAGCACAGCCCTGCATGACCACCCTCTCTAAAATAGTATCCCTACCTTAAAGCTGTCTCTCCTCAATAGCTTTCATTGTTCTGCTTGGCTCTTATCATTATCTGATACATGATTAACTTACTGTGTTCTCTGTCCCTCCCTATTCTAGAAGGCAGTGTCTATGAGGGCAAGGACTTTGCCTGTTTTGTTCCCTGCCATTCCCTCAGAACAATGAACCATATTTATCAAATAATAAATATTTGTTCATCATTGAATAAATGAATGTATTTCTCCATGTTTGAAACAAAGAGGAAGGTTTCTGTATGTGATCCACTCAGAAGTCAGTTTTTTTTCCTTGAAAAAAATGGTAACTTCTATTTAAACTAGAAAAGGGAGGGAATTCTTACACATAAGCAGCATGCAGAGGAATACTGCTGAAGATGTCGGGCTGCTTGATGCAGCTGGTCACAGGAATAAGACTGTTTGGCCAACTGTCCATTCTATTTCACACTTTCCTTGCCTTTTTCCAGCATCTCAGTTGGTTGAAATTCTTTGCTTGAGAAAAAGACCTAAGTTTTCAGTCCTGACGAGTTTCATGTGATGCTGCCCATGTGAGGTTGATGCTGCCCATGTGGGGTTGATGCTTTGGTAACCTTGACCATGAAGCAGGCAGTACAGACATCCTAAGGGGTATTCGTGAGCATCCATGAGTACTGTGTAGCTCTCCCAGCTTCCTTGATAGTTAGCGTCAATCTCTCCAGAAATCTCTGGAGCGTCCCTTCTTGCTTATCCCCTCTTGGTCTGAGGACATTGAAATGCCAGGTAGCAGTTTCAACGCCTATTCAATGAAACTGGTGATGGGTCCACAGCTGTGGGGACTGTTATTTAACTTCCTATGTGTGTGTTACGATGTTGGGGAAAAACAGGCATGCAGAGTATAGCTACAGCTCTTTCTATCATCAAATGGCCCCCTAGCAATTCCACTCCTACGTATATATCCAAAGGAATCGCAAACAGCAAGGAGTGTGTAGCCTGTGCTTGTAGTCCCAGCTGTGCAGGAGGCTGGGGTGAGTGGATTGCTTGAGCCAGGAGTTTGAGACTGAGTGTGCCATGATGATCGCGCCTATGAATAGCCACTGCACTTCAGCCTGGTCAATGTCGCAAGATCCCATTTCTTAAAAAAAAAATTGAAAACAGGTGACCAAACAAATCCATGTATCCACATGTTCATAGCAGCACTATTCACAATGGCCCAAAGGCAGAAACAGCCCAGACGTCCATCAATAGGTGAATGGATAAACCAATTGTGGTATATACATATAATGGAATATTATTAAGCTATAAAAAGGAATGAAGCACTGATTCATGTTACAATATGGATAAACCTTGAAAACATAATGCTAAGTGAAATAAGCCATGCAGAAAGTTTACATACTATAAGATTCCATTTATTTAGTTATTTTGAGATAGAGTCTTGCTCTGTTGCCCAGGCTGGTGTACAGTGGCATGATCTTGGCTCACTGCAACCTCCACCTCTTGGATTCAAGCAATTCTCCTGCCTCAGCCTCCCAAGTAGCTGGAATCACAGGGGCAGGCCACCACACCCAGCTAATTTTTGTATTTTTAGTGGAGACGGGTGAAATCCCATCTCCCCTAAAAATACAAAAATTAGGGATTTTCACCATGTTGTCCAGGCTGGTCTCAAACTCCTGACCTCAGGTGATCCACCCACCTTGGCCGCCCAAAGTGCTGGGATTACAGATAGGAGCCACTAATCCTGGCTGAGATTCCATTTTTATATGTCCAGAAGGGGTGAATCCATGGAGACAGAAAACAGGTTAGTAGTTGCCAGGGGCTGGAGAAAGGAAAGATTGAGGAACAACTGCTTGATAGGTATGGGGTTATTTTTTAAGGTGATGAAAATGATTTGCAAATAGACAGAGGTGGTGGTTGCAAAAATATCATGAACATGTTAAATGCCACTGAATTGTTCACTTTAGAATGGTTAGTTTTATGTTAAGTAAATTTCACCTCAATAAAAACAAATGAAACCCTCTATGTTCTTACATGAAGAGATAGTCATTGCACATTTAAGAGACAGATTGAATAAGCATTTGTCTTTGGTGGCATATGTGCTATGGAAACTCCTTTGAGAGAGCTGTGTTTTTAGTGAGAAATTAACACATAAACAAAATCATTTTTACTTATAAGCCTGGAGCCCCATGAGACATCATTCATGTAGTCAGTGTTTTAAAGCTAAAGTAGCAACCTCAATTTTTGATGGTTATAATTGTTCCTTTCCAAAAGCTGATGCCCTGTGGATGGAAGCAGCACAGCCCTCACCCCCATCCCCTCTGCGGGGACAGCACAGGGGCCCTTTCCATGACAAGACCCTCTTCAAGATCATAATACAGACCAATTAGGTAGAGGCAAACCCAGATGTGTCTCAATTTGTCAGGAGCCTTGCTCTGTTTTCCCTATGTGGTTGGGGTCTGATAAAATCCCATATAGGGTTTGGCCGGGGGGGCATTCTTCTCAGTATTTATGTCCCAAGAGGAGTTTTAAGTGACATTTAATTTTCCTTTTTTTTTTTTTTTTTGAAGACAGGGTCTCACTGTGTTCTGTGTTGGTCAGGCTGGTCTTGAACTCCCGACCTCAGGTGCTCTGCCCGCCTTGGCCTCCAAAGTGCTTGGATTACAGGGTGAGCCACCGCACCCGGCTGGGACATTTAATTTACATGTTTCTGGTTCATTTCCCTTTAACTCATCAAGATGAGATTATGAAAGATTACTTTGATCTTTAACAGGACTTGTTCACAAGAGACATGAGGCCATGACTTTCTAAAAGGAAAGCTGTGCGGTGCCAAGAGTTTGGGGAGTTAACAGCGTGATGTTTGAGCTTCATTTGAGGCACCAGACCCTTGATACCCAAGTGGGTCCTAAACTTGGCTCAGGGAGGCCTCTCTACCTTCAGCCTAATAAAGCCCACTAATTAACTGTCAGGCCAGCTGTGTAACAAGTGAACTTTTAGTGACTGTTCCATTTTCTTGGTTCCAGGCCAGAAACTATTAGTATAAAACTCACCACGAGTGAGACATTTCAGAGAAAAGCTGGCACTTGCATGATAAAGTATTCCCTTATCCCTTCTGTGCATCGCCGGATGTGTATTTTTTTAAAAATTAAAATGTAAATAACTCTGTTCCAACAGCCTTTTTTAGATTCTTCCAGATACTCTACACTTGAGCATGAATGACTCTGAGGCTAATTGGAATCTCTCCAATGGTGCTCATGTTCATGAACTTCAGCACTCAGGGTATAAGGATGCCAAATAAGAATATTAGAAAATGATGACCCAAATCCCTGCTTAAATGAACTTGATCTTCTGGCAAGATGATATTTAAGATTCACGAGACTGGGGTTACAGTTACAGTTTTTTAATTTGTCAGTAGTAAGAACCAAGTCAGGTCAGTTTGAACATAGAGAGGAATTTGTTGGAAAGCTATCAAGGCATCTTGCAATGTTAAAGCATGAGTTGGACACAATCCTTAGGAGGGGCCCAGGAGCAGGCACTGGAGCAGCTCAGAGGCTCAGCCACAGTCACAGCTCCTGATGCTCCCTCACTTTCAGATGGTACTCAGGACTAAAAGCAGAAATGTCATAGAGAGTTAGGCATGGGAGAAGATTCTGCAGAGGTCGAGAGGACAGGCTAGGTAATCCATGATCATGAGGGGGCTACACAGCAGTCAAATATTGAAACAACCAGGGAAAATCCTTGATGTCATCCCTTCTTCAATAGCCCCAACACTTGGACATTCAGCATCTGTTTGAACATCTTCCACAACAGGGAGCATACTACTTATAATGACAACCCATTCCCATTATTGGACCATAAGACATGGGAAAAAGTCATTGTATTAAAGGGAAACTTGACTTATACCCTTCAGCCTGCCATCTAGACTTGGAGCACATAGATCAAATCTTACTCAATGTCCACATGATTTTTTTTTTTTTTTGCATATTGTAGCTAAATCAACACACAGTTTTCCTAGAGTTTTCTCTTATTCTAGTTCAAGCATATCTAATGCCTTCAGACGGGTTTCCTATGATGGCGGCTTTCACTCTGTCCAACTCCTTCTGTACATAATGGCCCTCTTAAAGTGCAGTAGCTAGAATTTGATATATACTCCAGATGTGGTCTGGACAATAAGCTTCTATGCATGTGGCTTCGAATTGCATTAGCATCTCTTCATTGGCTTGGGCTGTGCATGCAGGCCATTCATGAAGCATCGCCAAATCAACCCTCTCCTGTTATATTCTTGTGCAATTAATTTTTAAAACATAAATGCAGGATGGTACATGAGTCAAATAAAAAAGGTGCAATGAGTGGCCTTTATTCAGATTATTTTGATTTTGACCCTGCCTTTTCTCATACCGTCTTCCTACTGCCAATTAAAAGGCATAGATTCTATGCTTAATTCAAAGTCATTGATGAGAAAAAAATTGAACTGACTAGGGCCAAGTGCAAATCCTTTTGATCTGGACAGAACTAGCAATGTCTGTACAAATTGGAGACTGAGCAGTAGTCTCTGAGTACAGTTATTAATCCATCTATGTATCTGCCCAAATTCAGGCTCAGAATGTGTCTGACAGAGGAACTGCTCCTCTAAATACTGATAAGATTTACTTTAGAAAAAACTCTCAGAGTCTTTATTATTGTTGCTCCCAGTGACTTGTTAAGAACGTGGACTATTTTGTATATGTGTGTCTGTATGTGAGGCTATCTTCTTACGGAGTCCCATAAAACACACTCAGGAAACACTGACTGAATTTTGTTACCAGGCAGCATGCAAGGTTCCAGTATGTTCCACTGGGATTTAAGTAAGAGGCTTTATCAAGTATTCTGCTGTAATCATGATACGTTATAGGCATAGTGTATATGTCTGTGTTCTTCCAATCTATTAGCTCGATCAAAGCAGAAAATAAGGGGAAAGAATCAAGAACGAAGCCAGAGAGTTGAAGACTAATAAAGGTACGTGCTGACCAGGAGACTCCAGGAACATGAGATCCTGGGTCTCGGAGTGGCCCAAACATGAGGTTGAAGAATGAAAGACAAAGAATCATAGGTTGAGTCATTTACCAGTGAAGATCCAGAAGAAAACCCCCAAATGGAGGTCAGGACAATCAGCTGGTACAGTCATAGCAGTGGCAGCTAGATTTTAAGTCCAAATTCTAAGGCATCGGCTCCACCCACTGTGGCTGGGGTCTTTCCAGAGTGGCCATTGGACCCATTCCCAGGAAGCCAGAGTTAAGAAGCTTCTTTCTCTTTGCTACCTGTTACGATTGTGCTGTCTACCTGGCAGGGTCTAGCATGTCTTAGTCCTTCTAAGCTAGGGATGAAAATAATAAACTCTTTTTGTTGCCTTTAGGATAAACCACAAGCTTTGATTACTCTGGGCTTGAGTTCTCCTTTGACATGCTTCTTTATTCTACCTTCTTTTTAAAATCTCATATTTTATCTCTAATACATTTATTTATTTTTGTGTTTTACATGTTCTACATACTCAGTATTAACACCTACATTTGTTCTTGGACTTAAACAGCAATATCTTACAGCTCGATTTATTAATGATTGTAAAATAGGTGTATTCAAGGAAAATGCATTTTAATATACTGAATAGTATTTTTAACATCCATATGGAGCTTGAAATTTACAGATACTTCCTAAGGGTCACTTTCTTTAAAGTTGAAAAATGATTTTTTAAGTCATGTAATCTCTAGTTTGCCAATTTTGTAAGTCTGTAGATTTAGGTTGTTTTTTTTTTTTAATCATGGCTAATCTGAGTCAGTAAACACTACATTTTGAAGTTTAACAAGTAGCAGAGTGTCTGCTCAGTTGACCAGAATTAATTGATGTGATGTTAGGACTGTGTTCAGCTTTACAGTATGATTTAAGGTTGGCACTTAGTAAATTAAATGAGATCATTTTATAACTACTTATAGTACAAGGCTGACTGTTAGTGTGATGTGCATGATGGAAAAATAAGCCTACAGAAGGCTCCTTCCTTGCTTTCTTTTTCTTTCTTTCTTTGTCTTTCTTTTTCCTTCCTTCCTTTTCCTTCTCTCTCTCTTTCTCTCTATCTCTCTTTCTTTCTTACAGAGATGAGTCACACTATGTTGCCCAGGCTGGGCTCCAGCCATCCTCCTGCCTTGGCCTCCTGAAGTACTGGGATTACAGGCATGAGCCAACATGCCCCACCCCAGATGGTACTTCATGTTGTTGCTCTTAACATTATGAATTCATCCACCAAATATTATTGAGTGCCTAGAATATTCTGGAAACTGGGAATACAAATGCTCCTGGTGTCATTCACATTACACCGCTACTGAGAGTCATTCACTGTCAGGCACCCAATCCTAAATCCCTACAAATATGTGAATTACTAACTAGATAGGGATGAACAAAGTTGAAGGAATCAAGCAGGCCTATACGCACTCTAGAGTCCAGCTAGAAAGATGTACAAACGGGACCTTCACCGACGATGGAACACAAGCAGGGGCTTGTTCCCTGAACGTGGAAGGGCCAAGATTCAATGGTGAGTCTATGAGAAAGTGACAAATTTAAGTCCATGTCTAGCCCTGTTTTAGTAGCCAGAGGAATAAGAGGAATAATACCTATTGTGTGCTCCCTGTGAACCAGGCATTGTTCTAAGCACTTTGCATGTATTGATTCCTTCAGTCCATATAACAACACCCTTATGATGTAGGTTCTGTTATCAATGCCCATCTTATAAATGAGGCTTCTGAGGCACAGAGAGGTTGAGTATTTTACCCAAGGTTGCACAGCATGTAAACGGCAACAGCATGTTCCTAGAGCATGTCTTAGTGGTCACAGGGCTAACGTGAAGAAACAGTTGGTGGACAGCCTCTTGGCTCTGTGATGCACAAGGGGAGATATTAACAGGCGCTGCTGCAGATCACGGAGTCAGGATCTCAGCCCCCCTCACCCAGACAGATGCTCTTGATTTACCCAGTAGTAACTAAATCAAATGATTTGTACACACCATCTCCTGTTTGGAACAAGTAGACAGCAACTTAGTTCTGTTGTGTTATGAGATAGAGATTTTAAAAATCCAAATGACTTGTGGGAAAACAGATTTTACCCTGGGAATGCAGAGATAGAATAGCTCAGGTCCAAGGAAACTCACAGGCTCCCTGTTTAGAATTCTGCCCCCCTCAACCCCATTGTACACTTGACCGTCTCCCACATGCACATAAATCTGAGTGCCCTGGATGTTTGGATAATGAATGAGAGATGGGTATTGATGGATGAGTACATATAAGATAGGACCTGTAAAAAGTGATTCACTCACCTAGGCAACCCTTCATAGCTAAAAATATCAAAGCTAGGGGTTATCTTTTAAAAACACAATTCTAGCCATTTGTCGCCTCTGCTTAAAACTCATTAATGGCCCTCCTCTACCCACAGGGTAAATTCTTAATGCCACGCCCTGCTCAAGGCCCTCCTACGGTTGACCCCTTCCCCACTTCCCCCAGCAACTCCTGCCTACCGCAAATTCCGATCAGCTCCTGATACTCAGGGCCTTTTCTTCCTACCTCTGCACCTCACCCTCCAGCCTCCTTAACTGCCCAGGGATTCTGCTGCTTCAGTCCCAGCTCAGGTCTGCCTCCCAAGGAAACTCTCGTGTCAGACCTGGTGCTGAGACAGCCAAAGCATCCGGTCCAGCCCAGGCCAGAGCCAGGAAACCCCTGTGATCCAAAAGATGAGAAATACGGTCAAGGCAGGCACCTGGAACTGAGCAGGCCCTCATGGGCTGTCCCAGGATGGAGACCCAAGGAGAAGGGGACGCTCAGCCAAGACTTTCACCTGGGGAAACGAGGGGCCGCCAGCCCTACAGGGTCACCCGCAGGGCTCAGTGGCTGCAGTTATACTGAAGAGATCAGAGGAGGGAAGAAACCCCATATCTGGCAGGGCAGAGAGCTCACTGGTTCTGGAGCAAAATCTTTAGGGACAACTGCAACAGGGCTGGGAGGGGTGAGGGCTCCACAGCCTCGATGGAGGCAGAGAATCTCACAGCATCACCAGAGGCACAGAGCTGGGATGGCCCCCTAGGTGACACCTCCTGGATGCCTTCACTTCTTTACCGCCCTATACTAGAGCCCATTGGATGGTTCTTAAGAACACAGGAAATGATGGTGAATTAAAGCAATTGAAGGATGGGCTAGCAGATTTTCAACCAGGCACCTACTCTGCAGTTCCTGTTATTCTCGTTGACGCACGTGTTCAATCCACACTTTATGTTCGGGGCCATGTGTCCCAGGCACTGTACTCTGAGCTGGGTGTGCAAAGTGGGAAAGGCAGCCCTTGCCCTCCAGGAACTCTGGGACCCTTGGGCAACCAGGCACCAGGAGGCACAAAGGGAACTGTCATGTTCAGGGAGCAGACGGGTTCATCAGAGAAGCGTGGAGGCTTCTCCCGCAGGGGCTCACCCCGGGACTGAGCTTGTCTTCCCTCTCCTGGAGCGGTTCTTCTCACCCGACTCCTCCGGCTCAGATTCGACTTCTCTGTCGGGGTCTGCCTCACCTTCCAGCTCCTCCTCTATGCATTTGCAAAGTTATAGTTACCTGCAGCCTCAAACTAAGTGCTTGAATAAATTGTTGTGTTGGGCTTTTTTTTTTTTCTCCTGACAAGATTAACAATGACTTGAGCATAAGAGTTACTTCGTATCTATTTATTTATTTTAGAGACAGGGTTTCACTCTGTCACCAAGGTTGGAGCACAGTGGTGAGATCACAGCTCACTGCAGGCTTGAACTCCTGGGCTCAAGCAGTCTTCCTGCCTCAGCCTCCCAGGTAGCTGGGACTACAGGTGAGTACTATCATACCTGGGTAATATTTTGGGTTTTTTTGGTAGAGATGGGGAAGGGGGTCTCACTGTTACCCAGACTGGTCTTGAAATCCTGGCCTCAAGGGATCCTCCTACCTTGGCCTTCCAAAGTGTTGGGATCACAGGCATGAGCCATTGCACTCAGCCAAGGGATTATACATTTAATACTTTGCTTTATCTACAACAGTGCTTACCATATAGTGTCCAACCAATATTTGAGGTGGGTAAAAACAATGTAAAAAAATTCTCTTTCTTTCTTCTTCCCTCCCTTCCTTGATCCCGGTCCCTCTTCTAACCTCTGCCTCTTCCCCTCTCCTTCCCCCTCTCTCTCCCTTTCTTCTTCTTTCTCTCTCTCCCTTCCTCCTTCTCTCCAGGATTTCAGCGGGAAGATGACACAGACTGAGCTGAGGACGTGTGAGGCCCCTTTCTGGCTTGTGCAGGAAGGCCTCATTGGGGAAGTTCTTTGGAGGATGGAAGGCAGCATTTTGCAGATGGAGGGCAAAATCAGGCTGTGGGCTTTTTGGAGGAGGCAAAATTATCATTTGCATTTCTCTGCAGAGTGAGAACTCTGTAATTTCAGATTTTGCCTAATTGCTGTTTAGCGTTCCTGGCCAGCTGCTCTTCGGGCAGGCGTGTGTACGTGGGAGAGGTGCGCTATTAATGGCTCTGAAGCTCCGTCCAACTATGGCTTAAAGGTAAGATGACTCAGATAGGGAACAGGTCAGTCTCAGAGTTCTGCTTTTCTTCAGAAGCACAGATTTGTTCAGCAATAGGGAGGAGAGAAGCTGGCACTGTTGAGGAGTCCCAAGCACACAGTATTTTTGCAGAAAGCATCCTTGGTCTGTGACAGCTCCAATTTAAGCTCTGAGCAGCTGGTAGCCAGAAACCAGGCAACGCCGAAGACGGGCACATGCGTGTTCTCTCTTCAGCCGTGGGCTCTCCTGGCACATGTGTTCGAGGCTGCAAGACTGGCTCTCATTTGCACTCGGTGGACATTTTGGAGAGTTACCTACTTCCTTTGAAAACTATTTTCAAGTGTTCCTAAGTGCTAGTGAGAAGGACATGGAGGCTGCCTGAGGCTGGGGAGGAACCGGGGCTGCGGGCTGCCCTCTTGCTGGGCTGCCCCCATGGATTTAAACTCAACCAAACCAAAACAAACCAAACCAAACTAAGCCTGCTTGGTCTCCCTCCATCTGAGGTTGAGTTATCACCAGCAATTGATTATTTTTAGTGGAGCATATTGAAGGACCAGAAGGTATGGCCATTTTAATCTATCTCTGGCAAACAAACACCTTGGCAAATGTAAAACAAATGCACTTTGGATCCAACTTTTAATAACTGGCCTCTCCTTGTGCTTTTGAGTTAAGGCCACAGGTGTGAACACCACATGGAGTAGTTTCAGTTGGGGAGGGCCCAGCTAGGAGCAGGTGCTCTCCAGAGGTCGCTGTCCAGGGTCATGGCTGGATTCGGACCCTTTCCCTCTAGCCAGACCTTGACACGGGCTGAGCCTGGCTGAAATGAACATCCCGGAAGTCTTGGAACAGACAAAAGCACATCGGAGTTTGCTGCCACACAGACAGGGCTACCCGCAGAGCAGAGGCTATCGGAGTGTGTGTGTGTCAGGGGGGTAGTGTGATATGCATGGTGTGTTGTATGTTATGCGTGTGTGATATATGTGGTCTGCATGTGGTGTGTCTTTGTCTTTGTGTGTGTTGTGTTTGCAGTGTGGTGTATTTGTATGTGTGGTGTGGTGTGTAGTGGGATGTATTTGTGTGTGTGTGGTATGGTCTATGTGGTGTGGTGCATAGTGTGGTTTGTGTGGTGTGTGTGCATGTGGTATGGTGTGTTTGTGTATTTGTGTGTCTATGGTGTATGTTGTGTTTGTATTTGTGTGAGTGTGGTGTTTGGTATGGTGTGTGTGGTGTGGTGTGTATGTGTGTGTGGTGTGGTATGTAGTGTATTTTTGTGTGGTATGTAGCGTGTATGTGTGTGGGGGTGTGATGTGTGTGGTGTCTGTATGAGTGTGGTGTGGTGTGTAGTGTGAGTTTGGTGTGTGTGAGTGTATTTGTGTGTGGTATGTAGTATGTGTGTGGTGTGTATGTGAGTGTGGTGTGGTATGTGTATTTGTGTGTATGGCATGTAGTAAGTGGATGTGGTGTGGTGTGTGATATGTGTGAGTGTGGTGAGTATAGTGCATTTGTGTGTGTGGTATGTACTGTGTGAGTGGATCTGGTGTGTAGTGTGTGAGTGTTGTGTGGTGTGTAGTGTGTGGGGGTGTTGTGTGGCATATGTGAGTGTGGTGTGGTGTGTAGTGTGAGTGTTGTGTGGTGTGTGTGAGCGTGCTTTGGCGTGTAGTGTGTGTTTGCGTGTGTGTGTGTGTGTGTTTGTGTGTGTGTAGGGAGGCAAGCAGTGTTGACAGGGGTGGTATCCTGTGGAGAGCCAGCCCCCTTAATATTGCAGACCATCGCCAACCGTGACTGTGTATGGAGGACATATGAGGACATGCTCAGCACACATGTCCGTAATCTCTGAAACAATGCTGCGAACACTTTCACAACCCTGTGAAACCCTGTGTGGCCCAGTTCCTATGAGGCCACAGACAGTACCTTGGCCCACTGGGAACTCGGCCACGTGTCAGGAGCTGCAGGCATGCAAGCAAAGCTTCTCTGTATTCACAGCTGCTCCCCATCGCTCACATGACCGCCTAAGCCCTGCCTCCTGTCAGATCAGCAGTGGCATTAGATTTCCATAGGCATGCGACCCCTATTGTGAACTACACGTAGGTTGTGGTATGATCTGTCACTGTCTCCATCACCCCCAGATGGGTCTGTCTAGTTGCAGGCTCACAAGCTTAGGGCTCCCATTGGTTCTACATTATTGTGAGTTGTAGAATTATTCCATTATATATTACAATGTAATAATAACAGAAATAAAGAGCACAGTAAATGCAATGCATTTGAATCATCCTGAAACCATGCCCCCCACCCCTGACCCTGGAAAAATTGCCTTCCACAAAGCCAGTCCCTGGTACCAAAAAGGCTGGGACCACTGCTGTAAAGTATCAATTGCCCACCTTTCCAGATGAGGAAACCGAGACTCAGACAATGCACTTGTTTGCTGGGGCTGCCACAGCAAAGCACCACAAACCGGATGGCTTAAAACAGCAGAAACGTTATCTGTCACAGTCCTGGAGGTTGGAAGCTAGAAATCAAGGTGCCAGCAGGGCCATGCTCTCACTGGCTCTAGAAGGAGCCCTTCCTTGCCTCTTCCCGGCTCCCAGTGGTTGCTGTTGACCCTTGGCGCTGTTTGGTTTGCAGCTGTGTCACTTCAGCCTTTGCCTCCGCCACCGCGTGGCATTCTCTCTGTGTGTCTTGGTGTCTGTGTCTCCCCTTCTCATAAGAGCACCAGTCATGTTGAATTAAGGATCCATCCTACTCTAGTAAGACCTTGTCTACTTAATTCATATCCCAATGACCCTGTTTCCAAATAAGGCCACATTCTGAGGTTCTAGGGGTTAGGTTTTCAACGTATCTTTTGGGGGACACAATTGAACTCATTAAACATAAGGAAAATATCTGCTTAAGGTGATGCTACTTGCAAGTGGCAGAGAAAATGTGAATCCAATGCTGACTTCCAAACTCTTTTCTGTACACTAATTTATGCAATTGCATTAACTGATGTGTACAATCTACTTAGGTTTATTTAAGCTTTGTATTTTCTTTCCCACAACCCCCTTTGCACCCCCAGTTACCCAGCTGCCATATTCCCCACATATGACTTCCTATGATTTATTTCCTTTTGTTAGCTCTCTCTTAGCTAAGTAAGAAGATGGAAGTGCAGGGCTGAGGAGTTAAGTCAGACTGTGTGTCTGTGCCAGAGACACAGAGGGATCATGTCCAGTCAGGAGAAGAGAAATCAAGTATTTCTTTTTCTTTTTTTCTTTCTTTTTTTTGAGATGGCGTTTCACTCGTTATCCAGGCTGGAGTGCAATGATGCGATCTCGGCTCACCGCAACCTCCACCTCCTGGGTTCAAGCAATTCTCCTGCCCCAGCCTCCTGAGTAGCTGGGATTACAGGCACGCGCCACCATGCCCAGCTAATTTTTTGTATTTTTAGTAGAGACGGGGTTTCACCATGTTGACCAGGATGGTCTCGATCTCTTGACCTCGTGATCCACCCACCTCGGCCTCCCAAAGTGCTGGGATTACGGGCTTGAGCCACCACACCCGGCCAGAAATCAAGTATTTCAAACAGAGAGGATTTAATACAGGAATTGGTTATATGAGCAAGGGATGGGAAGGGCTGAGAGAAAGAGAGAGAAAGAGACTACAATAGGAACAACAAAAAGATAACGAAGCCACTATCAATAGGAAATCATATGTGGGCACTAGAGCAGCCAAGGTAACTGGAGAAACCTCTTTTATATAATGAAATCCCCCTTATATAACAGCTTGTATGGCTAAGAAAAAGGGAGAGAGAAGGAAGTTATAAAAGCACCCAAATGACATAAGAGAAGACCAGAGTTGTGGTTTGTTCCACAGGCATTTGTCATCCATGGTGGTCTTGACCTTGGGTTAAGAGGCTATGCCCCTGGTGGCAAAGATTAAGTCCAGACTGCACAAGATAATCTGTCAGACCAGAGATACTACACAAGCCGGACCCCCAAAGAGAGCCATTCTTGAACCAGAAAAAACTCCCAAACAGAGAAACGCTAAGAATACTTGCTTATCTAGATCTTAGCTCTTGGTAAAGTGACAAACCAAACCAGAAGTTGCCCATGAAAAGATTCCCAAAAAAGCCTCTCCTGAAAGCGGTTAGACCTACTTATTTTCATTCTGACACTTGCTGATTGAGAGAGTTCTTGTCTTATGTTACATAGCAGGAAACTCCTTACCGAGAAGAAAATAGGTTACCTGCTTGGGAAAAGAAAGATCTAGAAAATCAAAAAGTTTTAGTTCTTCTGGTTGTCTTTTGCTTGTTTTTTTTAAAATTGTTTGTTTTATAGAAGATTATTTTTCTTAGTAGAAAATAATAAAAGTTCTTTTTTTTTTTTTTTTTTTTTTTTTTTTTTGAGACAAAATCTCACTCTGTCACCCAGGCTGGAGTGCAGTGGCACCAGTCTTGGCCCACTGCAGCCTCCGTCTCCTGGGTTCAAGTGATTATCCTGCCTCAGCCTCCAGGGTAGCTAGAATGACAGGCACGTGCCACCATACCTAGCTAATTTTTGTATTTTTAGTAGAAACGGGGTTTCCCCAAGTCGGCCAGGCTGCTCTCAAACTCCTACCTCTGGTGATCCACCTACCTTGGCCTCCCAAAGTGCTAGGATTACAGGGGTGAGCCACTGCATCTGGCAATAGGAGTTCTTTTTAGATAGAGAGAAAAACATCAATTTAAAAGGGAATGTGTTGCCCATGTATCTCTGCTTGTAATGGGTGAAGAGTTGGAAAGTTGGTAAATAAACCCAGGTTCCACGCAGCTTCCTCAACCAGCTGTCCCCTTTGACAGGCACCTGAACCCTTGTGTGGATATCATGGACATGCAGTAAGAGGCTCTTGGTTTATCTTTAACACCGATGACTTACAGTAAGAATTTACTTTGGGCATTTCAGTGATGTCTTGTGGAGCCTGAATTAGGCTATCAAAAATAAATATGTAACAGTATTTTCCTGCAAGGAATACTGATGTACTTAAAATAAGGCATCCTTGGCAGGCAGTGTGAAGTCACAGAGCTCCTGCCTTCAGCCCTTGATTCCAATTAATAAGCTTCCAATAGCATCATAGTGACAACCTTGAGGATTTCTATCTCCCACCTGGGCTAATAAATTGATCTCTTAGAAACAAGCTGTGAGCACAATTTTAAATTTACATACTGTGTCTGTCAGAGTCCCGTGCTTTCCGTCACGATATGAGCTCAAATGAAGGACGTACTGAATTGAATATCTGGATATGCTGGCAGAAGCCTTCAGCCTAATCAAAAAATTTATGGGCAGACAAATTTGCTTGGGAGCCAGACATCTTCTCTAAATCTAGACATACAAGTCATTTAACCATTGATCTGCAGTGTCCCCAAGCGTCCTCGAGGTCAATTAGAGGACCTTATCCACTTAGTTCAGCTGCATGCCTTTAACAAGTGATTTGCTGTTTTTTTTTTTTTTTTTTTTTTTTTCCTTTCTTGGTTACCAGAAGCTAATAAAAACTTCACGGAGATTTAGAGACAACTCATGACATCAGGAGTGTTGGCTACGGTGCCTACCCATTCTAGTTCTCGTTTGGAAATTCCCCATGCTCAGCTGCGAAAGAACAGAATGGAAACCAATCAAGGGATGGGACATAGGGATATCTAGCTTACATGGATGGAGAAGACATTGAAAGATACAGAGAATGACATCATAAAACATTCATCGCCTTCCAGTCCACACGGAGGCGGTCACTGGCAGAGGCAATCCCCTTTCCAGCTCTGCCTTTGATAACGTTCCGTGAAAGCCGGTGACTTGGTTCATTTTTCAGGCAAAGAAATGAAGGCACGGGTTGAAAACAGACAGAGCTATAAGGCTTTAAGAGTGGCAGGTTTCTGTCCAAATTCCAACAAAAATAGTTATCAGCTCTCTCTCTCTCTCTCTCTCTCTCTCTCTCTCTCTCTTTAAAGGCAGCAGGAGAACATAGATCCAAAATTCTCTGTAATCCACTCAACTAAGACTGTAACAACAACAAACCGTCCTATAGTGCAGTTTGTTATTCTTGGCAGAGCTTGGATCTCAGGTGACATCAAAGGTGACTACATAGATATATATACAATGAAGTCAGCTTATAATTCATTTATATTAGATTTACAATTTCAAACTGCTTAGGGCTTACGAGTTTCTGAGAGACAAAATACCACAAACAAGTGGAGAGATGGCAGATGACACACGTGAGATCCAAAGTGCAAATTTCCTGAATATGTAAAGAGCTCTTACAAGTGAATCAAAAGACAAATCACACCATGAAATAATGGCCTCTTGTATATGTTATGAATATTTTCATCCTGTATGATGTTCACTCTTTAATTAATTTTGTGATTTTCATAAGCTTGTATTGTATGTGGTCAAATCTCTATGCCTTTCTATTGCTTGTGTGCTCAGAAAGACGTTCCTCCCTCTGAAGTACATGTATTTGATCTTGGATTTGAGAGGGCATTCATTTCTGATCTACCTGTAAAGTTTTTGGTGTGTGGTTAAAGGTAAAAATAGACTCACATTTTCCTAAATAATTAGCCAGTTGTTCCAGCTCCATGTATTGAGTGCTCCTTCCTTTCCCAACTGATGTGCAGTGTAACCTTTATCATATATTAAATACTCATGTGTGCTAAAAATAAAAAGTCATTTCAGTTGAGTGCCGTGAATTAATCCAAGGAGTTTGCAGAGGTGGTGTTCGCAGCATGAGGATGTCCTTCCTTTCCGCTCCTCCCCAGAGACTGAAAACAGAGGGAAGGAAGCCAGGGAAACATTAAACAAGGTCTGCTGCTCTGGATAATGTCTATGAAGAAAAAACGCAGGCTGAGATTTTATGATTTAAAGACTATTATGCTGCTTAAAGAACTCTGCAAGGGTAACAATAGCTGCCATTTATTGGGCGCTTGCTCTATGCCAGGCACTGTTCCCAGCAGCCCCACCATGACGTCACTCCATCCCTACGACCTAACCCTAACCCATGCTATGGATACTTTTGTCATCGCTCTGATTTTAGACATGAGGAAACTGAGGTCCCGAGACACTGTGTCCCTTACCCCACAATCGTTAGGAAGAACAATCACCCCAAATGTGGCCAAGCTGGCCAGTTAACAAGAGCTCTGGGACTGTTACCTTCTTCCAAACAAGACCCCTCAGCAAAGCCATCGAATGTCAACCAACACACCAAGGAAGGTCCCCGCAGATGGACCACAGGGAGACAGTTGTTATCACATGGGAGTGGACCCAGCACGTAAAGGAGTCAAGCACAGCAACTTCTAAGGTTCAGAGAAATGAATCACTGTCAATTTACAGGAACTCATTTAGCTCTTGTCTATTCACACGCATGTTTCTCCTTTCCAGGAAAGCCAAGGAAAAGACTTTTCATTCAACTGGCTTAGGAGGGCAAGACAGAAACCTTTTCCCCATAAGATCCTATCACAGCTGGGAGAATTCTGTACCTAAATCTTTGGAGATGAGTGGCCTGTGATGGTTTCCATGATTTATAATTGATTGTTCATTTGTTAGACGTTTGTGGAATGTCTCAATGAACAGCGAGGTGTGAGGCACGGGGGGCACGTGGGAAAGCTCCCCAGCCCTCTGCCTCCACGCAGCATCCATCTGGGGGGATGCAGCCCCAACCCAAGGCTGGGGTGTGTGGGAACTGTCACAGGAAATGCTGTCTTTCTTGAATAGGGCTGTGTTTACCCAGGGCTGGGAGAACCAGATGCTGAATTGGGGTCAGGCTGCAGAAGTCCTGGATTTGGGGACCACTTTGACACTTCCTGTCTTCACAGCCATCATCCTATATCAGCATTCTTATCCCCCAAATAGGAATATTAACACAGTTCTGACTGTCTCTGCAGGTCATGACGAGCGAGCACCCAGCGCGTGCGAAAGCGTCTTGAGTGTAGGAATTGCCGTACAGATGCAGAATTTTACTACTGAGAGGAGGAATACTGCCGTTGATTTGTTTTGGTTTCTTGGTTGTTGTGCGTGTTTTGTTGTTGTTGTTATTGTTGTTGTTGTTGTTTTACCATCCTGGTCCTACATGGCTGGTTTGCCAGCCCAGCCTTAATGGACAGTTGGCTCCAAGTCAGAGACATGATCCCCCCGCCCCGCTCTCCTTGCCATTGCTTAAAGCCCCTCCTGAGGAATGGGCTGCCTTGGTGTTTTGTCAGTTCAAACCACATCCTGCCTGTTTCCACTTTCCATAAGACAACTCGCAACGCCGGTGGTTTTCAATGTGGCCGGCTTCTTGGTGAAGCGAGAGCAGAGGCCTTGATCACAGAAGTGAAAATAATTCACCCAGCGGTTAGCACGTCAGGTGTGGGCATCGATGGTATCCCGCCCCCTACTTGATCCCAATCCCTGGTTGGGTTTGGGAGTGGACGGCTGCCCAGCCTCCTGGCACTGTCTTGACCCACAGCCTTCTCTGGGATGAGGACTAAGCCAGAGGCGGCAGGGACAGAGGTATCTCAGGCTGTCCAGGCCTGGCCAGAATTTCATGACAGCAAGGGCATGGCCTGCAGAAGCCGGAAAGGATCACAGTGGCCTTGTATTCACTTTACAGATGAGGAAACTGAGTCCAGGGAGGGCCAGCCGGTTACAGGCAGAGCCTGGACTGGTCCCTGGGTCTCTGGGTTCCCGGCTCAAGTTCATTCTAAGCAGACTGGTAGTACCCATCACTGTAATTGAATGACATGTTGGCGCCAACAGAACTGGTGACCAGGTTTGGTCCTGGTGACCAAGAGGCACATCTCCCAGCTGGAAGCTCTTTGCTAAGAGCAAGGGAACGGCCCTCACTGGGCTACTGAACAGCAGAGTAAGCCCATGCTTAGGGAATCAGCAAGCAGAGGTATCAAATAAAACAAACCTTTTGAAAGAATTCGACCCTTGAAGAAGAAAAAGCGGAGGAGGTGAAGGCCGGCAGAAGGAAAGGGAAGCAGCAGCGGGGAGTCATCATGAGAAAATCAGAGCTTTGTGGGATTTTCAAAACACATGGTTTGGAAACATTGTAATTATTCAGATGCACAAGGGCGGACACCACTATCTTTTAGATGTTCACAGGAGGCCAAAGTACACGACAGCCACAGCCTAAAGCAGGGCTGCGGGCAGAGCCAGACCTGGGCTGTCACAGTCCGGAGAAGGAAGGGCTCAGGACCGGGCTGAGCCACAAGTGTCCCGAGTGTGTCGTCCATGGCCCCACGACATCCAGCGGGCAGACCAGGCAAGCAGGCACATGGCCCTCCACCTAGTACTCCCTTCTGGGAGGGCCTGGAAGGCTAAGGTAGCCCTAACCACAGAAAACATGGATTTTCCAAGACATCTTCCCTGGAGACGTCTGCCCTTGAACAAAGCTTATCTGTCACAAGGTTGAGGGCTCTCCTTATCTTTCAAGGGTATGAGGCGGCCTGTAAATGCTTCACTTATTAACTCAGCTCTGATTCCCCCTGGGAAGCTGAGGGCTGAGTGAAACTCTAACGTGCGCATGTGGACAGCTTGTGGGGCCCTGGAGCTCTGCGTTGTGGGCCTGCAGGGGCCCAGCCTGTCCCATGGCCCCTGGAGGAGCTGCACAAGCCCTCAGCCTGGGTGGGAAGGAGCACAACGCCGACAGCCGACAGCGCTGCTGCTTGAGCGGGCCCCTGCGAGCAAGTCAGCAGCACCTGGAAGTGCCCCGTCCCAGGCCTGTCCCAGCCCGGGGTTCTTGCTAATTACAGCTCCTTTGTGGGGAGAGTCACCCTGTGTCAGTTTAACTGACAGCCCAGATAAGAGGTACTGGGCTGAGTCTCACAGGTTGCACAACAAACCACTCTGCCAACTGAGGGCAGAGACAAGCCTTTTTCAGCCCCTATGGTCAGAAACGAATTTCCTGGATGGCTGCCTTCTCCACCATCTCCTATCCATCTCTTATTTTTAGTTTTCAGGTTGGTCTGAATTAGATTTTGGCTTGTTACGGGGATGGGGGAAGGATGATGGATGATTTTTTTCTTTCACTCATGTAATTATCAGCCTGGTATCTGGTATCTGGCCTGTGCCTTCCTTTTATGGTTCAAGATGTGCCCAGAGCTGTGACACATCAGTGACCAGAGTTGGGCGCCCATAAAGCCGAGGCCACCAGTCGCATTGTGATGAGCAGATAAACTTGGCTGTGTGACAAACAGTGAATTTAGTGCTGCTGCATGCTCAGCAGATTCATGAAGCTTTCTGCTCATTCAAGGGATGTTCTCTCTAACAGCAGGATCCCCAAACTCACACCAAACAACTTGCCAGTCAGACCCCCGCTCAGCCATGAAACTCTCCCCATCGGAGATCAATCAGCCTACCTCTCCCATGGGCTCCACCTGCACCCTTTGCTCCAGCACCGTCTGCCCATGCCGTCCTGTGCAGTTGCTGTCCATTTATTTCGTGTGCATTATAGTTGTCTGCCGGAGCAGCGAGTATGAGACTTCACCGAAGCATCAGAGATCTAAAAAGCATTTGTAACTGACTGTAAGTGAATTTGGCATGAGGTTTCGGGCAGCATATGAACCTCTGGAACCTTCGTCTCACCCATGGAGGCACTGAGGATCTCAATTCAGCATCAGGACCATCCAGGGCAGGTGGCAACAATTTTCTTTTAAAATTTCAAGGTAGCTTATGCCAAGGCTCTAAGTGCATTGATAGGCTTCAAGTTCAAGATCAGAGAAAAAGAATAGGAGAGGAAAGTGATCCTCAAATGGCCAAGGAGAGAAGGCAGGAGAGAGAAGAGGGAGGGGAGGGTGGAGGGCCACCCACTGTTTGCACAGGTGCCATCTCCAGAGCCACGGGGTGTTGTACCTCAGGCTGCAGGTCCTAGGCATAGCTGACCCAACCCTCCTGAACCATGGGATCAGCAGCATAGGCAGCCGATGTGCAGCTCTCTCCAAACTCTGGGCTTGGGCGCACTGAATGGAGGGAAATGACCAGCTCAGAGGACCCAAGGCTCCTGGCTCTCTGCTCCTCCAGGCTCAGCTGTGAGTGCAAACGCAAGCACTGGAAGGCCAAGGGCCTCATGACTGGGCTGTCTTCCAGCAGGGCAAGCGGTGCGCCGGGACCTGAGCCCCTGGCGATCTGCCACTGCTCTCTCAGACACCACAAAGGAGGCTCCGCAAAGCACCAAGTCCCTAACGGAACGCGATTTGACCGATTCTGTGGCACATTCAAGGCAGCTGAAGCTCCAGGCTGAATCAAGACTGTGCAACCACATAATGCTGTCAACGGAGCCTCTGGGGTACATGCGTGTGTGCACTTGGCTCCAAACCCACCTTCTCCTGGTGTGGTGGAGGGTCTCATCCCACCTCCCAGTCCCCCCTGGGGGCCCCTGGGGAGGCAGCCAGCGTCTGAACAGCCTGGCTTTGGGTCTTAACCGCGGCTATAGTCTCTCTACCTGGACCATCTGATTGCTGTTCTGTGCGGAGCCTCCAGCCCCAGGGCGTGGGGAGGCGGAGCTCACCCTCTTTTCCCTCCCAGAGAAGCTGCCTTCCCATGTGCTGATGTTTTACCCTGGCTGAATTTAAACAGATGTCATCAAGGATGGCGGGTCCCTAGAGTGACCTCCCTGGCTCTGCTATGCGTGCCTAATCCCCGTCCCCCAATCGATCATTCCCTCGTCTCTCTCCTTCTCCCCCTCCTCTGTGACCACCAGTTGCTCACCAATAATTCGAACGAAACTGCCTTTTTTGACAGAGACAATGAGCATCAGCAGTTTACCTACCATGGCTGATTCTAAGAATTAAAGTGAAGAAAAGTTAAGCGAGTCAATGTTGATCATAACAGAGTTCACTGGTAACAAAATGAGATTCCTCGAAATGGACTCTTCACCCTGGAGCTAGTTAAGAAAACAAACACGGCTCACGCCTGTAATCCCAGCACTTTGGGAGGCCAAGGCTGGAGGATCACTTGAGGTCAGTTCAAGACCAGCCTGGTCAACATGGTGAAATCCCATCTCTACTAAAAATACAAAAATTAGCTGGGAGTGTTGACACGCACCTGTAATCCCAGTTACTTGGGAGGCTGAGGCACAAGAATTGCTTGAACCCAGGATTCAGAGGTTGCAATGAGCTGAGATCTGAGATCATGTTACTGTACTCCAGACTGGGCAACAGAGCAAGACTCTGTCTCAAAAAAAAAAAAAAAAGAAAAGAAAAAAGAAAAAGAAAACAAACATTTTGCCTGGTCTGCTTCTCCATCACTATCACGGCTCCGAGGCTCCCAGGTCACTGGTGGGAGCTTTCCCAACTGGGCCCGCCTGGGAAGCTACAGCCTCTTGTCACTTGCTGAGGGCAAGTAGATGAATATCTGCTGAGTAAGAAGCTCCTCCTAGGTGTGGAGGTGGAGGCAGGGAATCCCCTCATTGCAGATGAGCTCAGCCAAAATGAAGAGGTGCTGATGGACAGATAGGAAAGCCCAGCCTTCTTTGTTCGGCATTCCAGTGTGAAGTTGTCCACATTAGGACAAGATGTTTGAAAGGAGGATGGTGCCACAGATTGAGATGGAAACTTGGTGGGACACGTGTGATGTGTGTGGTGTCTGCATAGTGTGATGTGATGTGTGGTGTGTGTGTGCATATGTGTGTGCGTGCATGTGGTGTGTGTGCATGTATGTGTGTGTGTTGTGTCTGTTGTGTGGAGTTTTCTCTGTGTGTGTGTGTGTGTGCGCGCGCACGCTTAGGTGTGTGTGTGTGGTGTGTGTGTGGCTTGGTGTGTGTGTATGGTGTGTGGTGCATGTGTGGTGGGGTGTGTGTGTGATATGTAGTTTGTGTGTGTGTGGTGTGATGTGTGGTGTGGTGTGTGTGTGATGTGTGGTTTGTGTAGGTGCGTGCATCTGGTATGGTGTGGTGTGGGTGTAGTGTGATGTGTGGTGTGTGCAAATGTGCCTGCTGTTGTGTGGTATGTGATGTGTGTGGTGTCTGTGTGTGGTGTGTGTGTGGTGTGTGTTTGTGGTGTGTGTTTATGGTGTGTTGCAGTGTGTCTGATGGTGTGGTATGTGTGGTGTGTGTGCATGTGTGTGGTGTGTGAATGTGTGTGTGTGGTGTGATGTGTGGCATGGGGTATAGTGGGTGTGGTGTCTGTGTGTGTGGTGTGTATGGTATGTTGTGGTGTGATGTAATGTGTGTAGTGTGATGTATGTGTGGTGTTTGTGTAATGTGTTGCGTTGTGGTGTGTCTGTGGTGTGATGTGATGTGATGTGACATGTGTGGGTGTGGTGTGATGTGTGTGTGGTTGGTTTGTGTGTTGTGTGTTGTGTGTGGTGTGGCATGTGTGAATGGTATGCATGGTCTGTTACGTGTGGTGTGTGTATGTGTATGGTGTGCCGTGGTGTGGTGTGATGTATGTGTGGTGTGTTGTAGTGTGGGGTGTGTGTGTACAGTGTATGTGTTGTGTTGTAGTGTATGTGGTGTGTGGAGTTGTGTGTGTATGGTGTATATGGGGTGTGTGCGTGTGCAGTGTGTGTGGAGTGTGTGTGTGGTGTGTGTGTATGGGGTGTGTGCATGTGCAGTGTGTGTGTGGAGTTTGTGTGAGGTGTGGAGTTGTGTGTGTGTGGTGTGTGGAGTTGTGTGTGGGGATATGGGGGGGTGTGGTGTGTGTGTGCATGGGGGGGTGTGTGGAGTTGTGTGTGTAGTATGTGAAGGGGTGTGTGTGTGTGTGTGTGTGTGTGTGGTGTGGGCATGGGCTGGAAAAGACAGGATTCCTGACATGAAGACCGGGGAAGCCTCTGGCTGCTGTGCCCTGTCCTCAGCTGGGGGCAGCCCTCTCTGCTGCAGGGTGGAGAGGGGAAGGTGAGGATGCCAGGCTCAGCTTCAGAAGGGAAGGAGTCCCTGGAGCGGCTGAAGCCTTCAGTTGGGGAGGAGCAGGTGGAATGTGGGGGTCACTCCTGGCTTTCTGAAAATGCTAGTGTCCCCTGGGGTGGGCTTTCTGGACACCTTTTCCTGGCCGTTTTCTCTTCTCGTGCCTCCCCTGCTGCTCTCTTCGTCTCTCCACAGCTGTGGCAGAGCAGACTGGGTGCTTATTTCAGTCCCCCGTATCTGGCTCCTATAGTTAAGGGCCCTTCCAGAACAGGTTTTTCCCAAAGTCCCTGAGAAAGTACTCACCAAGTGCGTGGTGATGATGAATTCCCAAATCAGCGTGGGGATTTTCCTTCTGGTATTTGAGATTTTTAAAAAAGAGCACACCTTTGTGTTGAGAAACGTTTTTACCCTGCCCCCTTGGCTCCCTTGTGGAGAATACCTTTTAGTTTGCAATTAGTGGTAAGCGGGTAACAGCTGCTTACTTGGGCTATTTTTGAGTTAAGAGTAAATGCAGAACACCTGTTTATTAATAAGAAGCACCTGCTAAGAGAGAATAACTACGTGGATGGGAATCTTCTAGGGGCCTTCAGCTTGGAATGTTGTCAGCCTCTGAGGCTCTCGGTTTGGAAGGGTGCTGGCCCCCTGGATAGACCCACTTTACTGTTCTATCTGGGTGTCAGCCTCTCATTGCCTTCAGTGCCACCTGGCTGGGGGTCTCCTGGGCTGAGCTGGTACTTGGTACCTTTGAGTTTTTCTTTCTTCTTTATAATATGCCACAAGGTGAGGTTTCACAGGTTACAGCAAATTGAGAACTAAAAAGGTTTTGAAGGAGCCAAGAGGAAAAGACTCCAGGTTCATTCTAATGTGAATACACAAGCAGGCCCATCTCATCTGCATAGAGCACAGGTCTGTGGGACCACGCAGGGTGGCGGGATGAGACCCCCTACGCTCAAGACTTTGCAGTCCTATTGGGGAGCAGGTGGAAAACATTATGGAACATTTGGAAACAGGACAACAGAGGCTGTGCCTGCAGAAGAAGTGCAGGCTAGGGGAGAGCTGCACCCGGATTTCCAGGGAAGGATTCATGGGGGTGGTGGGAACCAGCTGGGTCCCAGAAGATGAGTTAGGCCCGGACAGGGGAAGGAGGGAAGAAATCCTCGAAGCTGGTGTGAGTGTGTGTGTCTGAAGTGGGGTTTGCCTGGATGTTTGGCTCTGAAGGGGAAGGAGGACCACATGTTGAGCTTCCCATGTGCCAGGCCTGGCAGTGACATGTGTTAGCTCGCCCCATCCTTACCACAGCCCTGAGTCAGGTCACATTATGTTCATTTTGCAGATGAGAAAACCAACGTTCAGAGAGCCTTGAGTCACATGGTGCAGAAGAAAAAGCAATGGGACTCCAACTCCCGTCGGCCTCCAGGGCTGCTCTCAGTCCTACGTTTCAGGGACCACCGGGCAGAAGATGGGAGTGTGGTGTTGAGTTGAAAAACATGGCTGCCCAGAGAGGGCAGAGTGTCAATCTGGGAGATACAAGAGGGGGCCGAAAATTCCAGTCTTGCCTCAGGAGGCCGTAGAGAGTCATGCTAGGTCTTTGGCTATGGGAGGGATGTGGAGAACGGGGTGTTTGGAACACTTAAGTTGGTCTGGGTTTCCTGGAAGGTGCCGGAGGGCAGGGGGACCACCTACAAGTGGGCAACATGGCCCTGGCTCAGGCCAGAGAGGAGAGAACAGAGCAGACAGACATCTCCCCACGAGTGTTCCGCTGTACATTAGCCAGTGTCCCATAAAAAAGAAGGCCCACAGGTGGTCACATTAGAGTGTTCTGGGTTGAACAGAGTCATAGAATCATTGCTCTATTGTGGACTTCTCTTTTTTTTTTTTTTTTTTTTTTTTTTTTTGAGATGGAGTCTCACTCTGTCACCAGGCTGAAGTGCAGTGGCATGATCTCGGCTCGCTGTAACCTCTGCCCCCACCGAGTTCAAGCGATTCTCCTGCCTCAGCCTCCTGAGTAGCCGGGACTACAGGTGCACACCACCATGCCCAGCTAATTTTTGTGTACTTCTAGTAGAGATGGGGTTTCAACCGTGTGGGCCAGGCTGGTCTCGAACTCCTGACCTCAAGCAATCTGCCCTCCTTGGCCTCCCAAAGTGCTGGGATTACAGGCATGAGCCACCGTCCTGGCCTACTGCAGAGCTTCTCATAGCCTTTGATATGCGAATATGACTGCAGGGGGGAAATGGAATCTGCAGTGTTTCTCAAACTCATTTGATCATGAAACCCAGTTTCTACCAATCACCTCCCCCAGCTGGTGAGAAACCCTGGGGTGCCTGGTCCCCCTTGCATTGTGGGTAATGTGGGTGATACGCTAACTTGGAACCTTGGGTGCAGAGCCCAGGCTTTTGTGTCACTGACCTACTGAGTTTTCTTGCTTGTTTTGTTTTCTGAACCTTGCTTTAACCCTGCCTAGCAGCTGGGATCTCTTCCCCAGAGTGTGCTGCTGAGGGGACTGTGGGACACCCACTTGCTCTCATTGTGCCTGGCCTGCAGGCAGGAGTGTGCTCACCTTGACAATGGCCCTTCTCTATCCTTGCCGAGGATAGTGATTGATGGGCTTATCCTGCTTGGCAGCTCTGGCCAGGCCTGGAAGACCTACACTCATGTATGGGTAGATACAAGATGGCCATCCTCTGTCTGAAGAACATTGTGCCCCAGGGAAGACACCAACAGGGACGTCAGAACAGCCTGGGGGTCATGGCCAGATCACAGTAAAAATGACAATATGACTGGCTTGCTACAGAAGAGAATTCAGAATAAGAAGAATCTCAGACTCTATCCAGGGGGTGTTAGTTACAAAGAAACCAAAAGAACCGCTTTAGAAGTTTTCACCGGTGGGGCAGTGCTGAACCCTCGGGGACTGTCAGGTGGTAAGAGGGGAGAGTGTTTAGGAAGAAAGATTTGTCTGTCGGCTTAGCTACTAGGTACGTGCCTGTCTCCACTGAGGGCACAAGGATCAGGCTCCAGAAACAATTCAGCAGATTGGGAGTCTAGAGACCAGAGCTGCTGCTTTTTTGGGGGTGGGAGGGGGTGGGGAGGGGAATGGAGTCTTGCTCTGTCGCCCAGGCTAGAGCGCAGTGATGCAACCTAGGCTCACTGCAACCTCCACCTCCTGGGTTCAAGTGATTCTCCTTCCTCAGCCTCCCAAGTAGCTGAGATTACAGGCACCTGCCACCATACCCAGCTGGTTTTTGTATGCTTAGTAGAGACAGCGTTTCACCATGTTGGCCAGGCTGGTCTCGAACTCTTGGCCTCAGGTGATCTGCCTGCCTCAGCCCCTCAAAGTGCTGGGATTACAGGTGTAAGCCACCAAGCCCCGCTGAGACCAGAGCTTCTAACACCAGCCCAGACACCAATGGGCTGGCTGACCTCAGGGTAAATCACTTTAGTGGTTTCCTCCTTTGGAAAAAAAAAAAAGAGAGAGAGAGAGAGAGAGAGAGAAAGAGAGAGAGATAAAATCTGATCTACCTCTTAGAGGTTCAGGGTGGTTTCTGTTTTGCTTTTTGTGAGGAGCAACTCATAAAAATGATACCAAACTCCTCTGAAAATAAATACAGGCTCTATGCATTTCTAGCAATAATAGCAAGTATTCTCATTGGGATTGTGGCTCAATTTACCATGATAAAATCACTGGTAAATTTCTAAAAAGTTACCTCTTTGTGCACATACCTTCTCTTAGAGAGTGGTGTTCTGTTAGGGGAAAATTAAAGGACACTCAGAGTTATTCATTTGAGAGTTTATGTTTTTCCTTTCCCCCATTGAATAGCTCTCTCTCCAGGTTTCCATTTTGGTCATATTTCAGAAATGACTGAATGTCAGATTCTGCACTCTCACTTATTGAGAACGAATTGGAAAAAATAATGAGATTAGCAGATAAGTAAACAAACATTTTAATTGAGGTTCAAATTGTAGAAGTACTTCAGGCAGTATGGTATTACAAGTTTCCATATTCTTTGTTAGTCTGCATGAAACTAAAACCCAGAAGGTTATATTAAACATAATCACCTAACTCCATGGGGCCTTGGGAGGAATTTTTAATGTGGCAATTGAAAGGTGTGTGATTGTGCAAAACACAATGGCACAAATGAGTGTTCCTGCTGCTTTCGTTTCTTTCAGAAAGGAAATTAGCTCTGGGTGAGCACGGAAGAGTACCAGATTTCAGACCTCCCTCCCACCCCAAAAAGGAGAAACACCCTGTTGGACCTCACTGATCCCTCAGGAAGGTGGATATGAGTCCTATCAGGAGTGAGGCTTTATGTTGTTAGAACCCGGCCCCTGGCTCCCAGGAGTGCTGCTAAGTTGAAAACTTCACTGCATTCATTTTTTTTGTTGTTGTTGGTATTTAATACATATTTCATAGACTCCCATCTTAAAAGCTTTTCTGATTGATTGGCGGCAGAGAGCCAGCTCCCTTAGCTAACAGGACGAAGTCCCCACTTTCTCCATAGTGGCCAAGTCATTGGTGTCTGCAGCTGCCTGCAGTTAGATCGAGGACATCCAAAAAGGTTGGATGGAGCGTGGAAGAGGCTGCTCTGTTCTTTCTCGTCTGATGTCATGCCCTTAGTTAGTTGTGCCTGTTAAGTGCTCATCCAGTTCCTCATCCATTTCCCTCTGGAGTCTAAGTGGTCTTGAGGGTATGTGGTTTACGGGGCACCCCAGCCTTCTCTGCTATACCCAGCTGGCTGTGTGCGAGAGGTCCTTTTAGCAGATGAGTAGCTCTCCGCAGTAGGGTAATGATAGACCTGGATCCCAAGGCTTGCTCAGCCCTAGGGTATTCACCCCACCTCTCCATTGCATTTACATCAACAAGGGACCCCTTGGAGCTGTCCTGTCCAATACATAGCCATTAGCCACATGTGGCTATTTAAATTTAGATTAAGTTAAATTAATTCTCTTTTCTCAGTCATACCAGCCACATTTCAAGTGCTCAATAGCTGCACTGTGGCAGTCAGTGAAGACGGAGATACTGCTATCACTGCTGGAAGTTCTGCTGGACAGTGCTGCTTCAGAGATCACCCAGCCAATGCCATGATTTTTCTAGAATTTTAAGAAATAGACACCCATAAATGTTCAATGACTTTTCCAAGAATATCCGGGAACTTGTAAGAATAAGATTCCTGGCCAGTTTGGAATTCTTGACAGAGGAAGATGTTCTTTATTTAAGTCTTGATTTTTGAAAGGAATGTTCCACTTCAAATAAAATTTGATTTTTACAAGTAAGATAATGTAATGTAACAATGGTCTTGAACTATAAAAACACTGGATCCATTTTGGAGAGGCTCACCATGGTCTATTCAATACTATCTAAATTATTTTCTTATCTTTAGCGGCCAGTGGAAATTTACAAGAGAGACCTCTGCATTAGTTTTTGGAGACCAAGAAACATTGGCATATTTATTCCCTACCATACTGTTATGCTCTTAAAGACCCTTGAACAACTGGGGTCAGTTTTATGAGAAAGCCAAAGGGCCAGCTGTGCCCTGGAGTCACAGGAATCGTTATGATGACATCCACAATCAGTCGGCATCATCGGTCAGATGAAGGATGAGAGGACAGTGATACAGGCTCACCACGACATGTGTGTCCTGAACATACTTCATAAACACTTAGCCTCCCTTACAGCCAAGACAGACTATAAATGTCTCTTTCACTCAGGTGTGCCGGGATTTACACAGCGCCTAATGCAAAGTCTCACTGGGGGCCAGAATTCACGGAGGGTGGGAGGGCTAAAGCCTTGCTCCATTGCAGAAATCAAGCACAAAGAGCCATTGAGTGTTAAAGATGGGGGAATTCAGGACTCAGAAAAGTTCTCCCATAGCAGAGACCCAAAAATTTCCTGTGAGAGTCATCTTTCTTGCTAAACTTCTTTGTATACAATTTGTCCCTATGGCGAGAGATCAAAGGGAATTCTAGGCAATTGTTTTTGGTTATTAACTGAATGAAGTTGATCTGCGATTATTCTAGCAGGTAACTGAACCATGGTATAGAGAGAACATAAAAGAAAGAATCTGGGCTTGCTGTGGTCTTTATTAATTTCTTCTTTATTATGAATACCTCTCCTATGTTCTTCTAAGCCCCCACCCCACCACATGCGATAAGGAAATAGAAAAGAGAGCAGCAGAGTGTCTACCACTGGCACAATACGCCGTGTTTCTCTAACTTTGGGGCCTTGACTTGTTGGAGAGGACATCACAAAAGGCTCGTGTCCTCACTGAACAGACCCTGGGAACTGGGGCAGCAGAAGCAGCTCCTGTGAGTATTTTGGGTAAATGACATGATAGGAGGTTAGCATGCCAGAATAGGAAACCAGCTTGTAAGGACACAGAAGAAAAGACACTAGGTCCGGACGAGTCAGGGAGCACCAGTCAAATGACACACATCTGGGCGAGTTAAGTTCAGGGCCCAGAAGGTCAGAAAATTAGCAAAGTCAACACTGGTATGCTGCTCTCTTTAGTAAGTCTGTCCCGTATGAGTGAGTAAGGGCTCCTTGAATTTTCTGATGGTCAAGAGGGAGGGTTAAGGAAGGACATAAGTTGGGGCCTTCATAGTGGTTCCAAGAGTATCTTCCTCCTCTCAGGATGGGCCTTTCTCCCTCTTGGGACTCAGCCTGGAGACATCCATGCAGCTTCCTTGATGGGGCTGCTGGTTCGCAGCACCCTGACCATTCAGGGGCTGGTAAATTTCCCTTCCTTGCGAATAATTCTTGGTCAAACTAGATATTCTTCCTTACCCTTGACCTATTTTGAGAAGGAAATAGGAACAGGAGCAACTATGCAGCAGGTATTGTCCCTGTGTGCTTTGGGAATAGTGCTAAGGAAGAATTTTGAGAGATTCAGAGTGGGGGTGAGGGCAAGAGGAAATGAGACCAGAGGAAATTGGTGAGCTGTGGCTGTAATTGGAGGACACTAAGATTTGCACAGAGGCATTCTGGCCACCAGACCTTCTCCGCTGCAGGTAATGGTCTCCCTGAAGCCTGGAGCTTCTGGATCAGGATAGCATGGGTGGCTGGGAGCTGCCTGTATCAGCTGGTAGTGGTGGGGACTGACATGCCTGGGTGATATGGCTTGGCTGTGTCCCCACCCAAATCTCATCTTGAATTGTAATTCCCATAATCCCCACATGTCATGGGAGTGACCTGGTGGGAGGTAATTGAATCATGGAGCGGTTTCCCCCATGCTTTTCTTGTGATAGTGAGTTCTCTTGAGAGCTGATGGTTTTATAAGCATCTGGCATTACCCCTGCTGGCACTCATTCTCTCTCCTGCCACCCTGTGAAGAGGTGCGTTCTGCCATGACTGTAAGTTTCCTGAGGCCTCCCCAGCCCTGTGGAACTGTGAGTCAATTAAACCTTTCTTTATAAATTAGCAGCAATGAGAACAGACTAATACACTGGGGGAGGTGGGGGTGACTACATGGCACCATGCTGAGTTTGGCTTCAAGGGCCAAATTGGTGAACTCAGAAAGGGAAGCCTGATATAGTTGGTAAAGTCAAACCTCAGCTCCACTACTACTAGCTATGAGGCTTTGTGAAAATCAGTTAACCACTCTGAACCTCAGTCTCTTTATCTGTGGTGTTAGGCTGAATAATGACTCCTCCAAAGATGTCCACATCCAAATGTTCTGGAACTTGTGAGTATGTTAACTAACATGATAAAATGGACTTTGCATTTAATGTGATTTAGTTAAGGTTCTTGAGATGGGGGAGAATTGTGGATTATCTGGGTGGGCCCAACCTAATGACAGAGTTGTCACAAGTGACAGGCGGGAGCATCAGACTGAGAGTGGTGACAGCAAAGGTTGGAGTGATGGGACGAAGGGTCACCACCTAAGGAATGCAAGATGCCTCTAGAAGCTGGAAAAGGCAAGGATGCAATTCTCCCCTCGGGCCTCTGAAATCTACAACTTGATTTTAGCCCAGTGAGACCTATAAAATTCAAAATAAAGGTACTCATCTCATAAGGCTGTTGCCACAGGTTAAGGGAGACGATGTATCTGAAGCACTTAGCATAGTGTCTGCCCTGCACTGGGTGCTGGCTAAAAGGCAGATGATCTTATACTTTGTTTTAGAAATTATATAATCCGAGCCACCGTAGGATCCCATCTGACTTAAAGCGCATCCAGTACATTATGCTTAAAACAACTTGGGGTGGTTGGAAGTGGAGGCAGTTCTTCCAAAGAATCTGTGGTAAAGCATTTTTGGATTGCTGGAACCCAAGGAGATGCTTCCAAACTCTTTATCTCAGAAAGTTTCTGGGACCCCAGACTCCCCTTTGGATGATAACCTGTTGCATCATCAGGCCCCCAGACATGAGGCTGAATTCCTGCATCCTAGTTCTGCACATCTTGGTGGCATCTTGGTGGCTTTTGCAAGACTGCATGTGCACTTGAGGCACTCTCTCACATAACGTGGCAGTGGAGACAAATAATGTCACCAAGCTGTGGCTATGGAGTGGGAGAGAAGGACTTATAGGATGTCATTAACAAATTGCTGGGTGGCTGCCAGGGTGTTGCATAAGTCTGGTGACTTCATTGGATAATTTGCTGATCATTCAAGTTTCTTTCTTTCTAGTTTCCTGTCATCCTCACGGGCTTTGTTTTGCACCTGAGAGACTGAATATATGAATGGGCAATGGCCAGACCAGTTATAAAAATAGAATTCAGGCCAGGCATGGGGGCTCATGCCTGTAATCCCAGCACTTTGGGAGGCCAAGGGAGGTGGATCACAAGGTCAGGAGATGGAGACCATCCTGGCCAACACAGTGAAACCCCCTCTCTACTAAAACTACAAAAATTAACCAGGCATGGTGGCATGTGCCTGTAGTCTGAGCTATTGAGGCAGCTGAGGCAGGAGAATCCCTTGAACCTGGGAGGTAGAGGCTGCAATAAGCTGAGATTGCACCACTGCACTCTAGCCTGGGTGACAGAGCAAAACTCCATCTCAAAAATAAAATAAAATAAAATAAAATAAAATAAAATAAAATAATTCAGACCCACGGTCTACAGCAATCAGCCCAGGAAACCAGCTCATGACCTACAGTTACCAGCTCAGGAAGCAGGTCTGCTATAAATCAGACTTGCAGGAAGTCAGATCACTGTCTGTAGTAACAACTCAGAAAGCCAGACAATAACCTCGTACAATTGTCCCCAAATGGGCAGGAGTTAATTAATAATGAACAGCTTCCTTGATTTTCTTCCCTGATGCCAATATAGGACCAACCAGAGAAAGCCAAATACGCACCTCTAATTACTCATGTCCGATGTCTGCTTCTAGTTAGCCCACCTCTGTGTAGGCACCACCCTATGCCAACAACCCCCCAACAGGGGGAGATCGAAGCCTTCCCTCTTTGCCATTTTAAAGCTTTCCTACTTCTCTGCCTGCCTTTGAGTCTCTGCCAAAATGCGAAGGATAGTGAGTGGCCAACTCCCTTGCTATATATAGCAAGTTCTGAATAAATAGCCTTTGCTTTTCTCATTTGGTTGGTGTGCATTTATTTCCACATGCTGAACAACTAGCAGATGTGAATTTGGAGATAAGAACATGTTCTACATGCTTGGACCCGGACAAATTTGGTCTCGAGTGATTGGATCAGAGTGACACCACCTGTGGCCTCATGAAGCCGCAAAGCCTTCTTGGTTCCTGTCTTTGTGGAGGGCGCACGACCTCTCTAGGAGCAGGAGACGAGTGTGATGAAATAGTGACTAAATTCTATTGAAACTTGAATTAGTTACGGCACAAGTGGGTGGAACATAAAAGAAGTAATTAGTAAAGGCAAGTGGGAAAAGTCCAAAATTAGAATTTTGTTTTTAAATAACACTTGGGAGAGAACAAATTAGGAATGAAGGCAACATAGTCCCCCATTCCCCGGTACACAGATGTCATTTAAAAAAAAAAACAATGAGGAGGTAAGTTTTAAGTGGTGTCGTAGGGAATGTTAGAAGCTAATGTTACTAATCTAAAAACTATCACTGCAAGGAAATATCCAGGTGGTTACGGGGCAGAGATATTGCATGAACTCTCTGCAGACATCTCAAATCGTTGGTCTTTGGAAAAAAGGCCCACATGTGATGCTCTCTGCCGTGTCATTGTCAAGATCATAACTAAGTTTATTGCAAGGCATTATCAAGATGCATTCTCATGTTGCGTACCTGGCTCCAAAGACCACAGTCGATTATTATCTTGGGGGTCATTTATTATTCCCTCTCTCTCTCTTTGTAAATAAATATGACAAGTCAAAGTTTGGTAGTGGTTAAGAAAATTGTTGACATGCAATTACAGGAATTTGCTTCTTTGGTTCCGTTTCTTAATTTGAATCTTTACATTGTCTGTGTAGCTATTGTGGGTTTATTATTTTCTGCAGCTGCACAGAAAATCATGTTTTAACGGTTTGACATAAGAAATAATGTTATTGTTTTCCATTTTATGTGGCACCCAAACTCTTTCACATTCACCACTTTAATCTCCCTAACTCCACTATCCCATGAGGTTGGTAAAATACGGTAGGACAAGCACCATAACCCCATTGAACTAATGAGATGCAAAGAGGCCACATGCTTTGCCCAAAGTCGTACACTTAGCAAGCCAGAATTCGAACCCTGATCTGATATGAAGAGCTTACTGCCTGTCAAGAAGACTGCAATACTTCCACCAGACACATTTCAGATTTAGTTTCCCCTTTGAACTGGTAACGACTGTTTCAAAACTAAGAACCCTTTTGGATTAAACTTGGAAAAGGAGAGTTGAGGGAGTTGGAGAAGATGTTTTCCTGTTTTAACAACTTAATTAGCAAGTATGGGGTGAGGTGGGGAACAGTGGGGCATGAAGAGAAAGACATTTTGTGGACACATTGCTTATATATGAGATGTCAAATATCTGTACACAGGGTCTGGTCCGGGGCTGTGGGTCAGCATGGTGGCCAGCAACCACATGTGGTTCTTGGGCATTTGAAATATGGCTCACTCACACTGAGATGTGCTACCACTGTCAATTCCACATTGACTTCAAAGCCTTAGTATGAAAAACAAAAACACGTAGCCTATGTGGTGTCATGATAGGGACTGGTTTTCCTCCATGGTTCCTGGCTCATGACTTGCATAGCCCTTGTTACAGTCTTTGGTTATGGTGTCAGGTGTGTTAAGTCTCTGACCTCCTTCTGCCCACTTTCACCTGCCCCAGGGCAGGACTCTGCTGCTTTTCTGATTGAGGTTCTTAAGACCTTCCCATGAGAGGTTCCTACCCGATGGCCGGGGGAAAGGAATGTTGATGTCATGAAGCTTCCATAAAAACCCAAGCAGACAGGGTTCAAGGAGCTTCCAGAGAGCTGAACATGCTAACGTTCCTGGAGGGTGCCACCAGGGAGGGCATAGAAGCTCCACACCCATCCCCCATCTCTCATTTCGTGTCTCTTCATCTGTAGCCTTTATAACATTTTTAACAATCAGCCAGTAAACATATGTAAGTATTTTCTTGAGTTCTGCGAGCTGCTCCAGCAAATTAATTGGAGCCAAAGAGGGGGTTATGGGAACCCCAACTTGAAGCTTGTTGGTCAGAAGTTCCAAAGGCCTGGACTTCTGACTGGTGTGGTGGGGGCAGTTTTGAGGACTGAGCCCTCAGCCTGTGGGCTCTGACACTATGTCCAGAGAGACAGTGTTGGAACTGAATTAGAGGACACCCAGCTAGTGTCCACTGCTTGGTGCGTGGGGAAAGATCCCCATACATTTGGTCACCGAAGTCTTTTGCGTTGATGATGGTTGTGCTCTGACAGAAGAGGAAAGACACTGAGAGTTTTCTCTGTTCTCCTATCTCAAACTTTTTTGTATGTATTATATGTTAACATGAAAAATTGGGACAAATAAAATATATTGAACAATTAATTTCATAGGATTATTGAAAAAATTTTTTTGACGTGGCTACTGGCAAATTAAAAATTATATATGCTGGCCAGGTGTGGTGGCTCACGCCTGTAATCCCAGCATTTTGGGAGGCTGAGGCAGGCAGAGTGCCTGAGTTCTGGGGTTCAAGACCACCCTGGGTAACATGGTGAAACCGTGTCTCTACTTAAAGTACAAAAACTACCCTGGCATGGTGGCATGTGCCTGTAGTCCCAGCTACTCAGAAGACTGAGGCAGGAGAATTGCTTGAACTGAAGAGGCAGAGGTTGCAGTGAGCAGAGATTGTACCACTGTACTCCAGCCTGGGCAACAGAGATAGGCTTCGTTCCCCACCACCAAAAACAAAACAAAACAAAAAAAAAAACAAAAAAAAACCAAAAAACAACAAAAACAACAAAAATCAACATCTGTGGCTCATTTCTGTGGCTCATATTTGATTTTTTTGTTGGAGATTGCTGTTCCAGAGGTTTACCCTTTCTATGTGACAGTCACTTGGTAGGTGAGGCTGAGGGCAGGAGTTCAGTGGTGTGGCTCAAATCAAACAGACTCTTGCAGCAGAGGGCGGAAGGAAAGACAGCTGGTCCACCCCGCTTTCCCCTGGGAATGGGGTCCTCATCATGCAAGAACATTAAAGAAGAGGCAAGGGCTCCATGTGGCAATTTCAGTGGCAGCGTGTTCACTTCTGAAACCTAGTTTCTTTTCTAAACTCCACCCAAGGCAAAATGGATTATTGCTTCCTGGAAATCTAACCAGGGGACTTTAAAGTGTTTCATATTAAAAACAGAGAAGCCTGAGAAGGAGAAAAAGAATTACATTTCTAAAAGCTCTTAGAACAAATGCTTGCTTGTGAGAAATAACTTTTCTATAAATATTTTATTCCACTTTTTTCCCCCTTTTGTCCTCCAGCTGAGAGGTTCCACATGGATATAGGAGATGATGTTCCCCTTGGGAGAGAGGATCAAAGCCCCCCTGGGCTGTTTGCTGCTGAGTTTTACTCATAATAATCTTTGTGGCTTCTACCCCAACCTGCCTGCAGAGCTCTGAGATGGAGTGAGCTGAAAACTGTGGAAAAACAAAGAATACGGAGAAAAATCCATTACTACTTAGCATCCAAGCTGGTGTTCCAAACAGATAGATCCAAGCCTCGGCTGCAGAGAGAGAGGAGAGAGAGAGAGAGAGAGAGAGAGAGAGAGAGAGAGAGAGAGAGAGAGAAATGTTTATGGTTTACCCTTGGGAACCTGGATTGGATCTTAATAATTTGTAAGGCCTGGAGCCCAGCTCACGCTGAACCTCTGCATGAAGCTCAACACATATTTGTCAAATGGCTGGATCCATTCATCAGCTCGCGGAATGAGCACTGTGTGAGCTGCGGTGCCCATGGTGTTGAACCTGGAAACCTGAGGAAATGATGATACCAGCAAGAGAAAGGGGAAGCTGAGGGAAGACCTCGTTTTGGGAGTAGATTGTAAGTTTGATTTCACCCATGGTTGGCCTTAGGTAATGTGATAGTACCCCGTGTCCATGGACAGCAGGTGGCTGAAAAAGAGGACTCAAGGTTGACTTTGATGATCACAGCATGTAGTCAGTTCTCGTCTAGGAAACATGATCATATTTGGTGTTTTAAAGAGATGTTGCTACGTGAGATGTGTCCAAATGGAGGAACGAGGATGGTGCAGGGCTGAGACTGTGGCTAGAACATTTGGCTTCACAGAGCAAAGTCTACAAGGATATATTTTGTTGTCATTGCATTTGGTGGCCTCACATGTAGCAGGAGTAGACTTGTCCTGTGTCACTGCGGATGGATAATTCTCCATGGATCTCTCAGGTTCTGTCCATGTTGCAAGTAAGGCACTTATTGCTCTGTTCTGGACTCTTTTAAAAACTATTCATATAGCAAACAGCTTTGGAACACAGAGATAATGTCAAAGCTCTTTATCAAGCTTGAGGTCCCTACTGTAGTTATTACAATTCTTCTTCTTCTTTTTTTTTTTTTTTTTTTTTTTTCCCGAGATGGAGTTTCACTCTTGTTGCCCAGGCTGGAGTGCAATGGTGCGATCTTGGCTCACCGCAAACTTTGCCTCCAGGATTCAATCAATTCTGCCTTGGCCTCCCGAGTAGCTGGGATTACAGGCATGCGCCACCGTACCTGGCTAATTTTGTATTTTTAGTAGAGACAGGATTTCTCCATGTTGGTCAGGCTGGTCTCGAACTCCCAACCTCAGGTGGTACACCTGCCTCAGACTCCCAAAGTGCTGGGATTACAGGCATGAGCCACCGCTCCCAGCCCAATTATTATTCTTATCCAATTACTAGCTTCCTTGGTGCTGACAGAAAGATTAATTTAAATAAAATAACTTTCTGGGTAATATCTGCTTTTTAGTTTCCAATAAAGTCCAGGGCATGCCTGGAAGGGCTTCCAGGAAGGGGTCTTCTGATGAGCCAGCTGATGTGTCTCCCCAGCTTCATGGAAGACTCCTTTGTCAGAAGTTTGAAGGACATATACCATGCTTGCACATGTTTGACGGGTAATTTTTAAAATTTAAATGTAAATAGTTGTTAAGGATATAATTTCCAATGAGCCTGGAAACCATCATTCTCAGCAAACTGACACAAGAACAGAAAATCAAACACCACATGTTCTCACTCATAGGCGGGTGTTGAACAATGAGAACACACGGACACAGGGAGGGAAGCATCACACACTGGGGTCTGTCAGGGGGAAATAGGGGAGGGACAACGGGGGGTGGGGAGTTGGCGAGAGATAGCATGGGGAGAAATGCCAGATATAGATGATGGGGAGGAAGGCAGCAAATCATGCTGCCTATGCAACAATCTTGCATGTTCTTCACATGTACCCCCAAACCTAAAATGCAATAAAAAAAGAAAGAAAATTGTTCCCAAACTGTGGCAGAACTTTTTTGCATGATGTCATTTGTAATCCCTTCCATGAAGTAATTATGATTCCTGATAAAATGCTTGGGTAATTTCCGGATAGACTTTAATGGGATTAAGAACTGCTGAGAAGTCAGGGTCCGCACTCAGCTATCTTAAACCATGTCAACCAGTCTCGAGCTGTTCTGTGGCGGTGCCATTTCTTTTTCTATTTGTGTCTCTTCCAAAAGAGAATCACTGAATTGGCTGGCTTGCTGGGAGCCTCTTCTCTTGAGGCCAGTCTGAAATAGAATTCTGACACATGCTAATAACAACTTTGTCTGACAAGTTATTTTAAGAATTCACATTTTAAAAATAAATCTGTTACCTCACTTTCAAATGATATCCATTGGAATCGAAGTACTGCAATGGTATGATACTCAACACTCTACATAAAAAATACAGGACTTACTTTTTGACACTTGGACCTTTTACATTTCTTTTTCTTCTCAAATTCATAACTCTGCCTCCCGTTTTATCCTAATATGATATTTCTTACAACTAAAAACTTAAAATTGATCTCAGAATTTTCTATAGCAAATCTATGAATTTTTGTGACCATAAGACTTTCTGTGTTCCTGAGTATACAATCATTACTACCTAACTGACAAAAATGCACAAATATATTACAATTCTGACAAATAATTATTAAATATAAAATTTAAATTTTATTGTAAATAAACCTCTTTAAAGGATGGGACTAGTTTATTCCCTCCCTCCTCCATCCCCAGAAAGATACATACCCAAAATAAAAACTACTTATTGCTAGAAAGAGCTAGTGTTCACCAGCGAGTCTACTCTTGTTTTTTGTCTTTATGAATATAAGCTCTGAGGGAGGCTGCACATATAACAATTACGTGAGATTGGAAAGAGTTTTATTATAGCGATGTTATTCAGCTCTGAATTTCTAGTGTATCTAAAAATCACATTAAAAAAATCTATCGGCTGTCTTCACTAGAAATTCTTTCAACTTCATTGAAAGCAAAGAATTGGAAAACCAATTTGCAAAAGGATTTGCTCCCCAGTCATTACAGTCCAATATAGCCCCAGGATTTTAAATCATGCCTTTTGGTAACCCAAGAATTCTAACACTCCAGGGCCATGCCCAGTGGTGTGTAGGTAAATTTACTCCCTAGGGGGAAAAAAAAGGCAAAGAAAAGAAAGCCCTGCTTTATAGCTTTTGTTCATTTACATGGTGGAAAGGCTTCCACCACTGCCAGTTTCAAGCCACTCACCTGACTTCACTGGCACATGGCTGGAAAGACAGGCACGCAGTCGGCTCTCCTGGCCAGTATGAGGCACTCACTATTGCAGGGTATCTCTGTTAGATCCAGAGAGAGGGAGTCTGCCTTCTGAGAAGTGTGACAGATGACTGTGAAAGGGGAAGGTGAGGGGAGTTGGTCTGGTGCTAGGGGTGTGCTTCAGGAAACTGGTTTATGAAAGAGTACCCGTGGGTGTTGAGAACATTGATTCTTTTAGACATCCCATGCCTGGGTACTCCTTGGGAAGGCTGTGCTACATGGTTCCATGTGCAGCAATTTGGAGGCTACCGATTTGAAGGATGGAGGACGGGCCTTGGGGTCAGCCACACCCGGGCTCAAATCCTGTAACTTATGATGTTTGAGAACTTGGGCATATTGTTTCAACGTCTGAGTCTCAGTTATCTCCTACAAAATATAAGAAGCCAATACCTACCTTGCAAGGTTTGAAAGCAAGGTGTAGTATGCATACAGTGTCGTATTCAGCAGGTGCTCAACAGATGAATGTTACTATCAGCATCCTTTTAATTGAGTCTAAGTGATGAGACTTGGGGGTTAAGGATCAGGGTATCAGGACCTGAACCCAGTGGGAAACCAGATCCCTTGTCACTCAGGGTTTACCTACTCCGAAGCAAGTAGCTGCTTTGGTTGCAACTAAAAATGTTGACTGCAAAACAGAATTTTCAGCTTGTTTCCCTCCTTTTCATACATGCTTTCATCTTATAAAATGCAGAGGCTGGGATCTCTGATCCGTATGGAAGAGCACACCTAACAGCAACAGCAGCTCTCCCAGGGAGCAGAACTCAAGACTGGCCTATCTTGAACCTAACCAGGAGGGTTATTACCAAGAAACAAAAAGAGTCTCCTTCGAAGGTAGTTTCACCTGTAAGGCAATCCCTTAGCCTGGTCCCTGAGGGCTTCATTAGAGTGGGGTCGTGGTGGTTTTACTGACTTGTTAAGAAGGCTTTTCAAAGTCTTGTGTAATGATGATGAATGGCCGGGCAAAGTCATGTTAACACATTATAAACAATTCCAGGGCACAACTGGTATCTCACACTGTACTTTATTTTTCTTCACAATATTAACTAGACAGACAAGGAAAGTTTAATGGCAATGTGGCTTTTTCCAACAACACAAACAAAGTGCCATTATAGTTCATGGTGGCCAACTGGAGACTTACTTTACCTTAACCGCGTAAAGCGTCCTTACCGTATCTTGCGTGTGTGCAGTGTCGCAGGATATCAGCCACCCCTTAAAAGTATCAATCTTAAAAAGAGCCATGGAAGGTAAAAGTATGAAAATCTTGATAACAAAGGCTTTTGATACAAAAACGCTTATTGTACACTTATTTTTATTCAAAACAAAAATAACCCCAGTAACTCAAAACAAAAGCAAACCTTGGTTGAAAACTTAAGAAGGTATAATAAAGAAAACCACCAAAAGAAAGCTTCCCCAAAAGAGATGCAATTCACTAGCACTCTTGCAAATTCTACCTGGGAGGGAAAAACGTAATGAAATGAGCTATCTGGAAGGCCCACTGCAGGTTTCCCAAAAGCTTTAGGTGCATGGAACTACTCAGTTTCTCTACTACAGTTCTATTTATTAATAGTCTCAAAATTTGTTTCATCCAGCGAGCCTTTCCATCCTCCATCAGTGTTTCCATCTTCTGTGCTGAGCTTGGTATGCAGAACCACCTTGTCAACAGGATGTTGGCTTTAAGTTCCTTTTCTAGGGCAGTCCAGATGAATGGGTGCAGTACCATTCATGCTCCATCTGGTTTTCTTTGCATCCAGTGAGATGCATATTTCATGGCTGTCCAAGGTCATGGTTGTCCAAAGACACAGAAGAGAATGATTCACTGGGTTAAGACCAAAGGACTTGTATTATCACTTCCCAATTCAGTTTCACATTGCTTAATTTTATCTTATTGAAATTTTTTTCTGTGTTGTATATAATAAACATTTAGAAACACATGTCCCTACCAACCAGAAGGTTGACATTAAATATCCTGTGGGTTAAAACTGCACATTTATTGTTTAAATACCCATTAGATATATCCACCTTGAAATTTATACCACTACACTGCCAAATGGAGCTGCACTTTGAGCCGTGCCGATGTCTCTGGAATCTAAATGTCGTACCACAAAGCTTCAAAATGTTTCTCATTTGTCACACAAGGTTCTTCGAAGAGGCATCACATCGACCCCAATACAGGTCCCTCATACCCCTAGTTCTGGTTATTCTGAAAACCTCCAACTCTCTGATCCAAACTTGGGAATGTTTTACTCATTTAAAAAGTCTTCCTCCATCCCATCCCTGCAACAAATGTCCTTTGTCCTATAATAATTAAAACAAAAAAAAAATCCCTGAAAGATCCAAATTGAATAACAATAAAGATCTGATTGGAACCTTCATAAGCTTGACAATGTAGAATTGTATTTCTTAAAAAGTGTGTAACCACATTTGTCTGGGCTGCAAAAGACACCACAGAATAAGATCAGAATAGAATTTCAACTGACTCCCTAATTTCCTTAGAATGGCTTATATTTCAAGCCTTTCCTGCTTTTCTCAGATAGGGTAGGTGTACATTACAAACTATAAGCGATAAGAAAGTCTAAAAACAGTCACTGCCTTAAGAGTACAATTGGAATTAGAGTTTAAGTTCACATTTATAAATTATTTGTTTTAGGATAAGTTTAACTGCAAATAGAGACTGTTTGCAATTCTGTTTGCTCAATAGATTCTGGAGGTGAAAGCTAGACATGTGTTGGGATTACCCGAATTATTTACATTTAATCTTGATTATTATAACTCCTCTCGATGTCTAATCACGTCCTAATTTTTCCCACTGGGCCAGAGCTACATCTTTAGATGATAAGCATTTACTAACAAAATGAAGATCACATATAAATGGAAGGCCACATTGAACATGGAGAGGTAAGTGAGCTGTGGAGAGAATGTAGGCTTCTTGTTTGAACTAAATCAAGGTGCTCCTTTAATTCTAACTGTGATTTTAATCCAAATCTTAAGCCTGCCAGAATTTTCCACCCCTGCAAAATCTTTGGAAACGAGGTGATGGCCGTGGGTCCCATCCCTTGTCGTTCCTGCCTCTCTTTCAGAGTATTCACGCAGCAAGGGATTGGGAGATTCTTGGATGTTCTTCTCCTTTGGGCTTTTTTTTTTAGAGCCCTTGACCCCAATTTGAAAAGTGCTTATATTCTATTTAACTCTGACCCTGGCCCAATGTAAAGAGGGCTGCTTTTCATTCATAAAGAGCAGTTAAGATTCACGTGTGAACCCCTCATCAACCCAAAATAGGGATGGTTCTCCGTTGCCCGACTGCAAAATAATTAGATAAAATGAAAAAAAAAAAAAAAAAAGGAGAAAAAAATGACTAGTTGAAGCTTTTATATACATTCATTGCTTCTAACATGTTTTTAACAGTAAGGAAAATGCAACATCAACTACTCTTAGAGCAAGTGCAGCCACAATACTGTACAGTTCTGGGGCCAAGCGGCTGGGCACAGTTACTGTTAAAACCAGATAACAAAACCCCACAGCAAAAGGCAGCCAGCCGGCAGTTAGCCCCCATGACCTTTTAATATATATACATTTTTCAAATACTCTGTGAATCCCGTTTGAACAACAACAACAACAAAAGACAAAACAGGCTTTATATTAAAAACGTCCATGTTCTTCATTGTTACTTCTAAAGCAGCTTGGAGGATCTTACCACGTGGAGCATACTGCAAACTGACTCCATTAAAATGATTTTGGCAGGATAGCAGCACAGGATTGGATATTCCATATTCATCACTTTGACAATGTAAACCTTTCATAAAATAATATTTTGCTTAAAAATTAGAATCATTCAAAGGTCTGATCATTCTGTTCCCTGAGGCCCACCGGGGAGGTCTGGCTTCATACCACAGGTTTCCTGCTTTCTTGGTGGGGCGTAAGCGCCACTGCATTTCAGGAAGACCCTGAAGGACAGCCACTGAAAGCCCCCGCGGAAGGAGGGCAGGAGGGCTCTGGGTGGGTCTGCGTTAAAACAGGCCACGTAAAGCAACTCTCTAAAGGTCAAACCGCTATAGATTTTAATCCTCTGGTCATTCCCCATCTGGATTTTTAACTGAATGAATCTCATGGGTTTAACCAAACAGGCATGTAATCCTGAATAACATGAATTAAATGCAGAATTGCCCAGGGACGGGTAAACCTTCAAGAAACAAGGTCAAAGGGACAACAGATATATCTGTCACAATCAACAATTCTGTTGACATGGAAATGCGCGTTAACTTGGTTGAAACAAAGCTCCTCAGTGGCCAGTGACATCCAGGTTTCTCTTAGGTAGCTGAGACTCAGGGCTTATCTCACCTTCTCAGAAATGCTTTTGAAGAATCTGCAACAGAAAATGATCATTTTTGCTCACAAATAGTGTATAGGCCATAACTAAACACAATTAAAAAAAAAAAAAAACGCTGAGATGCATGTATTTTCTAAAGCAGCTTTCGAAATATCAACCACAGCATTAAACATTGAACAGAGTACATTCCAAAGTTAATACAGATAAATGGTATATAATGCAATAATGCCACAGAGTTATTTCATCAATGTCTCAAGGCTGATTCTAAACTGGAAAAAAACAACACATTTTCTAGTTTATTTGCTGAAGATGTCACTTCTTTTGCTACTTTACAGTTATCCATCGCTGACTTTTTTTTTTAAGTGCCCCAGGATGTACAGATAACCTCCATATTCCACACCTGGAACTTTTTCTTTTTTTTTTTTTTTCCGTCAGGTTTTCAAATAAAACCAAACTACAATGACAAGATAATGTTTTACATGTAATTCCATAGACATAGGTCCATTAATCCATGACACCTCACTTCAATGCTTCCTTTAGGATTTATGACCCTCTCCAAAGTCATTTAAAGCCTTGCTTTAAACAGCACAGATGGGCCAAGGTCACACAGCCAGCGTGCCATGTGCTAAGGCCAAAACGCGCTGTGGCTGTCGCCTCTCCTCACGTTCCCAGCCTTCACCATGTCCCTCTGCTAGGAAGGGTCCAGGGCCTCTGTTCCTTCCCTCCACAGTGATACATGTCTTAAGAAGAGCTGTGGCTCCGATGCTCCACGTGACAATGGGCCTACCTGGAGGACCCCAGGGTGACAGGCCCAGCCGCGCCTCTCTATTGCTCTTTCTTGACAGTAGAATTCTGAGCTCCGTCAGCTTCCAGACATTCGGAGACCACACTGCCCTGCTGATCATCCCTGGAGGAGGCCAGTGAGGGTCCAGGTTCAGTTCTAGGACCAGGCCTCCAAGCTGGGAAGCGGGCAGGTTCTGCGGACTTCGGTCTCCTAAAAGCAGGCACTTGTGGCGGCCTGATGGTCTGGGTAACTCTAGCCTTCCTGATGCTGAAGTCACTGAAATGTTCACTTCCTCAAGTTCCAGAGGATTCTGTTTCCTACTCAGACAGAGCCAGTATTGGGAGTTGGGGGGTGTGTATCCAAAATATATGCATATACACAATCAGGGCTTAAGGTACTGGATGAATATTGTATAAATTGCTAAAATGCTTCTCGGCACAATTGGTAGCTTAAAAAAATACTTTCCTATGATTTAAGGGCATTTTTTCCCATCACTGTCCTTGGGCGTGGAAATCTCACGGGTACCAGGTCCATCTGAAGTTCCCAACTCTCTTCCTCCCATGAGGGATGCATCATGTGAGTCATACGCAAAGAGTCTCTTCTTCAGGCCAGGGAGGCATGGGCCTCCTCCCAGGAACCCTCCCTCTGTGAATATCACAGCCCCCGGGGCAAAGAATGCAAGTGAACGAACACCTTCTTCCCAGTCTCCAGCAGCCAGAAAGCCAGCTTCCCCAATGATCTGGTCCTTTTTCCGTCCTTCTGCTCTTCAGATGGTGAGTCAGTCCAGCCAGAGACACGGAAAGCGAATCTGTGTTTACAGGCACAGCACATCCAGGTGGACCGCACGGAGCGGTTGCTTGGCAATTAGTGGTCAGATTTCCAAAGACAGGAGTTTCGATGGGACTGTCTTAAATAAATAAATCTTTTTTCTTAATAATGTAAAAAATAAATGATATTTTCCTTTGGCAGTAAATAGCTGATTCGACTTTTTGCCTGTAAACTGTTGTGTGTGTATGTCTGTCTCTGTGTGTGTGTGTGTGTGTGTGTGTGTAGGTGTGTATATGTTATTTTTTTCTTAAACAGCCCGCAGCTTTGTTTCATGGTACATCACGATAATGTATTTTATTTCTACTGCTTTAGTGAACCTTTTGCATATTTGTTTGGGGCAGGCGTGTTGACTTCACTTGTGGCCCAGATAGGCACCCAGGGTGATGCAAGCTCCCACCAGGGCCAAGCTGAGCAGAGTCTTCAGAGACAGCCAGGAGAAATCAAACAGAGGCCGCATGCTGGGGCCATACAGTTCCACAAAGGCATCCTGCAGTCAGGGGAGATGAGGGAAGAAAAAGGAAGAGTGTTAGAGAGAGCGGCATAGAACGGCACCCCACGGAGAAAGAGGCATCCTGCCAGGGCAGCCTGGGCACCTTCAGAAGGGCCAGAGACGAAAAGGCAAATGCTCTTTAGAGGCCATGATTCAGAAAACACTGTTTTCATTAATTCAAGAAATATTTATTGAGAACCTATTTATGTGCCAGGCGTCGTAGAGATACAGCAGTGCATAAAATAGACTAAAAGTTCCTGCTTCACGAAGCTTCTATCTAGTGGAACAGAACGGACAGCAATCAAAGTAAATTATCACACAGCATAGGAGAGAGTGCTAAGGACCGAGGAGAAAAATAAAACAGCAGAGGCAGTCAGGAAGTATTGGAGGTTTTGCAGTTTGAGCTAGCACGCCCATCCACAAAAGTAATAAAATGTAGCAAGGATAATGAATATCATACGCTTTGATTGAATGTTGACATCTTATCAAATGTCTGACAGGTATTATTTTAGTGTTCGTACCAATTTTTTTTTTTTTGAGACCAAGTCTTGCTCTGTTGCCCAGGCTGCGATGCAGTGGTGCAATCATGACTCACTGCAGCCTCGAACTTTTGGGAGCAAGCGATCCTCCTGCCTCCACCTCCTGAATACCCAGGATTATCACACTTGGCTAATTTTTAAATTTCTTGTAGAGATGGGGTCTTACTATGCTTCCCAGGCTGGTTGTGAACTCCTGGGCTCAAGTGATTCTCTTGCCTCAGCCTCCCAAAGTTCTAGGATTAAAGGCATGAGCTATCTCATCCAGCTAATTCTTTGTACTAATCTTATTATTGTATTTGTTTCTGTTCTGAAGATGAAAAAGCTGAAAATCGCAGGGAATAAGAGACTTTTCTAACAAATGGCAGAGCCAGGCTTTGAATCCAGATAGAAACTAGCACCCTTCTTTCTGCTGATGCCCTGGTGTGGCTAACGGCAGCTCTGTGAGGGTGCTTGATCGGCCGAGGGGTCCGTCGGTGGAGGGGCCAGGGGCGGCGGCGACTGGTGCAATGCCAGCCTCTAAGGTGAAGGTTGTCCCGGAGAAAGGAAGCTGTCAGAGGGTTTCTCTTAGGTATGGCTAGACTGGATGACCACAACTCTGCATTTACTCAAGTAGCGAACCTCAGAAGGCACAAGGTCAGGGTGTGTTACTGGACATGCAGGTCCCTGAGAGACAAAGAGGGCGCCTCCCTTCCATGCCCATCTTTCCACCTCGAGTCAGGTCTGTACTGTGTTGTAGCAAAGTCCAGCCCCGGATTGGCTTAGATTGAGCAAATCACTGAATGCTCCTTTCCTAGATTTTGGGGAGATTATGTTTCACATTTGGGTCCAATGAGTATTTGGACAACTTTCTAAATGAATATTTGAATATATAAATCAGTAAATGAATTCTTTTTACTTCCAATTAATTCAGGTATGAAGAAGAAAACAAGACATAGTCCCACATGATTCCCAACAACCCTGACTCAAAGCACACAGTTTTATGTCAGGAAATGGTAACAGGCCATGAACCCTGGGCTTTGCTGTTGGGAGGCGTTCCAACTGTGCACACAGGGGCTCCCCTTCTCTCGGGCAAGGGCTGCCGTAGGGGGACCAGGGATGCTCTTGGTCTGCCCCGTGCTGGGCGTGGCCTTGGTACACTGTAGGTGCGTAGCAAATGTTTGTTCGCTTAAGTTTTCTGAATACGATCATTGGTGTAAATTTTTTCTTTGGCTTAATGCTTTACCCAAATGCTTATTAATCTAAATTACTCCTTTGGTAAGTAACAACCTCTGAGAAACCTGGGGTAGGCTTGGTGAGGGTTTAAGGCATTGTTAGGGGAACTTTCCTCATGATTAAATACAGATTTATACAATCATCTTCATGATATATATGCCATACTTTTCAAAAATCCTTTTTTATAGTGTTTAAAACTTTCGCTCTTATAAACAATATCATGATATATCTTTACACATAAATTCTTGTCTATTTGTTCAGTTGCTTTTTTGAAGTAAATTCCTAGAAGTGACCTCCATTGACCAGTCATCAATATTGCTTCCCGACATCATGATGGCTTTGCCTTGGGCCATCCTCGCTCTCTCATGGGGTGAGCTCCGACCAATGCCACCTTTTACAAAAGGCAGGCAAGGATTTAGGGCGAGGGTCACACTGAGGGTGATCCTGCCCCACAGGGGACATTTGGCAATCTTTGGAAGCATTTGTAGTGGTCATGATTTGGGGTGAGGGTGCTACTGGTATCTAGTGGGCAGAGGCTGGGGATGCTGTTCAATATCCCACAACGCACAGGGCAGCCCCCAAATACCAACAGGGCCGAGGCTGAGAAACCCTAGTTTACAAGATGCTCTATGATCACAGACCACAGAAGAACAGACGACCCATCCAGTATGTCAACAGCGTTGGTCAAATCAGCATCATCAGCGAGCCCCAGAGGAGTGACTGCTCACCCGACAGGCCTTCTGCATCTTTGAAGGTCCTCGGTTAACTTTTACCAGGAGAGGGCGCAAGGGCTTTCTTCTTCTTTTTAAATATCTCATTAAACTTTTCTAAATTTCAGTGTTAGAAAGGCGAGGCAATAGACGTACATAAAACGTGTGTTTAGTGCTCTTAGCACAGAGCTGAGGCACCGTCACGATTGCCTGCCAAGACGCACACCCCTCTCTATATACAGGGGTCCATGGGACAGGAAGGAGCCAGGACTTCACAAGCTAGAGAAACTCTGCCTCTTCCAGAGAGCAACAGCCCAGGACACCACAGACACGGCTGCAAATGTCAGCTAGTCCGCCTGTCCTTGCTTCTGTCTCTGAGGGATGGGCAGGCTGAAACCCCCAACAGCCCAGACAAAAGACGCCCGAATGTATCAGCACACTGGCAATTGGTTATCTGCAATTCGGCTTGACATTGAGAAGGTCGGTGGCCAGGCTCTCAATCCCTTTAGTCATCAGTGGAGTTTTGTGTGGCAAAATCTGAACCGGACTAAGCCCCTGATACATTGTCCTCTCTGGACCTGAAGCCATCCTGGGACACCGGAGGATGCAGGGACACACTCCAGCTGGCATTGTCTCCCAGTTGGCCTGGCACACGGTGCTGGAGAGCAGAAGACATGCTGTCCCAAATATCCCCAGCTCCTCGGAGCTGGAATAATTCCCTCTCACCACCCTCACCCCCACACAATTAACAGTGCTTCTCATCAACCGAACAGGCCATTTCTGATGTGCATGACACAGGACGTCTTTTCGAGAGTGAGATGAGCTCAACTAGCGGCTCTTGACCCAAAGCCTCAGCATGGAGCTACTGTTGCTGTCGCAGGGGGCTGAGAAGAACATGGGACTTGGAGGAGGAGTCTGGGTGAAGCTTGGCTTTGATATTTTATTAGTTTATAACCTTGAGCAGATAACCCAACCCCGAGCCTCATTTACTTCATCCATAGCCATAAAATTCATTATCGTGAAGATGAACGTAGGTCACTCAAAGCCATTTGTAAATTAGATACGGAACATGAGCCTGGGGAAGAACAAACACCTTGCTCTTGCCTGTCCTGCCGCAGACCGTTCTGCACCTACTCAACCTTCCCCGAGAGGTTCTGCTGAGCCTGCCATTTCACAGAAGCGATTTCCCAGCTCCCTGGAAGCTTTCGGATCTGAGGATGGTTCGTAATTTCCATAGGAATTACGAACTAAAATGCACACAGCCCGTGTTCTGCTTGAAGATGAAAAGTGACAGTCCAACGCCTACCTAGCTATCCTTCTTTAAACATTATTAGTCACATTGTAGGGCTAGAGGGCAAGTCATTTAACCCCCTGGAGATTGGATCTGGCCTCTAAACTTTGCCCGCCTATGATTCCAAAGCTCAAAGGAGACCCTGTGGCTTTGGGACAGAATGTCCTGAAAGCTTCTTTCGAAGAAAGTCTTCTTGCTTTTTCAAACATCCCTATTAGGGCGATTTCTGAAGTCTGTTTGAACAGTCTGTCATTACTTGTTTAAGTTTGAAAGCTGTTTTAAATAAACACATGCTCATTTTATGTATTAAAAGCAACAAAGAGGGAAAAAGAAAACCTGGGTCATCATCACGTATTTAGACAAACTCCCAGTCTATATATTCAGGAAGCTCTGTGTCCCTTGCTCATGTCAGGACTGGCAAGGGCTTACCCGACTTCACAGATCACAGGTTCCCATGGAGAGGCTCACACCGGCTCCTCCCACAGGAAAGAGGCGGGCAGGGCCCCAGCTCTGGTGGCTCTGTCCCCAACTGCGTCTCCACAAATTTCCAATTCAGAGGCCACAGAGGATCGGAGTTCCACCCAGGGCTGGCCCAATGGAAAAGGATGGCCAAACTCCCAGGCCCAGACTTGCTGTAGGGTTGGAAGCAGGCCAGGTAGGTGTGGATGGGGAGAGACCAAGGTCAAGACTCCTAAACTCAGCAGAGGTGCCCTCATCCCTCCCAGAGGTGGGAGGCTGTGGAGCACTCCCACCCCTCTTTCTCTGTCTCCCGGGAGGCAGCTGCCCTCCAATATTTTCCTTTTCCCTTCAAAACCTTCAAGATATATATATTTTTAGGTGGAGTCTTGCACTGTCGCTCAGGCTGGAGTGCAGTGGCTCCCTGATTCAAGTGATTCCCCCACCTCACCCTCCTGTGTAGCTGGGACAACAGGTGCTCTCCACCATGCCTGGCTAATTTTTGTATTTTTAGTAGAGATGGGGTTTCATGTTGGCTAGGCTGGTCTTGAACTCCCGGCCTCAAGTGATCCTCCTGTCTTGGCCTCCCAAAGTGCTGGGATTATAGGCGTGAGCCACCACGCCTGGTCCCTTCAACAAATTTCATTTAAACCTGGCTCCAAATAAAATGAGATTTCTTTTTTTAAAAAGGTCAGATGGTCAAGAACGGAAGAGAATGTTAATCCTTAGTGCTGAAAAGAATGGCATGCGGCAGGGGATATGGGCCAGGGTCCCAAAACAACACTTATGCCCAGGTAAAGGTAAACACGGAGAGCTTCTGAATTTGGTAATGCATATCAAAAGCCTTTTAAAAAAGCATTTGTTAGTAATTTCACTTCCAGTTATTTATTTTGAAAAATAATAAAATGCACAGGTTATTTGTAATAGCATAAACCTGGAAACAAATGTCTGAAAATAAATGATTGACGTGATGAGTTCCACGTGACGGAATGCTGTTGAGCATAGAAAGCTGTACCCTACATTTGTCGGCACAGAATTGTGCTCCTGATGTCATAGTGAGTGAAGCAGGACAAACTGGTCAGCAAAACATGATTCCACTTTTGTAAAAACCTAATATATACACGTGTGCGTATTCATGTAGAAAAAAATAATATAAAGGAAAACGCCGAGATTTAACAGTGATTATCTTGGAAGGCAGAGGTGGACATGGAGACATGGCATTTATGAGGCTATTCTGATTTCTCTCCTTAGCTGTCTTTTCTAAGTCAATACCAAAATGTATATTACTATTTATGAAATACATTTTAATATATACTACATATAGTAATGTTACATTCTAAGTGCTTACTTAATCTGAAAGAATTCCAGACTCCATAATTGGACAAACAAAAATGCTGGGAGATGATGGAGAGAGACAGGAACTCTCAGGCAGCAGCCATGACCTAGAACCATGCAACAGCCCCCAGGTTAAGTGAAGGCCTCCTTAGACCCAGGCCCAGAAGAGCCGTCAAGAGCTCTGCCCAGCAGACTGATGAGCTCAGTGTATGTTCTCGGCTATCTTTACATACTGGAAAAGTTTAATATGGCTTAACTGGCTATAAGCAAATGAGAAATTCAGCTATATTCTACAATCTTTGAGCTGACTATGCATGCAGACGTTATATAATCAAAGGGGATTCTAAGAGAGAAAAGCCATCTTGTCCCCAAAGAGCTTATAATCTAGAGAGAAGCAATGCCTCTACGTGTGCATTTGAACTAAACTAAATCAGTGTGTGCCGCCATTGTGTATCCAGCAGAGTGCAAAGTCTCATCAGCAGTAAGAAGACAGTAAAAAGAAAATCAGATCATGCCAACGGGAAGTCAAACGCAGCTATCAGATGCCCTTGATATTTTCTATTTTTCAAGACTATAATTTTGTCTCCACGGGTGTCTCTGCGTGTCTCTTCTCTCATGACAACTTTAGGGTTAGAGAGGTAAGAGACAGGAAAGGGAGAATCACTGTAACAGAAAACTTTGAACTGGAAGGAACCTCAGAGTACGTTCGGAGTCCCTGCATTGGTGCAATGATGTTTAATAAAGATATAAGCTCTTTTCTTAACTAGGTGAGGTGAGTGAAATTTTGACAGGTAAAGCAAACTTCTTACAGTGTGTATTCATAAAGAAATTCACGGTGGACAGGGAGCGTGAAGGCTGGGTTTCACTTCACAGGTTAGATCGCTGGCAAGCAGCCAGTTCTTCTTTCTGCCCAGGGAACCTCCTTCCTGCCTCCCTCAGCTTGCTTCCTCCCATCCCGACCCTCCTCTGTGCCCCAACTTTGACTCCATCCCACAACAAGTCTCATCTGGGCTTCCAAGCGGTGCTGAAGAAAGTCACCCAACCTTGCAGACCAGTGCTGCTGAAAACTGATGGTCTTTAAACTCAGTGAGTTCTGACTCCACCTGGCAATCCTTGACCCTTTGTCAGATCTTTTCTGTTCCTTTTGATGACTGGTCCCAACAGCCACCACTTGTCTCCCCTGTCTTCCTCACCTTTTAGCAGTGAATGCCACCTTTTACTTCTCTGAGAAAAGGGGTTGTTGGGCGAGAATTATCACTGCTTTCCACCCTGGCCCATGCACAGATGTCCCTTTCTCCCTGTCCTTCCCTGCTCCTCTCCACCCTTCCCCTTATTCCACCATCTCCCATTGTTTCGGGAACCTTCCTCTGTCAGTTGTCCCTGCTCTCAACTACAATTTCAACCACATCCTTCCTTCTGGCCTCAGAGAGCCTCCAAATGTCCCTGCCGATGTGTGCTCCACCCTAATCATTATCTTCTCTGTCTCTGCCGTCTCAGACAAGCTGCCAAGCCACATTCATCGGCTCACTTCCCACCCACGTTGGAACCCACTCGGTATGGCTTCTTCCTATATTGTGCCTCTGAAACCACCCCTACAGAGACCACCAGTACCCTCTATGTAGTTAAATTCACTGGATGTAGGCTGCATCTTACCAGGTGCTCTGATGCCCTGGACACCAGGACCACCGAGGGTCTTCTGTGACTCTGCTCTCTTTGGTCTGCCTCCTTCCTCCTGGAGAATTTCCTTTCTGTCTCCCTCATGGGCACTTCTTCCCTGACCCATTCTGATATGTTCTTGATGCTGCCCATCAGGCTTCTGTCTGGATATTTTCTTTTCTCTCTTTGGCCAATCTCTTTCACTCTCTTGGTCTTAAATACCACCCCTATGATAATGTCTCTAACATCTTTATATCCAGTCGCACTTTCTACCCTAACTCCCAGATACTTATTCCAGTTGCTTTCTAAGACATCCCCTAGGGAGTTTGAACCTGCCCAAACTGAAGCTATCATCACTCCCTCCATCAAGCCTCCCTCTCGTTCTGTCTTCAACCTGCCTATGGCATCAAGTAAATCTATAGCTTGAGAGTCTCCTAAATGTTTTTCTCTTCCTCAGGCCCCACATTCATTAATCAGTAAATCCCATGGCCATAGGTTAGGCTCCCTTAGAAGCAGTCCTTAAGACAAAGATTTGGGTGCAAGTGGTTTATTTGGGAGATGACGCTAAGAACTAAGTGAAGCAGGGAAGGGAGAGAAAAAAGGAAAAGACCCATGCATGAGTTACCTCATCAAGCACGTTATTGCTACTGGCAAACATTACTCCTGCCAGAGAAATCTGAGGACCAATGTAGATCATGCACCTCTTGTTCACCCACTGAGGGGCTAGGGAGCTGGGGCATTTATACACCAAATTCGGCTATTCATTAGTTGAAGGTAGCTCCTGTGGAATGTCAATACCCCAGCACTCCTAGCTGGCCACGTCCCAGGTGAAGTACCCATCAGGGAAATAGATGCAGATGCCACATCTCTTGCAGCTGGAGGTCAAGTCAGTGAGCACTGAAGTGGCCAGGGGACAGGATGGAACGGGGAGGTGGATGCACTGCGATTTTACCACCTGAACACTTTTCTCTCGCTTTACCTTCTCTCCCCAGGATGACTGCTGTGATTTCCAGTCCGATCTCTGTGCCTCGGTCTGAGTCTTGTGCTCTGCCTATAAATCTCTTCTGTGTACTGCAACCAGAGTGACCCATTCAGAATCAAATCTGTTGTTCTAAAGTTCCCAATACTCTGGCTCCAACCTAGTCCTCCTGCTCAGCTTGTCACCCTTACGTCAATCTTGGTTCATTCAGAGATTCAGCTCAATCATTTTCTGCAAGCAACTTGCTCCAAATCCCTAGGTTGAGCCAAATAATCCTCGGCTGTTCCCTATTCACGGTATTATATGAAGATCATCTGTTTAGGCCTGCTTTCCCCATTCAACTCTTAGCACCTGGAGGTGCAGGACAACGTTTTATTTATCTTTGGATCCTTACAGCATGTGTCTGTCGTATATTAGTAACTCAGCAAATGTTTGTGGAGCTGAAATAAACTGTTTTGTATTATGATACGGCAGGTTTTCCAAACATCCTAATAGATGATATTTTTTTAAAAGGGGAGTATTCAGAGGCCAAAGAAATGACTGGCTTAAAAAGCATTCAGTGCTTTATTTTTTTTTCAGCAGTAGCCTCTAGTATCTCCCTCCCAGGGGCTGATGTTTAGCTGGTTCCCAAGGACATGGCGGGAACTGACTGATTTTTCGTATCACCCCCACTCACGGGCGCTTGATTCTCCAAGAAAGGGAGCAGCATTTTCCAAACTCATCTGGCCCCCAACCCCTCTGTCACGGAGACTGCTGCTGTGTTTTGAGTATTAGGAAGACACACTTTGACAGGTGCTGCCTAAGAGGGTGAAAGAACAATCATGGGGCCAATGACAAGACATGCAAACAGATGATCTTCATATAACAACGCGAACAGGGAACGGCGAGGGTTGTTCGGCTCAACCTAGGGACCTGGAGAAAGTTGCTTGCAGAAAATGATTGAGTTGAATCTCTGAATGAACCAGGGTTGATGTAAGAGTGACAAGCTGAGCAGGAGAACCAGGTTGGAGCCGGAGCATTGGGAACCTTAGATTTAAGCATGGAAGCAACTGATTTGATTCTGAATGGGTCACTCTGGCTGCAGTACACAGGCAAGAGGGTAGCATTGGTGCCTGTGCTACAGGGCACGGGAGATGACCAGGGGTCAAAGGCTGTTTCTGAACATCTATGCAAACGTAGAAACCACTGGGTGCATCCTGATCCTAGATTCCACCGAGAGGGCTGGAGACTCATTGGCAATACTACCTGTGACTGCTGTGGCCACACAGAGTCTATGGCATGCGACCGTCAGGTGAGAGAGAAGGCCAGGAGAAAGCGAAAGGGTGTGAAGGAGGAAGTGGGGTAGAGAGACACTCGTGTTGCAGAGAGAGCTCTTCGCGAAGCCAAGCAAGCGTGATTCTCCTGACATCGGGGTCGGCTCAGAGCAACGGGGGGAGCAAGCCGCCCTGGCCGCTGGGAATAGTGGCCAGCAGAGCACACGCAAGGAAGTGAGGACTTTTTTTCTACCTGAATAAAGCATCTGGTGAGGAAGTGACTCCATTTCCCGCCTTATCATCGGCCTGGCAGGATTTCCTCCACAGCCACATTGTGCTGAATGAGTCTAGAGGGTTCCGTCTGCAGAGCAGCGTGGCTTCGGCAGCTGCACGCTTCCTTCTGTCCCCTGTGACTCTTCCTCCGGCACCCTCCCTTGACTCCCAAAATATTGTTTCCGGGTTTGGGGGAAAAGGAAAGGGAAAAAAATAACGCTTGAGCATATAACTGAAGGACACACAGCTGCCGGGGCCGGAGACGGAGAAGAGGCCCGCCGGAGCGTGAGAAGCATAAGGACCCGCCTCCCTCCGGGCTGGCGAGGCTGCTCCCCAAACCCACCTTCAGTGCCTGGGGGTTGATCTTGGAGGAACTCTGGGCCCGGGGCGGGGGAGGGGGGCTGGTTGAATCACGGGCCAATGACATATGTGAAACCTAATCTCCACGTCATTTGGATGTAACTAGAAACCTGCTGGAGACATGGCAGGAGATGAAAAACCCAAACAAAACAAAAACAAAACTTGCCCGCCTACCACAGTTGGTCCAGGGAAGTGCTGGTGTATTCTGTTATGCAAATGTAGCTGAGAATGCAAATCAGGCAGGGGCCTTCAGGAGCTGGGGAGGCTGAAAAATGAGAAGCCCCTATGGGTGCTTCCTTTCTCTGGCATTATTTTCACAGTTTGAAATAATGATGCCGTGGGCCAGGGCAGAGGAAGCTTGGCCCCATCCACCTGCTGACGGAGACCTGATCTGGAGCTGGCCATTCCCGGGCTGGACCTCGAGGACTCCTTAGTCTAATTGCCTTCCGGGCTGGGGTAGAAGGTGGTATCTGGAGGGAAACACAGAGCCCTGTTCCCCACTGGCTGCCGTCTGAGCTATGCAAATACCGCAGGGAGAGGCCACCGGGCCACCTGTGGGCTCACATCCCTCCTACAAGAAGGTGTGGTCAGTCCAGCAATTCAAAAGATGTACTTTTGAAATGGGTGAAGAAATGCATTGATAGCAAAATGTGCTAATAATATGTTAATAGTTATGCTATTTGGTTCACCAGGTTCGTGTAATAAACCATAAAAAGAGAGACTAAGGCTGTTATCTATATGACCTTGAAATCTCATCTTCAGCGGGCTGATTCATTCGGTAACCAAACCCATTTTTGAAAGCTGCTGAGGATTTAGCTTGAAGCTAAATGAGACACAAGCCCTGCCCTAGAGTAACGGCTCGGTAATATTCCCAGCAGCTTTCACGGGCCTGAGAATTTTCTCAGCACTGAATTCAAAGCACTTTGTGTCTGTAGGCCCATTTGCCCCGCAGTGGCTTTGCCAGGAGAGAAGAGACCCATGCTCCTGTCCTCATTTTATACACACAAGCCTCAGCCACCTGCCGGGCAGTGCTTTGGATTTAAAACAAAGTTTCTTCTTTTTTCTTGCTACCTTCCTCATTCCATTACCTTCTTTTGGCTAGAGCCTCCCAGGGCCCTGCCTATTCTGGTGCTCAGCTCTCTCTTGTTTTGGGCTTAAGTTATTTCACTGTTTGGGGGAAGTATCACTTTCCCCCTCACAAACATAAGGTGAGAAACTTAATACTTTATGATTGTGTTGAACATGGAAAATATGTCCAGCAAAACCCTTAATTATTACAACGCAACAATAAAAACCTAACTAGCTAAATTTAAAACATGGGTAAAGGATTCTGGTAGACATTTTACCAAAGAAAGGACACGGATGGCCAGCAAGTGCATGAAAAGATGCTATCATTAGTCACTAGGGAAATGCAAATGAAAACCACAAGGAGAGATCACTTCACATCCACTAGCGTGGCTATAATTTTAAAAATAGGTAGTAACAAGTGTTGGCAAGGATACTGAGAGATCGAAAGCCTCGCACATTGCAGGTGGGAATGTAAAATGGGGCAGCCATGGTGGAAAACAGTTTGGTGGTTCCTCAAAAAGTGAAACAGAGTCCCTACATGACCCAGCAATTCAATTCCTAGTATATATACCCAACGGAACTGAAAATGCATGCTCCCATGAAAACTTGTACACAAATATTCACATCAGCATTATTCATAGGAGCCAAGAGTGGAAAAGACCCAAATATCCACTAACTGGTGTACAAATAAACAAAATTTGGTCTCTACCCATACAACGGAATCTTATAACTCAGCCAAAAAAAGGAATGAGGCACTGGCACATGCTACGACATGGATGACCCTCAAACACATGATGCTAAGTGAAGGGATTCAGGCACAAAAGGCCACCCGCTGTCTGAGTCCATTGATGTCAAATGTCCAAAATAGGCAAGGCCATAAAGACAAAAGGTTAGATTAGTGGTGGCCAGAAGATGGGGAGGGGGAAGACTTAGGAGTCACTGCTAACGGGTACAGGGCTTCTTTTTGGAGTGATGGAAAAGTTCTGGAATTAGCTAATGGTGATGGTTGTACAACCTTTTGAACATGTTAAAAACCAACACGTTGATCACTTTAAATGGAATTTTATGGCCTGTGAACTATATCTCAATAATTATATTCCTTACACGACAGGAAGAGGGACTGAACTACTTTCTGAGACACAGTCTCACTGTGTTGTCCAGGCTGGAGTGCCATGGTGCAATCTCAGCTCATTGTGACCTCCGCCTCCTGTGTTCAAGTGATTCTCCTGCCTCAGCCTCCCAAGCAGGTGGGACTACAGGGGCCTGCTACCATGCCTGGATAATTTTTGTATTTTTAGTAGAAACAAGCTTTCACTGTGTTGGCCAGGCTGGTCTTGAACTCCTGACATCATGATCCACCCACTTCGGCTCCTAAAGTGCTGGGATTACAAGCATGAGCCACCATGCCCAGCCGGGACTAAACTATTTTGATGCCATATGGAATTCCACAGAAGTACTGGCTTGTGATGCATCCTCTGCTCATAGTGTATGAGGAATGGGACTCTGCTGGTTAGAAAATGTGCACCATTCTCATTCTCCAAAAGAAAAAGGGAAGAAATGTAGCAGGAGGTGGCGTGGTTTGTGTTCTGGATGAATTAGGATGGGATGGGTGAGCACTGGGGCACTCCTGCCTGTAGGTGAGCGGCTCAATTCACCTCCGGGGCCTTCGATTTTCCTCATCTGAAAACTCCACCACAGCGAACCTTCAAGAAGTCTCCCTCTGCTCTACCATCTGGGCTTACCTAGTTAGTGATCTTATTCCTCACCCTTTCTCATGCCTCCTTGGGGATGTGACTTGGGTTCTGTTGGCGCATGCCAGAGCTGTGTTGCTGTAAGCATTGCAGAGGATCTCCTGTTTCCTCTGTGTGGTCTGTCTCTTCCATCTGCCACTTCTCCACTGCTCTTCTCTCCACCTGGCCTCAGACCCTGCTGCTGTGAGTTAGGAGGAGGCCTTTCTTGGCATAGCAATCAAGCTGCTGTGACCTCTGATGTGCCTCTGTGCTTCCAATCTCTTTGCTTTTATGAGCATAATCCAGGTTATTTGTCCCATACCCCACACCCCATATGCCCACAAAGCCCTCTGCCCCTCATGCCAAGTTTAATTAGAACTGGTGACATCAGTGTGCCTAAAAGTAGGGAGCAGGTGGCAACTGTTGATCCTCAATACCAAACAGGACTCTCCACTGCCTGGAAGGGGCTGGGGATTCCATGGTCAGACTGGAGTTTGGAATAGATCCACCCACTGTTCTTTCTTGGGATCTGGAGCCACAGGTGTGGCTCTCCTCCCTAGCCCACGCCATTGTCCATACCTGTCTCCGTACGTGAGCAGGACATAACCTCCGTGTGCTCCACAGGGACTGGTGACAGGCACATGTGCTCTACGTGGAGGTCACGATTTGGGCCAAGTGTGCTGTGGTCCCCGTGCCTGCCATGTGACCTGTGAACATGGGGCGGGGCCCAGACTGCCTCCCTCTATTTTTGCCACTGCAAGAGTTAATTCATGAAAATATGCCAAAAATGGGAACTGAAAGCAGATGCTTGTCAAGTTCTGCAGCTTGGCCTAATCGCTGTCATCAGGACGTCGCTGCTGGGGGGCAGTGTGGGGAGGGAGCCCTTCATTTATTAAATGTGGAGGGCCAGAGTTGGGGGCTAAATGTTTGGTTCTCACTTGTTTAAATCAGTAAGTGTTGACTGAGGCTGGTGGTGGTGGGGAGGGGGTACAGAGAATCTGCATGTTCTAATAGGAACTTGCTGAAAGTGGCCTCAGACCTGGGTGGGGGGTATGCAGAAGAAAAAGAGCAAAACAGACCAGGCTGGACGAGGTGCCATCCTCAGCCAGCTGAGCACTGCCAGCCTCCAGCCCTGACTCGTCTGACACTTGCTTTTTGGGACTGGTTATGGAGTCAGCCTGGGCATCTTTTCTGGAAGCTCCACACTGCACCAGTTCCAGGGCTCTGGCCCTGATGACCTACCGCAGGCGCAGCCATCTGCTGAGGACCAGATACCTCCTGGATGGTGCTGGTTCTGTTGCTCCTGTTTTGGGGCAGGTAAGTCACAAATGGCTGAACCTTCACAGGCTGCTCGCATCCCACTCAAAAGCACCCCAACGTGTAATAGTCTTCCTCAGATCCCAGCTCCCCAGTTCTGCAGCTCAGTGGGTCATTCTGTGACCATCAGAGTGACTGCGATGATCCTCTGAGAAGCCCATGGGAGAGGCTTCTTATCCACACCATCAATCTACCCATCAGTAAGAGAAGAACAATTATATCCTCTGTGCTCGGGGGGCAGGGGAAGCTGACGGATGGTGGTGAACTCCTCAGTGAGCTCCATATGGGCATGCTAAGAAAAATCTGCTTTCATTTTGTAGTTTATGATTTAGTTCAGTTCACCTGGAAAGACTCAACATGAATAAAACCAGATGCATTTCAAGGCACACTGCTTGGCTCCTTGACAATCCTCTTCCTTCCTCATCAGACAGGCTTCCTGTGCCCAGGGAAGACAGCAGACCACTCTATCACAAGAAAATGCCGTCTCTGTCAGTGGCAGCAGCTGTTAGTACCAGAACAGGCAAACGGCAGGCCAGGTCAGCCTGTGGTTCTGGATCCTGGCTCATTAACACATGGACGAGATCCGCCAGTGTGGCCTCTTGTCTGAATAGCCGTTTACTCTGAAGGACCTGGGACAGTGTGCTTTCTTTCCCTAGTTACATATAAGTAATATATATATATATATATATATATATATATATATATATATACTGCCATATATATAACTAGAGAGAGAGAAGAAAAACAGATTGAGACTCAGAGAGAGAAACGGGAGACGCAGAGACCCAGAAAGACAAAGAGAAAGAGAAAAAGAGAAGCCAAAAGCAATCATGGATGAGTTTTAAGTGAGTGGAGGGGCTGAAACATCTTCCATCAGCACACCCTCCAGGGGCACAGTTGACAGCTGGCTGACCTGACCCAAGGACACGCTCTCTCAGTGAAGCCAGCGAAGCCGGCCTGCTGGGGGCAGGAGCAAGGTCAGAATACTACACGTGCCCATGGTACAAGGCCTGTCAGCGTTGTCGGCAGCGGGCACTTAACACGAGAAAAGTCGTGCCCCTGGGAGATCCACTTCCAAGGCAACTGTCACTTCCCGTCAAATGCTCAGGATGGGTCAGACACATTTGCAGCTTGCAGCAGCGAGCCTGGGGGACCCTGCCTGTGGAAGGGATGCAAGTATTTGCTGGCTGGATTGGAAATGGGATTTGAACTGTGCTACGGGGCCTTCAGACATTGACTATCCCGCAGGCAAAAGGGCAGAATGTTCCAGGTGGGACTGGAAGCTGAGTGAGTGGTCAGCGCCCATGCCTATGAGTGTGTGGCACCGGCAGAACCCTGCTGCCATTGCAGAAACCTTGGAGCGAGTTGGCTCAGGTGGTATTCAGCGATGAGAACATTGACTGACCACCTGTGTTGCCCTCAGCATTGTGTAATGTAGTGAGCTCCACTCCGCATGGCAATGAGCTCCTGAGCTCCTGAAGGCAGGGATGATGTCATAACTTATCACCCAAATCAGGTACTCAGTCAATGCTCTTCCAATGGGATGACTCAGAGATGTTCACACCTAAGGTCATAAGAATAAGCTCAAGTCTGGGCGGGTGAAGACTTTTAAGAGAAATTTTAGGTCGAGCAAATTGCTATTTCTATCGAGGGAACCCCTTGGCCAATCTTGGATCCATGGGCAACATGTTTTTCATAATATAATAGGTGCAAACTTTGGATGGCTCTTTCTTTCTTCTAGCTTTGATGGGTCCTTTGGACATCAAAGCTTGAACATCTGAATCAAGCAATCCAACCATAGTTAAACCACTTTAAAACGTATTTATTTAGCATCTTCTTCTGGCCAGACACTAAATCTGGGATGAGGAAAGATATCTAACTATGGTGCCAATGCTCATTAAGCTGACTCTTTTTTTTTTTTTTTTTTTTTTTTGAGATGGAGTCTCACTCTGTTGCCCAGGCTGGAGTGCAGTGGCACGATCTCAGTTCACTACAACCTCCACCTCCCAGGTTCAAGCAATTCTCTGCCTTAGCCTCCCAAGTAGCTGGGACTACAGGTGTGTGTCACCACACCCAGTTAATTTTTATATTTTGATTAGAGATTTAGTAGGGGTTTCACCATGTTGGCCAGGCTAGTCTTGATCTCTTGACCTCATGATCTGCCCACCTTGGCTTCCCAAAGTGCTGGGATTACAGGCATGAGCCACCACACCTGGCCTAACATGACTTTTATAAACAACTCTAGACAAAAGAGACTGCCATCAGAGAGGCCACACAACTTGCTCTAAGTCACGCAGCTCATTACAGCAAAGCTGGGGTTCAAATCCGGGATGGTGTGACTGTCAGGCGTGTACCTTTTCCACTATATTTTGCTTCTCCCAAGGGATGCAGAAAAGACACACGCGATCCAGCTCCAACTCCCCTGGAGCAATAAATAGGAGAGGTTAAACAGGAACTCCCGAGGAGTGACAGAGAAGGCTCAAGAAATGCACCAAGAGTTTTAAGATGGGCCGGAAGGCAGACAAACAGTGAGACAGGAGCTGAGCCTTCAGGACTCTGAATAAAAGGAAGAAAACCGCGGATGATGTTTCAGGGCAAGGAAGTGGCATGGGAGTTTGGCGACATCCCTGGCAGGTCCTAAAGCAAGCCGGTGTATGCAGGCAGGGGTGAGTCAGAGTGAGTGGGGCTGCATTAACAGAAAGAAGACCTGTGACTGTGCAGAAACCACCAGTCACAGGACCGTCCCCAACACCCCCCACCCTGGGCACAGTGCAAGGCTCAATCTCACGGGAACGCGTGCAATATACTCTGGAAGCCCTTGACTGGGGTCTGGCCCTGTTGCTGGGGCTACACGTGCCATCTCAGGAGTATTTTAAAATGTTGTGTGATATAGACTCGAATCCCCAAAGAGAAATACTTTCCATATTATTCAGGAAAAGCCCTCCTATTTACAGGGCTGCTTCACAGGGAATTCTAGAATGTGAAAGAATAAAATTTCCTTGAGTCACCAAAACAAATCCAACGTGAGGCCTGTTTAGAATATTAAAATGGGTGGCCCCAGAGCTTCCACAGTGGCAACTGGATTTTGAAGCTTTCAAGGGATCAGCTCAGTTATTCTTGCTGGATCAGAAGTGGCTGTGTCTGCCGCATGCATGAAGAGCAGCTCTCACTGCGCAGACAGAGCACAAGCCTCTAAGAAGAGAGCCGGGGGATGGCACGGGGCTGCCCGGGGCCATTAGCCCCACTGCCCTGATACCTGCCCCTTGCACGGTCTTTCTCCTCCTATGACTGGGAACGCTTTTCTCTACTCACTTAAATTTTTAGAATTTTCATAATTTAACAAAGGCAGAGACCTTCAAATTCCTAGGAACCTACTCACCAAGTGTTTCACGAGAACCTATGTACGCGCACCAAGTATGGAATCCTTCCGTGTTTGCTGTGTTACTGGAAGGCCAGAAGTTTGCAAGGCAAGTCTGTGATTGCTGCAGTTATGCCCAACAAGCCAAATACTTCCTTTTAGCACTTCGGCTGTTGCATGCTGAGAGGGAATGTGTTCAGTGCAACCTCTCTAAAACACTGAACTAAAAATGAACAAACAAAAAGGCAGGATCACCGAATCACCACACACACTGGCTATAAGCTCAGCTCTGTCCTCTGCACACAGGATGCCCAACAGCATGGAGTTGGTGGGAGACAAAAAACCGCTGGACCTGGCCGAGGTCCCCTGAGAGCCCCCAAACCTGGCTCCCCTGCCTTTGCCGTCGCTCAGACAGCATGCCTGTCCTGTCTCCCAAATCCCTTCTCCCCGCCAAAAGTCCCTTTATTTTTTTCTCTTTCACTTTGTCCTTTGCTTTCCCGTTCCCCTCCTGTCTTGCATTTTATCAGCTGAAGTTCATTCCTCAGCTCCGATCCCCCAACCCGTTCTCCATTTGCCTGTTGTATTCTAGGACAGAAAGCTCAGAGCCCGAGTTTCCTGGAAGACACGGATTCCCCACTCCCACAGATACGTAAAGAAGTAAGTGTTGGGCCGGGCGCGGTGGCTCACGCCTGTAATCCCAGCACTTTGGGAGGCCGAGGCGGGTGGATCACGAGGTCAAGAGATCGAGACCATCCTCGCCAACATGATGCAACCCCGTCTCTACTAAAAATACAGAAAATCAGCTGGGCATGGTGGCGCGTGCCTGTAATCCCAGCTACTCAGGAGACTGAGGCAGGAGAATTGCCTGAACCCAGGAGGCGGAGGTTGCGGTGAGCCGAGGTAGCGCCATTGCACTCCAGCCTGGGTAATGAGAGTGAAACTCCGTCTCAAAAAAAAATAAAAATAAAAATAAAAATAAAAAAGAGAGAAAGAAGTGTTGGCCACGTGGAACAAGTGAGACTTCTCCAGCCACAGCCAGGGCTTGGCCATAGCTGCGAGGGACCTTCCAGCCCGCCTCCTGGAGGAAGGACCTTGGTGGTGGACACCGATGGGGAAATGGGTGCTGCCCCTGAGCCCCACAAGAAATGGAGCAAGGTAACTTGAAGCACTGAGGTCACCGTTTGACCGTGGAAGTCTGACAGGACTCCAGGCCTGCGATCCGCGCTGAAGTCAGCCAGAGGCTTGCTCTACAAACCTCCTTTAACCCTTGCGGACTTAAATGCTGGCACTGTGGTTATGGGACAACTGAAGAGGGATTTGTGCTGGATAAATGAGCAGAATAAAAATGTCTGCATTTTATCTTTTGTGTGTTTTCACCTCTGCCAAATTCCTGGAATTCTTAAGTCTTACAATTTTATGTGTTTTTCATTTCCGTTTGAACCTGAAACATCGTTTAAATGTCTTGGGAGGTAATCCTAACCTACTGAAACACCCCAGGAAACTGTGAGAAAAGTATTAGGGTTATTCCACACACATGCCTGGTGGGTTTTAAGAAATTTTTGATAACCAGGCATAAGTTCACGGTTGATGGATTACAGATTCAAACAGGTATGTTTTACTAACTTGGTATACCACTTGAAAAAGGTGATTTTATTGAGGGTAATTTTAAATGCAAAAAATGGAGATAATTTCACTGCCATCATGTCTACAATATGTTTCGGCAAGAAAGCAAGAATTCCAAGATGTTAATGTTTGGCAATGGAATGAATCCTTTGGAGGGAGGAGTCCCAGCAGAGCTCAGCCCCTGGCTCTGAAGCTCATCAGGCTATCCTAGATTTATAACCGGATAAGCGGGTCTGCTCTGATGTGCTCGGTTCTATCACAAGCCACACAATGGCAAGCTGTGGGGTCTGAGTGTCGACACCCCTTCCTCAGCTCCTCCACTTGTGCTCCAGGCATTCACCTCTCCATGCTGTGAGAGCCTCATCTGTAACAGGAAGAGACACCCCATGGTCCTCTAAAGGCCCTTGGCAACCCTCAAGTGACATCACTTTTAGATTCTGGGACTCTGTTTTATGTTTGTGCATGAAAAGCAGGGAGGATGCAAAGGGTCTGATACAGTTGGGGCACTGGGAGAAACAGGTGCCTGCAGCCCTGCTGGCTTGCATTCAAAGTCACAATGTGCCATCACGTTTATTACTGGTGCAAAGAGAGGCTTGAATCCTATAGGGGGTTTTACTAGAAGAAGCCCGGACGTGACCTGCCGTCATATAGAAGCTAGGAATGTTCTTGATATTCTAGACATCAAAAGAAACACAAGCCAAAACCTTCACGGCACCAGACATTAGAATCTCAGGCAGGGTTTCTAAAGTCCCAACCTTTTCTCCTTAAGAATCTACCCAATAGATATTCAGACAGCTCAAATGGCATGAAAGCCATATTCTAATAGCACTGAGACGATTTTATGAAAAATTAAGGGATGTCTTCTCTGGATGTGTCCTACTTCTCAGACATAAACAATATCCATTATTTATGGTGACTTTTGATGATAAGTTAATACCCCAAGCAAAGGAGTTTATGGTTTTCATCCCTATTCTCAGGCAACAGAACCATACATTACTCAAGATGACCGTGTTATTCCCATTGGACGCCCCCAGGAGATATGTCTTGTATCTCCCAGAACACCCTCTTGAACCAAAAGTTTCCACATTTAAGTCTTTTCTCAGAATGTTTCCTTCTCATGCCCGACCCCTCCCTGCTTGGAAAATACAGAGAAAATCTATCAGTCATTTTTGGGTTATCAGACTGTGACAAATTTGTTTTTCAAGCTTCAGAAGACTGTTGAACTGTGCTCTCCCCGCCACCCATTTCAGATAACTCAGAACTGGTTCGGATCCATGACATCAAACTTGGCATGTGTGAAGAACGAGGAATGAGGACTCTGCCTTGTTTGGAACCAAAAAAAATAAGAATATCCATTTTCTCTCTCTGTCGCTTTTCCATTTTTATTAAGTCAGTATTTTTTCCTTTTAACCCAGATGATCTATACTTTTAACATTCCAGGAAAAAAGTGTCAGTGATATGCAAGTCATAATAAAAGAAAATCAAAAGAAATGCAATTACGAGGGACGGAGAACTGTATCATTTTTAATATAAAATGCCCAGAGGAAAATCTAATTTAAAAAATTACCAGCACCACATAAATGAGAAGAGAATATAAGAAAACATTTGTTATTTTAAAAATTAGCTCAATCCTTAATCTTTCTGGCTCTTGGACTTTTGGACTTTCATCTTTATTTTTAAAGGCCAAACATGATCGCTTGGTGCTGGATCGGGACTAAACCTCTCAATGATGCAATGAGATACCGCGAAGTGGCAGCGAACCTCCCTGGCCTCTGGCCTGCTGCCTGGAACATAGTAGGATTTAAAAAAAAGGTTGTTAAACAAAAACAGTGAACAAACCCTGAGGATGAAACAATCCCCTTCTCGCTCTCATTACTATAGAGGTATCGATTACAAACAAAACCAAATATGCGTGCGACGCGCTTCCATATATATCATCTGGTGTGGCCCTCCCAACAACCCACAGAGAGGTTATCACTGTTGTCACCCCTCTTTTACAGATGACCAAAATACTTAACTTTTGCAAGGACACCTAGTTAATCAAGGATGAAACCAGAACTCAAACCCAGAATTCTGACATAAAATATCCTGCCTTTCCAATCACGTGGCCTCCCTAAATGTAGCTACAACTCCCAGCTAAACGAGCCTTCCCAGAGCCACGAAGTCGTAAGTGTGAATGGAGCAGCCACGTGCTCATGCTAACACCTCTGTCTCTTTGATAATGTTTACATTATGAGAAAAGCTCATTTATGTCTGAGGTCCACAACCTTTTTGGCACCAGGGATGTGTTTTGTGGAGGACAATTTTTCCATGAACTGGGTGGGGGATCATTTTGGGATGAAACTGTTCCAACACAGATCTTCAAGCTTTTGGTTCCCACAAGGAGTGTGAAACCTAGATCCCTCGTGTGCACAGTTTGCAGCAGGGTTTGCGCTCTTAGGAAAATCTGTTGTCGCTGCTGATCTGACAGGAGGTGGAGCTCGGGCAGTGATGCTGGCCAGCCACTCACCTCCGCTTTGCAGCCCGGTTCCTAACAGGCCACAGACCCACCCCGGCATGGGGCCATTGGTATAAGTTGTAACTCTGACTTGTTGACTTTGACTTGTTCTGTCTCTTGTTTCCCTCGCCCAGAGAGATGTCATTCTGCTACACTCAACCCATGTGAGGGGAAGCTGGAACCATTGACATACTTACAGGGAGAGTCCAAATAATCACACAACAACACAGCCTTCCTTTCAAACCCTTTGCTTGATGGAATCGCCAGTTTTCATTTCAGGCATGAAAAATAACACTGTTATGAGAGACTGGCAGAGGATTTACAGTGAAGAAGAGAGGAGGTGTCACTAATAATATTGATTTCTAGCCTTTGCTCTAGTTTTTGCTTGGAACAAGCACAGTGCTTAACCATATGGCTCTCTACAGAAAGGGTCCTCCTGACATGAGGCTCTTATTTATTTATTTATTTAGAGACAGAGTCTCCCTCTCTCAGTCACCAATGCTGGAGTGCAGTGGTGCGATCTCGGCTCACTGCACCTTCTGCCTCCTGGATTCAAGCAATTCTCCTGCCTCAGTCTTCCCGAGTGGCTGGTATTACACCACCACGTCTGGCTAATTTTTGTATTTTTTTGTAAAGAGGAGGTTTCACCATGTTGGCCAGGCTGGCCTCAAACTCCCGACCTCAAGTGATCTGTCTGGCTTGGCCTCCCAAACCGCTTGGGATTACAGGCGTGAGTCACCATGTCTGGTCTGATATGAGGCTTTTAGGTACAGGGAGAGAAGTTTCCCTTGTCCAGATGCAATTTTCCCCTCCTTTTGCTTGGGTCAGCCTGAAAATGAAAGAAAGAAAGTGATCTGGGGGCACGATGGCTAAGGTTTCCCTCCTCTTCTTCAGCAACACCCAGCTGAAGAGTGGACTCCAGTGAATGAATTCTGCTCCTACCTTCAACACTTGTGGGCCCACGAAGGCTCAAAGAGAAGCAGAAAAGTCACTTTTCTGCCCAGCGGGCAGAGTGAAGGTTTTTCTTCTTTGATTGCTATGCACGTCTTCTCTTGTTTCTCTTGCCCTCTGCGTCTGAGGTTGCCATTCTCCACTTTGTCTCCACGTTTTCGTGGCTCCCTCCAGTTTTCTCTGGAGTGACATTCCCCTTCCTCTGTGAAACCGTCGCCTCTGTGTATTTTCTGTGCCTCACGAGCCTGCCACAAGTTCTAGAACTAGACTCTGCTCAGCCTTCTCGTGAGCTGTTTCAGTCTGATATTCTAGCAGTCTCCACGTGGAAAAAAAGAAGGAGATTTAAATATGAATTCCCCAAAAGCTGAAGCTTAGTTAACACGTTCTGGAGACCTTCTGGCAGAGAAATGTCCGGAAAGACTGGACTATAAGGTTTGATGCTTAAGAATGAGTTATCAGGTTTGAGGGTGAGAAGTAGTATGGGGTCTCCGACTTCCACTGGCCGCTGCTGTCACATTTTCCTAGCATGAGCGGCAACACTCCTCACAGTTTACTAAGCCGTGTCTCCACCGAGAAGGAAAATGGGCCTCTTTTCACACTGAGTTCTCTCTGTACCTTCAACAAATGACTTCTCAAGTCGTCTTGGTCTTCTCTTCCATAATGCAATTAGGGCCATTCCCTGCTTCTCTTTCATCTCTAATTACTGAAAGAAATGTTTCCCCTTCTTGTGCTTTTTCTATAAATTAGCCTCATAGATGGGTCAAATTCATCTGTCCAAATTTCCCCCCAAAATTCCCTTCTCCACACTGACTGTGGTGACCCTAAGCTACTTTTTTGCCTATGGCCAGGCTACCTCCCCCAACACCAATCTACCTGGTAACTGACTGACATCTGAACCCAGCAGAAATTACTGGGCATCTGTAACATGACTGGCATGACCTAAACCCTGGGGTGGATTCAAGACAAAAAAGCAACCATTCCTCTCCCTCTATGAGGTCAGGAGCAAGCGATATAAGCAAGAATGTCCTGGTGGCAGAAGGGGTGCTCATGAGGGTTCAGAAAAGGGCCAGTTCCCTCCAGTAAGAGGCGTGATAACAGATTAGGGGCTGGGGGCGAGGGGAGGAGGGGACAGCACATGCTGGAGGGGGGGGAAATGTGTACATACGGAATGCTAATGGCTTAGCCTGGCTTTGTGGGTTTCAAAACAAAATCTCATGGAAAAGATAATTGAAAGAAAATCAGAGCTTATTAAATTTCTGTAGGCCCAACCCAATTTCTCGTAGTTCTCAGTCATGCGGGTACATGCTAGTTTCCTTGGCAGCCTAAGATAAAGCTCTTAATGTGATGTGAGTCCCTTAGAGATGAGCACTATTATAAATATAAATGTTCAAACAAGAGCAAGTTGAAACCAAATGCCCCCCAAACACGGGATTTCTGTCAGATGAAGGTTTTCCGTGGTGCACTGAGCCCTTGGATAAATGACCTAGAAAACAGAGTTAAATGGGCTCATTGGCTAATTCTCATGGCCAGGCTCCTTCACAGGAGGGAAGAAGCAAATAGTAGCTGCTCCCTACATATTTAATCTGCAGCAGTTGGCAGGACAGTTTTGGATGACAATCAGAGAAATAGTCTCAGAACTTCAAGTAGGGGATGAAGTTGGGGATCTGAGACTCCGATCAAAACAGAGGGGCTTTACTGACAGCCAACCTGCAAACATCTTCATGTTCTTACTGCTTTGTATGACTTCCAAGAGGCTCACTAACAACGAGTCATAAATAGACATCAAGGCGTTTGTTTATCTCACTAAAAGAAAACAATGTTTGAGTTCTTTAGAAACATGCATTTGACACCACACCAGCCTGCTGCTCTGGGAGCAGAATCGGAGCCTGCCTCCTTGGGGCTGGTGTTTTGATGTGGTCATTATTTGCTCCACAGAGGCACTACTTGGCAACACCTCGTTTGCCCAATTCTAGGTATTTGAAAATTTAAAAACATCTCTCTTTTAAGAAAGGGTTTTTTTTTTTTTTTAAAAAAAAGGTAATTTGTAAACACCTTCCCCAAACTTACTCTAAAATGCCTGACACTTTAAAGAACCATTCCTAAGTCAAGTCCAGTGAGGGCAAACAGACATAACAATGACCAAATCTATAATTTTCTAACATTTGTGTACAAAGCCAAACACCCAACATACGTGTAGAGTGCTGCTCCCAAATCTTCTTGCACTGAAGAAGAAAGGGCCAAGCATTCCCAGGAGGCAAAGCAGTAACTCATCATGTGCCTGTCCTCAGTTGCCTACTACAGGCTCCTTTTCTCCTGGAAGATGTAATGACTTGGGTTGGGTGAAATTGTACACCACCCATGACAGCAGGATGCTGGATTGATCCAGTGATAATGCTTCACCATTTCTTCAATATTTGTATTTTCCACCTACCTGAGGATGGCTCCTTCTGCAGAGACTACAAGAGGCAAGTATAACCCACATAACTTCAGCTCTGATTTCTGACGGCATCCAACTTGCTTGCACGAATATCCACTGCCTGCCTGCTCTCTCTCAACTGAGAAACGATTTGACTCAGGCTTTGCCTCTGCCTCTCACTTTTCACCCTCTTCAGAATGCTCTCATCTCACCCATGCTCGTAGCCATGGAGAAGAAAGAGCACAAAAGTTAGAATCAGACAGATCCAAGCCTGAAACTCAAATCTGCAAATCACTAGCTGCGTCAATGAGTTGAACAAGATATCGGTTTTCCTCTCCTTCTCTGCAATGCTTAAATCTAACGCATGTTAGATGAGTTCTTTAACCCTCTCTGAGCCTACATTTGTGATTCATAAAACTGAGAAAATAAAAGGCCATAGTTGTGGGGTGGCCAGGAGGATGAAATGACTTCTGTGAAGCGCCTGGCCGCACGGGGACCGGGATTCACTCATGACTCCCTCTCATTCCTCGTTCACGTTTTCACGGAACTGGCCAAGATCGCAATTTTTCTTTCCTAGGTCTCTTCTTGATTTACAAGGAGGAGAGGTATATATGAACAGAGTTGTATAAAACCTTTGAAGCCAGTAAAGCTCTTTTTTTCAGTCTGTAATTTTTAGTTTTAGGATCTTCTTTTCTAACATCATTAGTCAAGGTAAGTTCTTAAAGAAAAAAATTCAAACTAAACTCAATACTTAGTATACTATCAGCTACGGGCCTGGAAGTAGAGTTCTAGAGTGAGCTGAAGTGATTTCTTGAAAACGTCAGGGCAGAGAGGCCAGCAAATACTGAAACTCATCAAGGCAGGATTTCCTGCCCAACAGCAAGAACACTGGATGTCCTAAGCCCTGAGGTCCCCGCCTAGAATGCTCCATCCAGAATTCTCTGTACAGACCTGGCTACTCAAAAAAGCCGGTGGTGGGTCCAAAGGAGGGGCAGCTGAAATAGGACAAAGTAGGTTTCTAGAAGACAATAATAACTGGGAAGGACAGGCCTGAATGTGACTGTTGGGGAGGTTCATGAAGCCTTAATGGTATAGAAAAGACTCAGCTATAATCTTATCGTGGGGCCTTTAGTCAGATGACTCTTGACTTTCTTATGAGCCCCAAAACCTAGTTTGCAACCAAACAGATCTGCATATCCATGAAGCCCATCAAATCCAGCACAGCGCTGAGGAAGCCTCTGCCAAATCTGCCTCTGAGGGTCCAATCAGTCCCCTTGACTGCCCTCAACTTACAACCTAGCAGAAGAACCGGAGTGACCCTCAACTCCTCCCATGGACACACCATCACTGTCACCCCCACCTTACAGAAGTCTCTTAGGATGTCTCCCCTTTCCGGTCCCACTGAGGCCACCTCTGTTCACCCCACTGCATGGTTTACCCAGACAGTGTCAAGAAGCTCCAAACGGATCTTTCTCATCTTGCCCCTTGAGCTTCCCTCTGGAGTATTCCCAGGGGGTCTGCTAGACCCACAAGGCAGTTGTGTCCCTCTCTCTTATCCAAACGCCCTGAGTGGCTCCTGTCATCTCCAGGGCAAGCTGGCCCTGACTCATACCTCCAACCTCCCCTCTTCACACACCCACCGCTTGCCTTGAACTCCGCGTGATTACTGGAAGCATCAGCTGCAGCCTCGTTCCTCTGCAGACCCCAGCTCACATGCATCCTCAGGCTGGGATGCTGCTTTGCCTTTTGCACACCTCTCCACACTCAGGTCAAATGCCACCTCCTCTGTGAAGCCTTTCTCCACCAAGTCCCCACCGCCCCATCACGCCCTTATTCTGCCCCCTCAAGGCTCTCCAGTGAAGTCGCTGCCACCTGTCTCTCTCCTCCTTGGGGGCACTGGCTACATTTTCTTCACCTCTGTTTTCCTGGTTCTGATAGTGCCTGGCACCTTGTAAAAGCTGTGTACATGTTTGTAGAATGAATGAATAAACACATGGAAATTAAAACTATTTAAAGAGGTCCATAAAGATCGCATTATGCTCAAGGAAGATGGATTCATGACACATCTCAAAAGAACCTCAGGACCTTCTGGCACTGGGACGGCAACACCCGGGGGGGTGAGGGGACTAGAACGTTGTTATGTTCTCAAGTCTTCACAGCTTCACCTTGGCCAAGATATCTAATATCTCTGAGTTTATTCATCTATAAAAATAAGAGAATGCTACAGCATCAACCACAAAGGCTGGGTGAGACCGACACAGGCTCACGGTGGCAAATATCCAGTGGAGGTTGGCACAGAGTGGGCACAGGTAGCAAATGGCAGCATCCTTCATCCCCAATCAATCAACAAAACCGAGCTGAACATGAGATTCTGGGAAAGGCTCGGGACAGCAGGGCCACAGCAGGTGTAGCCCTGGGACAGTCCACTTGAGGAGGCAACACATCCTCATTTGAAAAGGTGAGAAACTGTTCTGCAAGTCAACAGCATCGGATGAGTAATGAGACAGGACGTGATTGACGTCGGGTGGGTGTGGGGCGCGCTGTGCATCGAGTCGGGAGGACCCTTAGTTGGGGGTGAGCTTGGTGGGAAAAGGAGGGTCTGGGAGGATCCAGCTGCTGGGGTGGAGGCCACAGGGACCCCGGAGTGAGGGGCAGGTACAGTGAGAGAGTGGGGTTGTTGGCTTTAGGCAATTCTGCTGCTCTCTGCTGCCCCCAGTTGGCATGGGAGGGAAGAGTAGGGCTGTTGGCTGAGATGGATGGAAGAGCAAGCCGGTGAGAAGAGGCTGAGAGGAACCATCAACCGGGCGACCAGGAGTAGGTGGTGGAGGGAGAAGAGAGGAGGGCTGCTTGGCCAGATGCCAGCCACTCTGCCAATTGCAGGCCCTGCAGATCTTGTCCCAAGCTCAGGGTCACCTTGAACCCGCTCCTCCTTTCTTTCCCGAATACTTGTCACACGCTCTCCCTTCCTGGGGTCCTCACTCAGGTTCTCCTTGGAGGTCAGAGGCGCATCCTCGGTCTCCCAGGACCCTCCCACCTCCGCAGGCCACTGTGGACCATTGGTGTGACCAAGGTGAGGGGCACTTGGTGTTCTTGGGACTCTTGTTCTTTTTCTTGCTTGAGAGAATTTCTCAAGACCAGAGACCATTTTAGTCCTCAGTGCCCCAGTTAATATGCCTGAGGCTTGCTGAGAAGCAAAAATACAAAAAAACAAAACAAAACAAAACAAAACAGGCTTGGAGGGCATCGGTGTGGGGGCGGGTGGGCGGTCAGAGAGAGAGCAAGAGCTAACACAAAAGTCTCACCTGGCAATAGCAGGGAAGGGAGTGGTAGCCTACTGTCCCTTAGGAGAATAAACTGCAAATAACTTTTCCGTTTGTGTCAGTCTAGTGCTTTCAACTTACAAACTATTAGCAGGCTTTAGAACTTAGATCCACTGACATTTTGGGTCAGATATTCGCGGTTGTGGGGAGGGCAGGCTGCCCTGTGCACTCAGGATGTTTAGCGGCTTCTCTGGCCTCTGCCCACGACATGCCAGTGGAAACCCCAGTCTAGTGTGACCACCAGAAATGTCTCCAGCTCCAGACCTTGCCAGATGTCCCCAGGGAGGCCAAGTCACCCCCATGGAGAACCACTGCCTTAGATTCTCGTGACGTGCTACCGAAATGCCCAGCACCTGTGCGGGCCCCTCCAATCTCGCCCTCATCTGAGCACTGCCAGAGTGTCCCACGCTGGCGTCCGCCTTCCCCGGCCACCTGATGTTTACATAAACAGAAACAGAAGCTCCTTTCAGAAGTCAAGGAATCTCCTCCCAAGTCCAGATGTGGGGGGAGGAGGAGCTACCTCTTGCTCTGCTCAGTAACTGCAACCCCACGGACTTGATAAGGGTCAAGGGGACTCCACACTCACCTCCCCCATTTCCCGGGCAGCCAGGGATCCAGGTAGAAACGCTTGCCAGGAGGCGGCTCACCGGCGGGGGCGTAAACCCTGGAGAATTTGCTCTCCGTTTTTTTTTTTTTTTTTTTTTTTAAGATGGGGTTTCACCATATTGGTCAGGCTGGTCTTGAACTCCTGACCTCAGGTGATCCGCAACACCTCAGCCTCCCAAAGTGCTGGGATTACAGGCGTGAGCCATCGCGCCCGGCTTGCTCTCTTCTGCCCTCATTTTCTTCTCCATTTTCTCTCCCAGGAGCTGGCTGGTGAGTAGCCACCGCAGAGACTCATGTGAACATGAATCTGGGGTCACTCTCTTTCAAATTTCCACAGCACGTCCCGGGGCTAAACAAGAAAGCCTTTGCACAAATAAACAATTAAGTTAATTGTGGATCTGACAAATATTTTTTTTTCCCAAGGAATTAAGTATGCATTTGGGGTTAGGCTTCCGGGCTGAGCCTTTGTCTAAAAAACTAGAAGGCAAGAAACTGAAGGAATACAGTCGAAGTCCCTTATTTTAAAATCAAGGACACTGAGTCCCAGAGAAGTGAACTGCCTGTGAGCACTGAAAACAGGACCAGACATCATCACGGTACCTCGTTCCAAGTAAAGTCACGGAATGCTCCCTTCCCATCCAAACAAGGATTTGGGACATGCCACCCAGGAGGGTGGTCCCAAAGGGGGTCCCCAGAGGATGCGTCATTAAGTATTTCTGTACCTCAGGAGAGGGCTTATTTCATGGAAACCCTTCACCTGGGGCTGTTCCCAGCACCAGGCACGTGGCAGTTGAAAAGGGGCACCTACGCCTTGCTCTGTGACATTGTTTTCAGTGAAAATTAGCATTCGCTGTTTTCAGCATTAACCTTAAACTCCAGCTGGCTTTATCTCCTCTCACTTATTATAATTGTAAGGCAGTGCGCCGTGTAAAGACCACACCTGTGTTTATACACCATATGCCATCAAAATACCATGAAGAGAACACTATGTAGTCTCTATCAGAAGATCAAAAAAGAAGGGGAGAGAAGCAGGCCTTCCTCCTAATTCAGGGCCTCTCAGTCCTTCCTAAACATTCAAATAGGCCCACGTGCACCCCTGCTACTGCGGGAGTTTATGTCTAGGCCAAGGACATGCTGTTTATTGACAGAGAAACAAATACCGCTCAGCACCTGTCTGGTTTCAAAGTGATGAGGGAGTTTCCAATCTGGATCTGAGAAAACTTTTACACTGTACCCAAACATTCTTTTTCTTTTCTTTTCTTCTTCTTTTTTTTTTTTTCTTAAGCCAAAATTAGAACAAAAACAAACATATACAGAGTTCAGCGTAGCAGGAAAAAGAAACTCAAGACATTTCATAAGAAAAGCTCCAAGTCCATCTACACTCACCTGGCCTGGAACCCGGGGATTCATTTGATTGAGGAAGGTCACAGGCTGTACCACAGAGGCTCGGGGGGTACTACTCTCCTTAGGGGCACCCCACCCCCACATAGGAAGACCCTCCTGGATTCCCAAGCTGGAGGGGCAGACTGAAAGCGCGTTTGGGGAGAGAGGAATAGGGGAGTGGATGGAGAAGGTATTTTGCTGTCTAACCTAGTGGTACCTTGAGGTGTATTCATGAGTAATATTCATGCACCTTCTCCTTCCGCCAAGGCAGAAATAACCAGATACTCTTTGTCAGGTGGCCAAGTGACCCGGCCCTAGCAGGGACTTCACTAATTAGCATAGTCCCTCATAGCCTGGCCTTGGGACTGGCTGTCACACGCTCTCCTCCACACCAGCTATCAGTTGCACTCGCCCCTCCAAGACCCCCAGGCAGCCTGCCAGCCAGTGAGGAGAAAGATCTGCCTCCTTCCTGGGGCCCCTTCCTCCAGAGAACCCCCTGGAAGCTGTGCTGGCCCTGTCTACGCAGTGGACACAAGCCTGTTCTAGCCCCAGAAGCCAAGGTCTAAGTCATCTTCAATAAAGTATCGCCTGAAACCATGTGGGGTAAAAAGCTTCTTCCTTTAACCTTCAATGAAGCCAGGCTGTTACTGGAACTGAGTATCTAACGACACACAAAATGCCAATAGAAATTGATAGCACTGCCCGTCTGCCCACCGTTTAGGCACTGGTGAGTCATTAATTCATGCGAGATTTATCAGTTTATAAGAGATGCTAGGTAAGTTAATTGTTTGAAATCATGTGAGTATAGATTTCTGCTCAGGTGATCTGCTTTTAAAAAAGGATCTCTATTGGGCTGTTTTTCCAAAGCAGTGCAATTCATGCTCCCCTCCATCCCACTGCCTCCAGCCCATGCCCTAGAGAGCTGCTGTAGGACACTGGGGTCTAACGAGAGGCAGGGCTGGGCACCCTGAGCGTCACCAAAATCACAAAAACACAACTGAAAGAGAACTATTCTTAAAGACTCATGTACCATAAAAGGGGAATTTCCAGAAGCCTCTGATATTAGCAATTTGCCCTTCCATTCCCTTCCTCTCTAGTTTCAAGATGAGATGACGACAAAAAGACTGACTAGTGAGAAACAGCATGAAACTCCATCTACAAACGTGCAAACCCACACAGCGCAACCTGCAGGAATTTCCACACCGCTCTTCTGGTTTGCGTCAAAAAGGGGGAAAGAGAGAGAGGAAGGGCACCGTGGCCCCCACGAAGGCGTCGACATTCACTCTGTATTCTCACTAGCCCCTGGATGTCCCTGCATCTGGAGTCCATGTTTTATTTGTCCTGTTAGGCAAAAGCAATTTTTCCAAAGTAAAAGTTCTGAATGGATTTTTTAGAGGCAGAGATAACTGGGAATTTTCTCCAAATCAGTACAAGTAAGAACGTGTCTCCTTTTACTTTCCATTTTTACAAATGCACTTAAGGCCAAATGCACTGGCTAATTTTGATAGAATGTTCCAGAGAGAGGGGAAGCACTCCATCTCAGCGAGCGAGTGGACATTTATTAGGCATTCACTTTTTACAGGCTTGGGATATTAGGTATTGTGGGGGGCGTTGTAGGCAGGAAATAGAAGTCAAAATCCAATTGAATAGGGAAATGAGCCAAACAGAAATGGACACAAAAGACACCAAAAACACCTACAAAATACAGATGAATGTGCAGAATCAGCTGAAGTCTGCACGAGGGGAGCTGAATCTGCTCACCTTGCAAAGATTTTCCCGCACTGTGGGGACTGCCCACGCAGACGCGTCTCTTAGTTTCTGCTGGCCAAAGTGAATCGTCTTAAGTGGGGCCGTTTGCATTGGGTCTACTTTTTCTGGTTTCCAAACTCAGCCCGCTTCATTATCTTAAGAGTTTTCACTGTCACTGACGTACAACAAAATGAATATATCATATGTACAGTTTTACGAATATTGACAAAGGCATCCACCCCCGGAACTCACTCCCCTATCAAGATGTGCAGTATTTCCATCCTCCCAGAAAGAGCCCTGGGAGGCCACTTCGCTTTTAAATTATTTGCATCTGAATGTTTCTGAGTGGAGATGATCAGAGCCAAATGTGTGGGAAGAAAGCCTAATCATTAATCATCTGCTACAAATACAGGTAGTAAAGGTTTCGAAGATGGTGCGTGAGCCTGCACAGACAAGCCTACGGGTTGGGTCCTGTTATGGAATGCCAAAGGGGCTTTTTAGGGACAGACACATGGGCCCCTCTCAGCAGCACTTAGATATGCAACTAAGACCAAGTGGGTTTCTTTTCTGGTTTTGTTCTTTAGGCTTCAGAGTTTACACGTTTAGAAAGAGGGAAGTTGAGGCTGAATAGTCAAATCCACCATATTCTCATAGGAGCAAATGCTCTCTGACTAGGAAGGCTCAACCACAGGGCAGAGTCCCCTCTTCCAAAATTCTATTGCAACACTGAGAGTTCACATGACCAGCAAATTAGAGATTTTCTTAGCATTTCCTGTTTCCCAAATTTCAGAGGAGCCCTTCAGGGAATGTCTGCCCTAGGGTGGCACATTCAGGAGGAGGGGAAGATGTCTCCATTTGGGCACTCTGTTGGTCTAAGGACCTGTCAAAGGGATGGGGGAGCGGTGCTGGGAGAAAAACGTGGCCACATCAATTCCTTTGGGGTGGGGGTAAGGGTACCCCTGCTCCAGGGGTCGTAAACTCCTCACCATCCCTTCTGCCGGAGAGGGACCAGAGGGGGAAGGCCTGCGGAGTGGGTACAGGTACAGTGGGTACTGGAACAGGAGCCCAGCAGCTGCAGACTTCTGGGCATTCATTTCTCATAAAAGGTTGCAATATGTCTCAGACACCAGAATTGTTTGTCTTCAAGGCAAAAACAAAATTTAAAATGTCCCAAAATATTATGCAGGAAGGAGTTTTTAGTTTTTTTAAAAAACACTTTTCCACAATGGTACCCTGAGGTGATCCTGCCTTCAATCTCCTAGCAATCAAAACAATGTGGTTGAAAAGTTGACAGCTTTCAACCCTTGAAAAGGTCACCTCCCTGCCTCACGCCCTCTCGTAAGTATTAAGAGCATAACGGATATTTTGAGTCACATGTATTGTTCTTTGTTCATTTGCATTTGGTGAAATCCCCCCCTTGGACCAATTTAGTAAGCAGTGCCTTGGGCTTCCTTGGTGATTGCTCTCTTGTCTTCTGTATATTTTTTCCTGTGAAAAAAATTTAGACTCAACCAATGAAATGAAGTTGCAGCCTCTGTCCCTGATGCTTTCTTTTTGCTTAGATAATCTTTCCATCTCGCTTGGGACAGAATTCCTTCTCCTTTGCAATCAATGGAGACCTTCAAGGCGCAGCTGAGGCTCTTGGACTCCAAGGCGTTCTGAAAGCTCCCTGCCCCTCCCCATCTGACCTTCTGTTGGACTGACATACTTCTCCATATTTCAGGCTCAGGTGGCTTGGTGTTCACCACTAGCCTGTGTTACTGAAAGTGAATCAAGGGTCCTAGGGCCATTTACAAAGTGAGATTGTAAGAGAAATGCATTGCCATCTAGCTACTGGGACTGTAAGAGAAAGACCAGCTAGATGGAAACGTATTCCTAAACACCCCCAACCCCCAGCACAGGGGTTCCCATCAACAGAGAGCCTCACCTCCAGACACACTGTTCAGGACACAGGGCCCCATCTTCCCACCTGACGCACTACACACCGCGTCAGCTGTCACAGGAGATCTGAGCGCTTTATGACGCTGCCTGCTTTCTCTCTCACCTCCATGTGTAAGCCAACCACTTTGGCTTTCAGAAACATGTTTCTTTCTTTATGAGTAATTTAAAAGTGACTCATCCTCAGGCTCACCAGCTGGCCCATGTGACCTGCAGTGCTGGTTGAGTGTTATCTATAGATGTGTAAACCAAAGTAGTTCTTAGAACACAGATTCCCCCTCCCACGTGCTGTTGATTTCCCTTTGCTACACAGGGAGGGAACAAGGTCAGACGTGAGCAGCCAGGGACTGCCCACTCCGCACTCAAACCTGGAACATGTCCGTTAGGGGAAGCAAAGGCCATCGCCCAGTGACAGAAAAGAGGAGACACGCAAAAGGCCTAATACATTTATTTTAGTATTAGCAGACCATCAAGAAGCTCTGAGAAAACCCCACAGAAATGGAAGACGATAATGACCCATATAAACAAAAAACTGCTCGAAGTTCTTTTTCTGAGCCAGTAGAAATTTAGACCCCGTGAAGCAGTGATCACACCCATACCCACCCCAACCAAAATCCCACCAACATGTCTTCATTGCTCAATCAGAAACGCATTCCTGGAATCTGCTGTGGTTTGTCTTGGTAACTCACATGTATGAACATGTTTTTGTTTCTTCAACTGGCCTTTATTCCTCCATCACCAAAGAATGGTGTCAGGCCCAGCTCGGGGACACTACTGTTGCAGGCAGGCACGCGGGTGACACAGCTGGCCAGCATTCTAGATCGTGTTTCTTACCTCTTTCTCACTTCCTATTTTCTATTAAACCAAATATGAACTCATTTGCCTGCTTTGTGAAGACCTTCGTCATCCAGCCTCTGTCATCTTATTTTCTAGCACCATCTATGTTCTTCCCATAATTTACCCTTGGTAACCCCCAGGGCAGCATCCTCACTGCCCCTCCAAAGAGGGGTGTCTACCAGAGCCTTCATTTCCATGTCTTCACCCTACCAAACCCCCAAACTCTCCCTTCCTTCCTTCTCTCCTTTCTTCCTTTCCTCCCTCTGTCCCTCCCTCCCTCCTTCCCTTCCTTCTTCCCTCTTGCCCTCCTTCCCTCCTTCCTGCCTTCCTGCCTTCCTGCCTTCTTTTAAATTGAGACAGTTTTGCTCTGTCACTTAGGCTGCAGTGCAGTGGCAATCATAGCTCACTGCAGCCTGGAATTCCCAGGCTCAAGCGATCCTCTTGCCTCAGCCTCCTGAGTATCTGGGACTATAGGCGTGTGCCACTATGTTCAGCTAACTTTTGTAGAGATGGCATCTGTCTATGTTGCCCAGGCTGGTCTTGACAACTCCTGGGTCCAAGCCATTGGTCCACCTTGACCTCCCCAAGTGCTGGGATTACAGGTGTGAGTCACCATGCCTTGCCACGCTGCTTTACCACTCTCCATATATTCACCTTCTGGGAGCACTCTTACCTTCATGACCCAAATCTTAACCCATTCTTCCAGCTCAGCTCATCCCACCTGTAAACCTTCCTTCCTCACCCAACCATTCGAGCTGTCACTAATGTCTACATCTCTAATCTTCTCCAATAGTTCATCACATCTGCTCTTCCGTTTTGTATTGTTGCCTAATATATCACTTCTTCCTTTTTCCAATATCATTTGATTGCAAGTTCTTTTGGGAGGGGTATCACCTATTTCACTCTATTGGCCCCACAGTGCCTAGCCCTACAGCAACAGATAAAGCAACCTTCTGAATGTAAGAAATACTATATTATTACTGCCAAAAAGGTGTAATAGGCAAGGTCTTGCTAAACTTTTGGCCCTCTGTTAAATTTGATGGCATGTTGCCTGAAAGAGAAACTTTACTTTTTATCCTAGTAGGACATTATGTGGAGAGGAATAATGTATTGGATATTCAACAAAATGAAAAAAAAAAAACCACACACAATAATAGTCATTTGTATAGCACTATGTACAAGCATTGATCTAAGCACTTAACAAGTATCCATTCATCTTAAACTTCCCACTGACCCAAAAAAGTAGGCACTATTATTATCCCCACTTCACATATGAGGAGATCAAAGTATAGGAGGGCAGTTGTCCAAAGTCACATGGTGGCTAAACTGGACTCGAACTCAGGCAATCTGGCTTCAGAGTCTGTGCTCTTAGTGGCTGTGCTATTCCTGTGAACGGATATGTGCTTTTATAGGGCCTTTTTCACTGAAGCAAAGAGGAGCTTATCTTCCACATGGACACCCTGTCACAGTTATGTGTACTAAATCCATCATCACTCAAGTCCAGTGTAAAGAAAACTGATGGTGAGACGTCTTCTTCCAGGGAAACTTCAAAAAGAAGTATGGTGGTATTGGAGCGAAATAAATAGAGTTTTCTTCGAGACGTATGGAGGAAAATCTTCCAGTCTGCCCTCGGGACCCTGTGATATGGTACCACCCTTTCACGCTCTGTTGAAATAACAGATTTGAACCTGTGGGCAATCTTCAGGTAGGCTTGCTCCAGAAAAACGTCACTACATAGTCAAGACAATCTTCCCAAATCCGACTTTCTCAACATAAACCCCATACAACTCAAATCACAGCTGCCATTAGATTTGCTTACAAATTTTAAATATGATCTGGCAGCCCCACACATGGTATGCCTGAGAACTCCAGATTAGGTACGAGAAGAAAACCTCATCCTGGCAGTCACATCCTGGCAGGAAGTGATGCCACTGACAATTATTCCTGTGTTAGCAGTTGCTTAAGTACCATGAGGCTTTTAGGAGGAAAGACTGGGAGGCAGTGGTTGGAAATGAAGCCCATTATTAATGTAGTCAAGCTCTTCAGCTGGATTCAATAAAATAAAAAGCCCTGCCCAGACCAGTGTCTGTAGTAGAAGATGCTAAGAGCTGTTTTTTAAAAATCTGGTTTTATTGAATCCAGGCTTTATACACAGCATTCCTTCTTCCTGAATGGCTGAAAAATCATTCCATGCATTTAAAACCACTGGAGAAGAAATGGACTTAAGCCGTGGCGAGAAAGCACAGTTAGATTGCAGGTGTGAACTTCAGTGTTCAAGGTGATGGAAACCTTGGTAGCCTTGTAGGTAGAATTTCAAGAGAGACTGTGAAATCCTTAACCCAATTAATTGAAGAATATTTCTATTAATTCAATTCCGGTCTGAAACCATTACTGGGTGCCTACCACGTGCCAGCCCTGTGTGGTGCCCTGCAAGGCTCTGGGGATACCAAGATGAATAAACACCATCACTGCTCAGGAGGAGTTCACAACTCAAGGGAGGAAACAGGAGCTCAGGGCTGACGAACATGGGAGGAAGTGTCTTGGTTTGGATGAACATCATCGGGTGTGACTGTTGGTCTCTGTCCCTCTCTCTGGGCTTGCTGCTGTCGCTTTTCATGGCTCTGGCTCTGTCTTCATTGTTCGCCACCTTCCAGGCCCCTGGCTGCAGACCTCCCGGCTTGGGGAGCCCGCAGGCATCTTCTGTGTTTATCCCTCCAACCACAGCCCCCACCAAGGGCTGCTTCTGCTTCCATACCCTGCTCAGCAGCCTCGTCCACACTCATCAGGAACCCCGGAGAGACCGCTCCTATCCCAAACCTCTCAGGCTAAAAGCTGCACAGCCGGAAAAGGAGTCACGGAGAAATTGGTTCCTTGGGAGTGAAGGCCTCAGGCCGAGGTGTTTGACATTCACCAGTGCAACAAACATTTACTGAATGTGAAGGGCCCCGATACCAGCAGGAGACAAAAACAGACTGAGCAAGACTCTGTCCTCAAGAACATTAGGGTCTCGAGAAGCGGGGAAAGAAAGATCTAAGCCCGAGGGGACGTCTGAATAACAAGCTATATGACAATGTTAAAGACAGAGTTCGCTCCCAGGGAGGGTCTCATTGAGCCAGACACTTATTGTCGAAAATCACATGCCCCAAATGGACAGAATTACTGTGCCGGATTGCTTTAAAGCTGTGTCGTCTGCCTTGAAGCAAGTCCGCTGTAATTTTGTTAAACAAGAGTCCTTAATCCTATAGCAGTTATGGCCAGGGTTGCAGATCCACGGGACACAAAGCCTGGCCCTTAGCACGAGGAAGAGCTGCCGGCTGGCTTCCTCAGAGGGGGGCTGTGGGCCTGGCGGAAACCCAGGGATTTATAGACTGCCCAGTACCATGTCCCAGAGGGAGGTGGTTGGCAGGAGGAAGAGTGGCGCCAGGAAGTGCCAAGGAGAAAGACGAGGCAGCTCCCAGAGCGGGGGGAAGGCCCCGCTGTGGAGGAGAAACTTGACCAACCTTGAAAAGGGGCTTGAAAGACAAGAGGATTTGAACTGGGGGAGGTAAGGTAGGGGAGTCAGGCCAGAGGAGATGAGCTCCAGGACGCCGGACGGGGCAGGGGGAACGCGCGCAGATCCTGACTGGGCAACGAGGATACCGGCGTAAACCCCACTGTCCCTGGCTGGGAGGAAACCCTGCAGTTGACCGCGCCAGCTCTCAGGGGCCAAGCCCACACAATACCATGATCAGATCATGGAAAATGTATACATATTAACAAGGAACCCCTAGTGAAATACATTTTTTTGGAAATTATTTCAGAGACAAATAGTGCAATAATGAATTGGTATCCCTTAGAATGGCGTTAAATGGTAGTGAGCATTAACACACCCCCCGACACTGGCCAGATGCTATCACTGTATTGACTTGGAGTGTGACAGCTTACTGAGGGGACATGGGGTATCACACAGGTTAAGTTTGGTTAGGAAAACGTTGATGATTGCAGCATTAGAAATGATGCGTTCTTGACAGGGGACATTATCATCTTATCACATTGGTTGACGGAACCTCCCTCCTTCTTTCCTTCTGTCCTTCCTTCCATGGGGCACTGACCAGGTGTGAGGCGCTGGGCCAGAGGCTGAGACGACACAGCAGAATGATCTGTAATCCCTGCCTATGGGCTCACACTCCAGCCAGGGAGACCAACAGCTAACAAATTCTCATGTTGCAACATGAGAAGGTGCTGGAATCGAGGGATGTGGGGAAGGTGATGGGAGTATGAAGGAAGGAGGCTTCTGTTTTGAATGGGTTTTAAGAGGCCTCCTTTGGTGTATAATTCTATAATAAATACGTCTCGTTGCTAGGGGGTTGCCTGTCTCTTCCAGTCACCCACTTCCTCTCTTTCTCTCCCTCCTTCACTCATCGATTTACCTCTCTTTCTCTTTCATCTATCTATTCATTTATCTGCCTCTCTCTATCCATCCAACATCCATCAGCCATCCGTCTATCCTCCTAGGACATTTTAAATACATAACTTTTCTTTCTAAGTCAGATTTCTGTTCTTGTCATAGGAAAAGCCTCACTACCAAGGATCATTTTGCTAAAGTAAAGGCTGACAAAGGATATTTAGAATTCCTTCTCTGGGTGCATTTAAAAACAGGACTGGAGCCAGGCACAATGGGTCATGCCTATCATCACCGTGCTTTGGGAGGCCGAGGCAGGAGGATCACTTGAGCCCAAGAGTTTGAGACCAGCCTGGGCAACATAGCAAGACCTTTATATCTACAAAAAATGAAGAATTAACCAGACGTGGTGGTGCATACCTGTAATCCCAGCTACTAGGGAGACTGAGGTGGGAGGATCACTTGAGCTCATGAGTTGGTGGATGCAGTGACCTATGATCATGCCACTGAATGCCAGCCTCGACAACAGAGTGAGGCCCTTTCTCTAAACAACAGCAAAAACACAACTGTTGTCATCGGGCTGGGATGGGCGACGGTTCTGCCTAAAGGCAGAGGGGCTTATTGGAGATGGGTCAAAAGTGCCCACATCTGTTTGCTTCATCCATTGCCAATGTACCAAGGATCATTTTGCCAAAGTGAAGGCTGACAAAGGAGGTTTAAAATTCCTTCTCTGAGCACATTTAAAAACAGGACTGGGGCCAGGTGTGATGGTGCATGACACTTGAGCCCATGAGCTTGAGACCAGTCTGGGCAACATAGCAAGACCTCCATGTCTACAAATCTCCTAAGTCCCCCTGGACCATGAGCAGCTGCCACCTGTCAATGCTGGAACTGACTGCCCAAGCCAAATGCTGAGGTGGGGATTGAAACCCTGGAGGACACATATCCACAGTCTCCAAAGTCACTCTCTGCTAGCTGCAGTTCTAACGGGGACTGACGAGTCTGCACGGAGAGTCACACCAGGCTTATCATCATCCATTGCTGACATCCACAGCCAGACATCTACAAGATGCTCAAACTCAGAATTTTATGCAGCTAGCATTTTTCAATGCCTAAAGCTTCTGATCTGTTTCCAACTGGAGGGAAATGCAGACTGCTCTGTTTGTTGGTATATCTGGCCTCTGCAGCCTGAATTTCCAAAGATTCCCTCATCTTCTGTGAAGTATAAAGTCCTCCTGGAATGCCAGGACTTTTTAGGCAGTCTGCATGTTGTCAGAAAAGGTAACTTGAGGGTGGGATTTAGAGATATTGCACTTTCCCGACTGGAGTCCAAAGGGGCGAGCCACTCTCAACAGCTAAATAGCAACAACCCAAGTCCTGAGGATTTACAGGCTCAGCGGCCATCAGTCTCTATCTTGGGGTCTTAACTGTATTTGATGAAAGCTGCTTATTGGCCTAACAGCACTGAACAAACAGGCCTGATTCCCACGCTCTGGCTTATTCTCCCGAAGTATCTCCAGCCTCGATTCTGAGACACTAACACGGGCTTCCCAGCACTACAGGCACAGGTAGGCGCTTGATCATCCCTGGTGACACTTATTCCCTGATCGATTCCACGGAGGGCTTCTTTGGGGCTGTCAGAAACAACCAGGCCTTGTTTTCTAAAGTAAACGCAGACAGAACAGTTCTTCTGCTTTGCGTTTTCTTTACGGGGTAGATGCCGTGGCCATCATCAACGTAATTCTAATGCTATTTAAAATTCTTATCTCTTGAAAAGAAGACAGATTATTCTTTAATGTTCTTTTACACATTTTTCAGTATTTTCCTTGTAATTGTAATAACCAAACTCATGTGATCAACAGCCATATTATGACTGTAACCAGTGACCAGTATATGGAAGGAAGCCGGACTTGGCGACTAGCAGCACGCACGTGGGTTTAAACCCGGCTCAGTCACTTGCCACTGCATGATCTTGGGCACGCAGCTGAGTGCCTCTGCTGAGTGCCTCCATTTCTTTCATCTATAAAATAGGGCTAATGATATCGTGTACCTCAATAGGTTCTTGTGAGGATAAAATGTGCTGCTATATATAACATGCTTAAAACACTGACTGGCACATGGTGTGAGATTTCATATTAATGAATTAATAAATCATTGAACTAAGCAACACCAAGAAGACAACGAAGCATCTAGAAACTTGGGTTTTCAATGGGCTACAATCATAGAGCAATGAGCTTGGAATGCTGCCTTGTGCATAGTCAGTGTTCAATGAGCAACTCACAACACGAACACCTGGGCTGCACTTTTGGTTTCAGGTGTTTTATATGACCTTGACTTAAACCTTCCAAAGCTCAGCTACATGACATTTTGCTTCCTTTCTTCCATCTTTGGTGCTTACGGGGAAAAGACCCAGCCCCAGGTCAGGGAAACTGCTCTGCGAACACTGTGAGATGCAGGTCATATTCTGGTATGTGACCAGTAAGTTGGTCCCACTTTGCAGTTCTCCCATTTCATTGTCCTTCTGCATATTTTCCTTGTATCTCCTCTTTATATATACTCAAATTCTGGGGCCGTTTGCACTCATTAAAACTTTCATTCACTCGTACTTCTATTTCACACATAAGGAAACACAAGTACTAATGATAATTCGAAAAGCAGGTATGAAATTAATCAGGCTTGTCATAGACGGTCACTGGGCTCACGAGCTACAGATCGCACATGGGTAACTGTCGACAGTTGGCTGGACACTGATAGAGAGTTATACCAATTGTCTTCTTCCAAAAACTTAGAATCAGGTAGAAGCCAATGTTTTCTTCGGTATTCTTAGTAAATAGATATTTTTGAGTGGATTAGAAAAGGAATGATTTATTTTTGAAATAATGGGAATAAAATAGTATAAATTGAGCTTCTGTGAGATTTTTCTGTCATAGTTAATGCTTTTATCTATTCTGAATTCAAAGTGAACTTTTAAAATGTCTAAAAACCACACTTAGCTTAAGTATTCATAAGCCGTGTGTGATGTGTGTCCATCATTTGACAATGGTCAGAGTTTACTAGTATACTTTTCAAGTTTCAGTTGTTGCGCCAGGTTAATGGATTTAAGAAAAAAAAAAAAAAAAAACCTTGATGTCTAAGATCTGGACTTTTAACCTTTTAGGAAATGAAAGGATTTTAATAGCCTGCTGATACATCTCATAGTGTGTCCACCCTGCAATTCCACTAGCATGGTGTCAATGAGCCTGATTCACTGCTGGAGTGAGGGAAGTTAGGTGATCCTGATCAACTCAGATAACATGTAAAGAAAAGGCCTAGCAACTGGTGGGCCAGCAGCATTTAGAAGGCTTGCCAGGGCAAAGCACTTAGAATCATGAAATGAGAAGGGATGTACCGACAATAACCAACGGGTTGATAACGTCTTGTTATAATAGAGCCTAGTTAAGTGCACTCACAAAACAGCCATGTGATGCAACTGGTAAAATGAAACTTTGAAAGAAAGTTAGTCCATATATGGTAAATATGCTTCAAGCTATAAGAGATAACAATAATAAATATGGCCAGGCACGTGCTCATGCCTATAACTTCCGCACTCTGGGAGGCCAAAGCTGGAGGATTCCTTGAGCCCTGGAGTTTGAGACTAGCCTAAGCAACACAGTGAGTCCTGTCTCTACAAAAAATTAAAAGAAAAAATTAGCTGGTTGTGCTGGCACAGGCCTGTAGTCCCAGATACTCAAAAGGCTGAGGCAGGAGGATGGAGTTTGAGGCTGTAGTGAGATGTGATCACAACACTGCACTCCAGCCTGGGCAACAAAGTGAGACCTTATCTCTAATACATACGTACATACACACATTAGATAGAATATCAAATACATTTGTTATATATCAGAGTTAGATCTCAACTCTGTCCTGGAATTGGGCTAATTACCCATAAGGCACAGGATGACTCTGACTCCCAGAATTCAGAGCATGTTGGGCTTACTATGGTCTTACATATTAATAGTTTAAAAACCCAGTGAATGAATGCAATCCCAAGGAACAATTTCTACATGTGGATAGAGCACTTCACTTGGTCATTACTTTTCACATTCTCTCATTCATTTACTGACTTGCTGCACAGCTACTATCTGCTCATTCGTGAGTATTATTTCTCACTTAATTGTCCACTGAGCGAGAACAATGCAGACACTAAGCACCCTGACGCTGCTTGGCCCTGAGGAACTGGTGAGATGGATCTGGCTTTTTCATCAGAATATGATTATTTTCCCACTTGAGCCTTTGGGGATTCAAGAATCCTGCCCCGGGAGGAGGCATCAAAATGGTAAACAATGAATTCCCACCTAAATGATTAATTCTACCTGAAAATTGTAAAGGATTCAATGAGGTCATGAAGGCAGAAACGTCAAGGTGGACTAACGGATCTCAGCTCAGCATTCATTCTCCTCTACGTCATCTTTTTCTTCACCTGCACCATAGTCTGCATTCCCAATGAGGGGCTCTACACAGGATGTCTATAAATAGTAATTAAAAACTGAAAAAAGAGACATCATATTGTTTCACTTGAAATAACCTTTCACAACCACAAAAAGTTTAGCTCCAATATAGAAGTTGTGATCAATTCTCCTCTGTGTTTTATTTCACAAAGAAACCGGCACACCTAAGATGAAGAAAAAGTCTGTTTCTAACATATATTTTTTGCCAGGATCACCGTTAAAAAACATACAAGCCAAAACATCAACTCCACCTGAACATTCTGGGTGTTGTTTAAACATGTTTGTTTTCTTAGCGAAGCTAAAAATGTTTTTCCCTGGTGTTTTTGAAGAGACATTTAGACTAAAATAAAAATAAAAATAAATGACATGTTTAAAAAGTTATAGTCATCAGACCTGTTGCAGAATACAGAAAGTGGACAGAGGAAGTGAATTTTAGAACCTGTGCAGCCGTTTTCCGATTTTGGTTGCTCTAAATAGATGTGGAAAAACAAATTGAAAGAAAAAAGCACATCTCTCTCCACCCTGCACAAATGAGGAATAAAAAGTGATTCCTCATATGGAGCTAAGCTTAAGAATACATTAATGTATGTCCATGTAAAGCATTTTCTATTATTATAAATAAAATGCTATTACTATGACCTCTAGTAGGACAAGACCTCCTGTTTGTATCAGATTTCTTATCATTTGGTATATTCTTGACATGACTGAGCTTAAATATCTTAGGGGGATGGCAACCACAAAGAAATTTTTATTGTAGAATACAGACTATAATCAAATTTGACTTGCAGTTTCCTTTTAAGTGAGAAAAACATCATAAGAATTTCCGTATAGAAAGGGTTTCCTCACTTGGATAATTAGAGGAGGCCTATGGCTTTGGAAAATCTCTGAAGATATTAAGTTTCTTGTGTTTGTGAATTTTTCTGGAGAGAGTGTACAGAGCTATAATTTAATTATCGAAGGACACACACATCTATAATACCATATGGATATATGACTATATATATATATATACAGACACATATGTATATTTACTTATTTAATTCTTAAAACCTTTATGAAATGAGTACTATTTTGTTCCTCATTTTACAGATAACAGATAAACAAAGATTACCTACTTCCTAGGTTAGCAGCTGTTTCACTAAATGCTAAGGGACCCAGCCAAGACTATGAACCCAAAACATTACTCAATAAGAAACACAATTGAAACTCAGAATTTCTAGTATGCGTGGATGGATGGATAAATGGATGTCTCAGGTCTTTTATTTTTTATTTATGTATTTTTTTCTCTCTGCTCCCCTTTTTCTGATGTATGGGGTTGGGTATCCTGTCAATTTACAACCTAATCTAACGTTAAACACCAACTCATACTTGTCTGTTCAAAGACTCAAGTAAAAAATGGTACATTCATTTTCTGTTATAAAGAGCATAAAGGAGTTCTCTCAATCTAACTGCATCTGTGTGTCATCTCCCCAAAACAGTAAATTTTGTAGAATTCCGTTAAGAACTAGATAGGATGCTCCTAAAAACATATGTCTGCCATTTCACCTAAGATGTCATGCTAATCCACAAATCAAAGTTGAGGGGTATCTGTCTTGACATTCTTTAGAAGTCTACCACATTTTGTCAAAAGTCACTTTCTTCAAATATTATCTTCATTTGCAAGACCCCCATGAGCAGTTCTCAGTCTCTCTCCAAAGCTTGGATAATGTTCACTCCCTGGAACTTCAGGCAACCAAATCACCAGCATTCATGAAAAAATAACTGGAAAACAGGGCTTGACCCTAAACACTGAAGAACTTCTTTGCTGACCCTTAAAAGATACAGGCAAATTTGAAGATTGTTCATTTGTCAATTGATTTAAAAAGTTATGAAATATAATTTAAATTATGAAACATAATATGTTAGACTTGGGAGTGGTGCTAGCCAAATGCTGTAGTCGAATTAGCTAACAATGTGTTGCACTGCCTAGAGACTCACATATATTATTTCCGAAAGTCATACTCAAAATACTTAGCAACTAGCATAGTGTGTACCTAGGTCAATCAGACTAGACTTCAGCCAGCTGTAAGCAACCAGCACAGCTGTGCAGGGCATCCCAGGTGAATTGCAGCCCTGCTAGTTCATGTAAGGTCCCTGTTGGTGCTAAACCTGCTTTACCAATGGATTTAAGAAGGACCCCAAAGTGTTAGCATTCAGACTTCAGGAAGTTAAGGGGTGGCTTGTATAAGTCAGCTGGTAAGTGATAGAGCGGAGATTCAAAGTCAGATTTCCCAACCCTTGCTCTCTCCTCCTCCCACTACACAGGTGCCCAAAAATATTCTCAGGGAGACCAGGTTGTCTGGAGTTCCACACCACATCAGACAGCAAAGCTATTGGGACTACTCAGGAGATGATCTATTTAGACACCTTCTGAAGAGTATCAGGAGCCTGAGAGACAGGCATCCTCTGATCTTCAGCTTTCTGTGGGGCTTGCACCTCTCTGAGCAGTTTCACTGTAATCTCCGCTGCCTGTGACATGGGAAGCACTCACACTGGAGATGTGACTTGTTATGATGGAAGGATATGTGACTTGGGATGATGGGAAGGAGGGTGAAAATTGTGGATGGCATTTTCAAGCAAAGAGGAATCTAAAAAATGATCTCAGCCTGAACTCCCACAGCGTGGTTTGGTTGCCTGCTTCCCCAGACGAGCTGTTCTGTTTGCTCTGGTCAGCACTTGGCATGGCTCATTGAAAGAATTTTCCTTTATTAGCATGAGGAGCAGTGGCAGGATGGAAATGAGTGTTTTGAGAATGCTTGAGATAAAATCACTTGCAGACTATTCAGTATTTTCTAAAATGATGAGACCCAGCCTAAGAAATGGGTCTGTCTCTCATCCTCCGGCCACTCCTTTCTGACACTAGAGACCCAGTGGCAGCCTAGAAGGCCAAGGCAGGTGGTCAGGCACCTGGAGACCAGGGATCCAGAACCTTCCTCCTGTTGGCTCCCAACAGGGTTTCTGTCTGCTCAGACTGTGTCCAGCGCAGAGTCAGTGCCTGTTCAGGGACTGCTTGTTGATTGCATGAGTGAGTGAATGAGAGAGAGAAAGAATAAATGAATGAAATAATGAATGAATAAGTCAGTGAATAAAAGAGTGAGTGGGTGGTAGGTCTGTGGGTAACGGGCAAGGGCAATAATAGTCCTTTCTTTTTTTACAGTTGATACATAATAATTATACATATTTATAGAGCACATGTGATATTTTGATACATGCATCCAATGCCTAACAAATTGGAGTGTTTAGGATACTCATCACCTCAAAGGCGAAGCCTTCTTTTCCATGAAAAAATAACTGGAAAAGAAGGCTTGACCCTAAACACTGAAGAACTTCTTTGCTGACCGTTAAAAGATACAGGCAAATTTGAAGACTGTTTATTTGTCAATTGATTAAAAAAATCATGAAACAAAATTTAAGTTAGATTATGAAACATAATATAAGTTAGACTTGGGAGTGGTGCTAGCCAAATGCTGTAGTCGAATTAGCTAACAATGTGTTGCACTGCCTAGAGACTTTCACATATGTTATTTCCAAGAATCATATTCAAAATATGACTTTGTGTTGGGAACATTAAAAATCTTCTCTTCCAGCTATTTGGAAATACACAATAAATTGCTAACTACAATGTACTGTGCTATCAAACACTAGAATTTATTTCTTTATCTAACTGTATATCTGTAATCATTAACCTCTCTTTATTACCTCCCAACCCTTCCCAAAGAACTTGATGTTTTTCTTCTTCTTCTTTTTTTTTTTTTTTGAGACAGCATCTCACTCCTGTCATCCAGGTTGGAGTGCAGTGGTGCAGTCACAGCTCACTGCAGCCTCGACTTCCTGAGCTCAGGTGATTCTCTCACGTCAGCCTTCTGAGCAGCTGGGACCACAGCCCACATCCCCATGCCTAGGTAATTTTTGTATTTTTGGTAGAGAGGGGGTTTTGCCATGTTGATCAGGCTGGTCTTGAACTCCTGGGCTCAAGTGATTTGCCCACTTCGGTAGGCGTGAGTCGCCGTGCCCTGCCAACATTTTTCAAAAGTAAAAAATAAACTAAAAAAACCAGTCTTTAGTTGACTGCCGAGTCCCCTCTGACAGGAGGTACCAAATGTGCTTTTCCTGAGGACAGGGGAAGGGCTCACTATTCAGCCATACCTTTGCATATTTTACAAAATTCACCTCTACCACGGATGCCTCTCTACAAAATGAGGAGTAGCACAAAGAACACTTAAAAATCCAGGCCTGACCCAGGGCCTCTGATGCTGGGGCATGTTCCCCGCGTGCTAATATCCCAGGAGGCCCTTTTGCGGTTCTCTGAACAACCGCTGTGAGCTTTCCATCTTCAGCCAGCTCCCAGCATCCTCACACCACGTATCCGCCTTGCCTGACCCTGGCGTTTAGACAACGGGAGTCTTTGCTCACATTTTAAATGGGCTACTTCTCCGGTATTGAGGCACCTGGCACAAGGGGTGACAGATCAGTATTTGCTGATGAGTAACAAAGTTATGCCGGCAAATCGGACTTTTCCCCTGAAATGTTTTGGCTTTTACATTTTTAGTGATGGGTTAAGAAACAGCCCCCAAGAAGAAGGGGCTGAGAGAGGGGGTAGGGCCCCCACCGAAGCTTCCAAGCTGACTCTGCAGTCACGGAATTCATTGGGGAGGGCTGAATCTCCTCCGCCTAGCGCACTCTCGGCATCTTCAGGAAGTGCAGGGGTGGAGAATTAACTCAGCGCCCTCCTCCCAACAAGAGCCCCGCCAGGCCATCCTGCATGGGTGCAGGTGTGCACCTCCAGAGAGATTTGGCGCAGCCGCTTCCCTAAGCTCGCAGTCCCAGTGTGAGCTCAGGGCCCAGACTCAGGGCCTCTGGGGCTCCTGTCGGGAGCCAAGTCCCTTGAGCAAGAGGCCTCATGATAAATCAGTCGAAGCCTAGGGTCCATGAGAGCATTGGTTATGGCAGAAACTACCAGCTCATCACCGTTTATGCTACTTTGCTTAAAAATGACACCGCGTAAGAGACTTTGCCAATTCCCATGCTCGGGAGATCACCCACCACCTGGACGTGGTCCGCCGCTGAGCAGGAAAGCACCCCGAGATGCCAAGAGACTAAAAGGCTCCTAACTGTTGTTTAGAAATGAAAATGGCTCCAAATTATAACCAGAGATGGAAACGCGTCTCAGGGGAGGGCGGGGCCCTCTTGTCATCGAGCCTCCCTCCCATGGGCAAGGCGGATACCAACGGTTTATGGATGTGGGCGAAGGTTCTCAGAGCAAAGAATGTCCATTTCCATTAGATTAAAATACAGTTTGGGAAAACAATTACCTGCCTGAGATCCTGGGAAAGTAAAACTTCCTGGTTTCTTTGCCAGGAAGAACGATTGTAAAACAGGGGCTGAGAATCTCCCAAACAAGATTTTAGAATTTTATCCAAACAGCTGCAGTTCACCTTTGAGGAGCCCCAGACTCACTTGGGTCTGATGGATGTTGCAACACCAAGTTTGAGGTCTCCCCAGTCTGGTGCCAAGAGTGGGCCCCAGGGGACAAACAGAGAACAGTTGCTCTCTTAATAGGAGCAGAAAACAAAACTCCCTCCCCTTCCCACCCCCAGCCTCCCTGCTTTGTTGTGAAATTGTCACTGCGCCTTTGAGGAGCGATTAAAATCCCAGCCATGTCCAATTTAAAGGGCAGGTTCCCAGGCAGGGAAGGGAAAGGGGTTCAAGGCAAAAAAAAAAAAGTCAGTTGCAGCAAGTTTATGGAGGATTTGGGGATCACAAAAGTCATGGGACTCGACTCAATTAAAATTAATGGAAAAGCACCAACATGCAATTTAAAAAAAAAATAATAAAATAAGGCAGCAGGGATATTTCTGGCTTGTTCTCTGCTTCCATTCTTGAGCCTGCTTGGGAATCTTGGAGCAGACTTCCTGAAGCACAGCATGGGTGCCCAGTGGCTGTTTTTACCTACTTTCCTGCCCTTAACACACAAAGATTCTGCAATGGAGAGTGGGAATGAATGGTCCACCCACCCCTGAACATTTCCTGTGAGCTGGGAATGTGCTCAGCAAAGCTGCAGGAGTGGAAGGAAAAGAAAAGAAAAGGTGTTTTCTGGGCATGGGCAGAAAAGAGGAGAGAGTTTGAGACGGGCTGCTCCGACCGGCAGCTTTGCCAGATTCTCAGACACACGGTCAATTCCAGCTCTCGAAAAGGCCATCCTGGGTCCTTCCAGAGCCCCTGGGGCTTTCATCTCATCCCACATATTTGGAACTGTCTGTGCCTGCTATAATACACAAGAGCCCCTTCCCATGTTTCTCCTGCTGCTATTTGTAAAGGTGAGGAAAGATGGAGATACCAAAGGAGTCCTAATCCCATGGGCTTGATTCCTAGAAAGCCCTATATTGGGATGCGGAAGGCAGGTCAGGAGGTGAAGGTTCCAAACTCCACCTGGGGGAGGGAGCATGTCTCCGCAAAGGACTTGATCTTTACCCAGCCTGAATTTTACCAGCGGTCCTTGGATGGACACTCACACTGATTAAGTCAAGAGTTTCTGATCAAGTCATCTCATCTTCATTCCTACAGTGGGAATGATTATAGTACCTGACTCACTGGTTAGAGCTCTCATGAAGACGAAACGAGGTGCCAGGTATTACAGTGTTTAGAATGCAGTGTAGCACACAGTAGCTCAACAGATGCTCCATTTCATTACTGTTGTAAGTGTCCTCATTCTGTGATTGATCATTCACTTAGCTTTCTCTTTTCTCACTCAATGAGACTTGTGCGGTATTGTGATGAATGTCTTATATCCATCCCTTCATTCATGAAAGACCTCAGAGCCCCTAGTTACAAAAGCACACGGCCATCTATGCAATGTATCCGTTAAGCACCGTGCTTCACCTGATTAGGAAACCCTTACATTTCTGCATCATTCCTTCTTCCCTTTCCTTTTTCTCCCTTCTTCTCCCTTCCAAATCTGCTACAGATTCCTAGCTGGTATTTTATTAGCCCCTGACGGGTTACGGAAAATGAGTTCTAGCGATATGAAGATCGACGTCCTACATAGTAAAGTTGCTTTTCTGAATCAGACACCAGCTCCCTAGCCAAATGCGGAAGAGCAGGGAAGGCAGATATTAAAATCCTTTGTTAAAGCAGAAGCTCTTGGTGTTGCTAGGAAGTCTTGTTCTTCAGCAAAAACTGCAGCAGGAATCCCTTCTTCTCCTTTGTGAAACGGAAAACAAACGGCTTGCTCCAGCTCCCTGCCTCTATAGGGGCTGCTGGGCAGCACTGCTTCCCCTGGAGAGAGAAGGGGGAGGCAGGGGCTGTCCGTCCGCTCCACCCCAGGCTTAATCTCCATGGCGCTTTCCACTTTCCCAGGCCGACCACGGCAACGTGAATGCTTCACTGCCAGCCAGCTGAGTCCTGCCATTGGTGAGAACTCTGCCTCGGAGAAGCAGGGGGCACTGAAGCTGCATTGTAGGATGGGGGTCTCCAGCCAATGCTCCTAGACCCCTGCTAATGATGGGGCTCTCAAGCCTCCATCATCAAGGAGGCTCCCGGGCCTTCCTCACAGGGCTCCTACGGTAGCCGTTCCTATGGGCAGACACATCCTTTTTCCTATTATAGTTACAACAGAAACAATAAGCAGTAAATCCACCAAGGGTCCTGTGGGCTCCCATGGACCAACGTTCTCACAATGCCCAGTGGAAACGTGTCAGTGTGCAGACCCTTTGAATCACTGTGACCCGAGGGGCTTTTCATGCCTTTAAAAACAAACACGAACATGGGGAAGGTGCTTTGTTTCACCATACGCCCTCATGGCTGACGATGGAGGCCCCAGATGTAAAGCTTTTGGAATAAGCAAGTGCAACACGCAAGAGAGACCAATCATTTTTACCTCCGCCACCAGAAATGAAAAAGCATCTTCTCCTTGTTTGGCTGGAGGTTGCTAATTTGGAGGATGCCAGTTTTAGAGCTCATCTCAGTTTGACTTGTAAATGACAGGTGGAACCTAGCCAAAATTACCCCCCTGTGGCTGCTGGCCCCGACACGCCTCACACACCCCTCTTTTCTATGTTAGTGGGGGACAGTCACTGAAATCATTAGAAAGAGAAACTAGGAGGTCCACAACAAGCCCTGGAAGGTAGTACAGCTCCACGAGCGGCATAGAATCAATCTCTCTCTCTCTCTCTCTCTCTCTCTCTCTCTCTCTCTCTCAGCTTTGCGATCCCACCACGCCATTTGGCCCTTCCAGGTCCTCATCTACAGAGAGAATCCCAAGCATTGGCTGTGAGAATCACCCGGGGAGCTTGGGGGCAAATGCAGATGCCTGGGCCCATCAGTGAACCCCGTCCTCTGTGTTTCTTATTAGCTAACCTAAAACAACATTTCAGAACCACTGCCTTTCAGCACAGCGGAGAGAACTCAGCGACAGGAAGGTTTGGTGACATTTTATTGAAATAGAGTTGTGCATTTTTTCCAAGGTCTATCATCATTAAGCTTCCCTTGCAGAATGCTGACATGTGCCCAGCTTCACCATCATCCTATCAAATCTACACAACAACCTGCAAGCAGCATTTCACATCCCAGTTTTGTGAATGAAGACACAGAAGCTCAGAGATGTTCCAGTGAACTCTGAATCTGGAAATCCACAGCTAGGAAGCAGTTCATCTGATGGAAAGGGCAGCCACATTCAGATTCCACAGAAGGAGCCCTGCCTCCTCTTCTGATGCTCTCTGGGTTCCTCACGTCCAAGTCCAGGGCCAGAGATGGGGCAGACACATCATCCTTTTGCTGGGGATCTCCAGGCACCTGCTGGGGGCACCCCCACACTTCACCACCTCTGGCCAGCCCTTCATTTCTTCCTTCTCCCTGGTCCCATTCTTCTCCCCTTATCTTGCTCTGGTTTCCTCCCTCCTCCCTTCTCCTTTCCGGGTCTTGCCAGTTCAGCGAAATCTCTTGGAGAGCACTGGATCTCACCCTTGGGGAGTATGGCAGAATTGGTTTCCGGTGTGACTTGGACACCAGGATTTTAAAATACTCCAGGTGATTCTAGTGCACAGCCAAGGTTGGAAGCTATTCCCTATCTAGGCCTGTCAGCCACAGCCTGCAGAATCAGGAGATTCACCTGGACACGCTCAGGCTGAAGAGGTTCTGACCACCAGCCCACGGTTTGAAATAGAGCCCCGTGAAGAAGCACCGTGTGGCCCCAGTGCCAGTCCAGCCACATCTGTGCTGAGCAAACACAGAGCCACCGCCAGCTGAGCACATGGAGCGAAGCTCCTAACACCTAATGGGCACAGTGCATCCTTGGCTTGCCTCTGCAGAGGAGGGACTGTGGAACATCACATGCTGCTCCCTTGAGACCAGGGGATGTCCACGGGGTGGGTGACAGGAAGAGAGAGCAGCTACCACAGCCACCCTGCATATTAAACAGCCTGAAACAAGGGGTGGCTGTGCTAACTCCATTCTCCTGCCATAAATCAGACCATAAAACAGGCTTCATTGGCCTATTCTGCAAATCAACTCTGCAGTTTTATTACACACACAAACATGCATACCACATGTAGGACAAAAAAATTTTGCATCGAGCTCTGCTTTACAGCATTCTCTTTAAGGAAGTTTGGCAGATGGTAAATAAAACCTCATGTCCCTACCTGGGGTATTTGCCTGAAGATAAGAGCAACTCATTGCAAAAGGATTCCTGCTGTAAGACAGACTGTAGCCCATCAGGGGAGAGCAGGATGGAAGCAGAGCCTTCCTGAAATATTTGAAGGTTTCTGCAAACCCTTGAAGTCACGGTACTGCCTGGAGCACTCAGCACTGAGCTGTGTATGCATAGGTCACTGATGAATCTCTGTCAATGCACAAATGAACAAATGCATGTCACACTGATGGTGGGGCTCAGACCCACCCCTTGCTCTGGACAAGGAAGTGCTGGGGAAGGAAAATAAACACAAAACCTTCCACCCAGAGTAAGATCGGCCAGCAGATGAGCATGCAGAAGGGTAACTAACAGCAGCTCCTGGAGTCCAAGCCACCAGAAAGGGCAGGAAATGACCCCTCTGGACACCGCCCCCTTGGCTGTCAGCCAGCAGTGAGGGAGAAAAAGAAGAGGGCAGGTGTCTGCTCCTCCACTGCCCCAGATGAGGAAAATGGCCCCCGCGCCAGGAGTTGGTGTTGTGGCTCACATCACAGGAGGCTTCATGGGAGTCGAGCTATTATGGTGAAGAGGGTGAGGTGGGGCACAGAGCTGTTTGGGACACAGTCCCTGCTCTCTCCCTGGGCATGGGACAGCTGTTCCTCTGAGAGACAGCTGCAGATGGGGCCCCCACGCTTGGCCATCAGCTCAGCTGTGCCCATGGGTACCTCAGAGAGCCAAAGCAGCCTCTAGACGAGAGAAAATGTAAAGACAACAAGTAAACTAACTCTGAAAAAGGCGACTGAAGACCAGGGGTGGCGACGGAATCCTTCCATGTGCGGCAGGAGTTCAGAAGAAAGGAAACTCACACCATTGCCTTCTGCATGGGGCAGGGTGGGGGGCTTGAACCAGTGTGTCTCAGAACTGTACATGGTCATCTGTAATCATGCAGTTTCCATAGTAAACATTTGCCTGGAAAGAATTCTTTTGCTCTTTTCTTTTTCCCATCTCTTGTATACATTAAACTGTATAATTTATGTTAGCAAGAATAACCGCATTCCCCTCTCACCGCCCTTCTCTGAGCGTATCCCAAGGTGGCACTCCTCCCTTGCGCTGTGGAAGGAGACTACATGGGGCTCCGCCCTCAAACTTCCCATCCCTAGGACCACAGCGGCACAGATGCACGACAAAGCAGAAGAGAAAAAGGCCCCGCAAAGCAGCAGGATGGTCCCAATCCTGAAATGTGAGATTACAACTCAATTGAGTACATGCAGGAGACAGAGATGCTAATCAGAGCGGGGACTCATCGGCTGCTGGTTGAGAGGCCAACGCTGGCTTTGGCCATGGAAAGGCAGCCTTGACCGCTACCTGAGGAGACCTTGCATATGCGTGTGTGGCCTCAGCTTGACACCAGCCCACTCTTCTAACTCCCTGTGTTCGGATTCTGTGCTCACCAAGCTGCTTCTGTAGCACATCGGGCTTCCTAGGAAAACCCTCCTAGGAAAACCTAGGAAAATCGGGCTGCCTGCAGAAAGCATGGGCTGGCCAGGCAAGCGTGAATATTCATCTGAAACATTCTCATTATAGATGAATACACTGGCATTCTTGTTTGAACACCTGGACAGTTGGCTTTTAATGGGAGTCAGTCCCTAAGACATGGATCTGGCGTTTGAGGGGTCTCCAAGCATGCCAAGAGGAAGTCCACAGAGCTCTGCTTTGCACCAGTCTCTTTGAGGAACGTTTGCAGACTGTAAATAAAACCTCATATCCCTACCTGGGGCATTTGCCTGAAGATAAGCGCAACTCATTGCAAAAGGATTCCTGCTGTAATACAGACTGTAGCCCATCAGGGGAGAGCAGGATAGAGGCAGAGGCTTCCTGAAATATTCGAAGACTTCTGCAAACTGTTGAAGTCTCCAAACTGTGTTGAATTCAGCAAGTGATGCCATCCTCGAAGGCGCCTTGAGGATCACCCTCTAGTCTTCTCCTGGCGACACCTCCAGTAAGTTGTTGAAAGTCTTCCATAGCCACTTCTTAAGTTTCTACCCTTCTTCTGGAATGTAGACTCTAGACCCAGAAACGATCTGAGTTTTTCAGGGTCTGGATGTCCGAGCATGATCAATGTTGTCCCAGAAGCACTAAACATCTTGGTTCCACTCCTTAGTGACACTGCCAGTTTCACAGCTGATAATCACCTGCTGAATCCTCTGGCCCTGTGCAACTCTAATCTAATCAGACCAAAATCCAGGCAAGAAAGGCTAACAAGAGGGAGTTATGAGAGCTGCTTTGGCTGGGGAGACATAACATACATATGAAATGGTCAGACATATTCAGCGTCACAAATGAAAATATAGCCCACACCAATCAAGACGTGAGGAGGCCAGAAATGGGTTAATCTTGAAAGGCTTTCTGAAGGATGTATTTCTATGGAAAAGCAATGTCATGATGAAAGGCCAGGTCTTCAAGTCCAGTTACTGGGTTCTGATGTCTGACTGTTTGTGATTTCACAAGGTGTGGGCAAGGCTAGGTGAGTGGGGTCGGAACACAGTGTTTGACGCTCAGAGATGCTAAAAAAAAAAAAAACTGTCCTGAAAAATATCCCTGCAACGGAAAGGATAAGAGACACAAAGAAGGAAATCTTCAGTGGTTCCTTCAGGGCTAGTTGCTTTCCATATGGTATCTCATTTGATTCTCACAGTCACACTGTGAGATGCTTATTATCCTTTGCATCTTACAAAGAAGAAACCAGAGGTCAAGGTTAAGCAACTTGTCTAAAGTCATTCTGCTGGTCTGTGGCAGAGTCTAGGTAGTGAACCCTCACTCTGTGTCAGGCATTCTTCTGTTTTATTTGTATTAATTCTTCCGGCTTCACAACCCTACAAGGTAGGTACTATCCTTAACCCCACTTACTAATGAGGAAACTAAGGCACAGAGAGGTTAAGTAACTTGCCCAAAGTCAACACAGCTAGTAACTGAGCCAGGACTTGAACCCAGGCAATCTGGGTCCTGAGTTTGGAGTGTAAACCACTCTACAGTCTTTTTCCATGATATATGCCATACTGCCTCTCTTTGAAGAATATTTATTAACAGACAAAATTGTCAAAACAGCTTGAAGCTTTAGGATGAATATTTTAAATATTATAAATCCCTCGCTTGTAGGGAGTGGTTGTTTGATACGGTTTCTGCTGATCACTCAGTAATCTATCCAAGACAGTGATGTGCACAGACTATTTTGGTTTCAGTTAATATACAGCCCCATATAAACATTGACTCAACTGGAGAGCCTGAACAATAAATTATCACTAACCCAAGTGCTAAAATAGCATTTGCTTTTCTCTGCGCCTGAGCATGCTATCTATTTATACTTTGCTTACTTCTGTGGAGTTCAAACTGCTTTACACGCATTTCATCATTGCTATACTTACGTGGATTTATTGTCTTTATTATACACATGTGACTAATGTACCACACAATGCTTAATATTTACTACAGGAATCTCAGTTTTCAACTAGCTTTTTAATCTATGGGTATTACTGACTGCCTTTAATTTATAATTAGTGGAAGTTTGCTAACAATAAAAACCAGAGCATTTTACTGTTCATCTTTTGGCTCAATTCATTTTGTATATGATACCACCATTCTAGTTCTTAAGTATGAACCGTATATTATTTTCTGGCCTTTCTTTACAATTCCATTTATGGCTGACCCTGAACCAGAATAGATCTGTGATTTTACTTTCCGAAGTCCAATACGTATATTTTTCTTTTGTTCATGGTGCTGTGTGCATTGGCACAGATGAATTTCCAAATTTGGTCTTCACCTTTTCAGTTTTCATAGGCAAAAAATACATTTGGATGATGCAACAGTTAGTAAAGAAAAGAACTCCAAACAAAGGTTTTCTTGACTAGCATGTGGTGTCTACAAACTGGAAACCCAAGTTTATACATTGTCAGGAGTTCATAGAACTTAAGATTTAGTAGCATGCTTTAGTACTAAATGCATAAAGAGAAATAAAGAACTGTCATTTGATGTTTTTATCCTGACAAATAAAAATAGCCAACTGCTTAGCCCACGGCGGGGGCATTCTGTTTTGTCTTCTCATGTGAACATCCATCTTCATTATTGAAAACAGAAACTCCAACCTTAAGCTTTTCCCTGTTTTTGCAAAAAGGATATTACACCAACGGTCCCTTTTTAGAACAGGAAGTTATCATTTCATTCTACGTGAGTACCTACAGTATTCATCTTGCCCTGGTGTGTCACCTGCCAGCGTGACTTTAAGAGGCAGACACAGGTATGGCCAGATATGAGAGAGATTTAAGAGTCACAAATACCCAAATACCCACCGTGTCCACAATGGTGTTATAGGGGGAATGTTTAGCAACAGAGCCATTTATTGTAGGAATGTTTCTGTACCCTGGTAATCCTGATATGATGAGTCTTTAGCAAGGTCTACTAACCTGTAGTCAATATCCTCATTCAGAGAGGTCAGATGCTTGGGGACTCACAGTTCTATAGATGGACTGTGTGCTCTTTTATCTCTACCTTCCGCACATGCTCTGTCTAGATACGTGGGCACCTCTACCTCTAAGATTTCTCTTTCAGGACTCCATATAGCTATCGTTTCCTCTAAAAAGTCCTAAAACTGGGTTGGATGTCTGTTTTGTGGGCATAGCCCCCTACACCCACCCCACTTACCCTAATGGGTTGAAAAAACCATGAAAAACTTCAGTTAAAGACCATGTCCCAGTAAATAGCCAAATAAAGAACAGGTGAGCCATGTCAGAAAAGCAAGAGAGGGAGGCAGAGGCTTGGAAGAATCTTCCCATTATTGTTGTTGAGACTTCTACATGGCCACCCTGAGGGTACCCTGGAGCTGTGGAAATCTCTAAAATCGAAACCAGGCCAGGCTTACAATTAGTTCAAGGAATACAGATTACGTTACTTGAATGTTTTCAAATGCAGATTTTGCTTTTTTATTTTTCTTTGCTCTTTATCTCATGAAAATAAACAATGGTATGGCATTCACATCTGAGCCAGGCCCAGTCCTGAAAGTTGGAGCCGTCTTCAGATGGCCTGCTCTACTTGGCGCCTGCTCATAGGGTTGGCGTTCCGACCATGGAAACATCAGCAGAATCGAAGGGGCCTGGGAAGTTTCCATAAACTTTTTAAGTATACAATCAAAGTTAAGACAAATGGGAGACTCAGAATAATTAATAACAATGGTGAGTGGAAAATGCTAGCAAGCCATAACCATCCAAAGCACGTTTTCTATCTCTTTTTAAACAACTATCTGTTCTACCCACCAAGAGACTTTCTGAAAAACGAATTCACCAGCACTGTATCTAAGGCAGAATGACATATGGAAATAGTACGGTCTTTGGAGTTAGACCTGAGTTTCAGTGCTAGCTCTGAAACTTACTTGCTGGCTGCGTGACTTTAGCAAATGCCTTAAGATGGCAGATCGTCTGCTTCCTCATCATCTTTCACAGTTTTGTGAGGTTTAGAGAAAATATAAGAACATGTGTTTAGCACATCATAGGGGTTCAATAAGGGATGACTAGTGCTATCACCGTTATCTTCAACACTACTTAAGAAACAGTAAAATCACCAGTTGGAAAATTATAAACGACCTTAAACTGAACTGGAGTTTAATTATACAGATGATAGAGATAAAAGTTGGAATAAGTAAATTAGAACATAAACTATAAGATGTTTAACAGATGTAAGAAAGCAAATTTTTAAATAATTTATACTCCTTTTACCATAAATATGTGTATATCAACAAATCTTAATTTGTGTTCATTTGTAATAATAATTCATTTCAATTTATAATACTCATATTCCTTAAATTATATATTAGTGGAAAAGTATATTATATATCCTTCCAGAAAATGCTGTGAAGATACATGGATTTGTATATGTATCTAATATTTTTCTCATCAATAAAATCATATTATCCATACAGACTTCCACTTTTTCCCTCTACAATAAATCAGACATTTTGACATGTGAGTTCATAAATGTCCATCACCTTTCTTAAAAGTAGCATCTTATTTCATAATATCTGTTTATCAATTTAGCCAGTCCGCTACGTAGACATTCCTTTTTCCCCCCAAGTTTCCTTCTGCTGCAAAATTAAAATACATAATGCTTTAATAGATGTCCTTACACATACATAGAAAAGACTTGTAGAAGTGAAATTACCCAGTCAAAGGCTATGTAAACTTAGCGTTTTCAAAATTAAAGTCAAAGCGCTCTCCAAAAACTTTACAAGAACTTACCCTCTCATTAACAGCATATTAAAAAAAAAAAAAAGAAAAAGAAAAACAATCTAGGCTGTTTTACACTTGTTTCTCCTAACTCTCTCTTTCTAGGCTTGCCCCAGGGGAGAAGGTAGAGTCGAGTCATACTAGCAACTGATTGAAAGGGTCATCATTCAGAATTTAGCCATAATTCATGATAGTTCCTTGTAGTTATCCTCTGTGGTTGCTTAGTTTAAAAACATAAACAACGCTGGAGGTCAAAAAGTTTCTGCTTGTCCTGTGTTAAGTATACCACGTTTCTCTAGCTGAGGGGCCCTTAGCTGTGTAGGAAGAGCTCCCGCACCCCTAAAAGAAAAAAGCAAAAGTAAACCAAACCAATCACAGATAAACATGGTCAAGTCATCTTGCATGTACCGAACATTTTTCGGTGTTAGGCTCAGCACTAGGGGCTTTTCATACATTATCTCATTTTACGGTCTATGTGTTTCTAAGGAAGCCACCCTGATTGCTGAGTTATACCTGGAAAAACAAGAACTGCTGTCCCACTCCCCCACCCACTGCATCCAATGAAGTGCTTCTTTCAATCAGCAAAAACACTCCCACTATCAGCCAGAAATCCCTACTAACGGCCATTTCTGACTCTCAGGCTTGGTGAGATCTTTAAGTGTCTTCTAAGTCATTAGCAGAGATAAATATGTGTTTAGTAGAGTTACGGTGTCAAGTCTATTTTGTTGTATTTGAATTCTATAAAAATCTGTCCACGGAGAAGTAGCCTACTGGCTACTTCTAGATTAAACAGAATGTTGAACTGACCAAATACCTCACTCTTCTAGCTGCCTGGGGTTTTACTGCACTTAAGATAAACTGGGATTTACCATATTACTCGCCCTGAATTCAGCAGAATCCTTTTCTTCACTTCACTCTCACTGTCACACTGAGCAAAAGAATAGATGCCCCCTCTCCCAGGATAAAAAAATGTGAAAAAGCATAATTTCCCATGATTCTCCCTAAAAAATTTCCCACGTAACACTGTTGAATCCACCCTAAATAATAATCTCCAAATTAACTATTAGCACCCTGAGATGAGAGCAAATAAAGAATTGGTTTGGAATGCAGAGCTTTACAAAAATGATTCCGTGCCACAGGACATTCCGTGTGATTTGCTAATACAAATAACAGCCCATTATTTATTTAAAAAAATCTTTTCTAAGGTCAGGTTTCTGAAACTCAATCTACATATTTTCTCTAAATTAATAAGGTTAGATCCCATGTACAAAGGGATGTCCCATGAAGTATCAGAAGCTGTGGACACCAATAGTATTGTGAGACGTACATCAATATTTAAAGTCCACATTTCACTTTCAGACGTAACACAACTGCCCCCCACCCCATGCTCCCTGCAAGGGAATTCTCCTTTCCTTCTGAAGTTCAAGCTACTGGAGATGGTTCTCAACCCTAGAAACAGTGGGGCTATCCCAGTAAGTAAAAGTCTTTATTTTAAAAAACTTTACTTTAAGCTCTGGGATATATGTGCAGAATGTGCAGATTTATTACATAGGTAAACATGCGTCATGGTGGTTTGCTGCACCTATCAACCCATCACGTAGGTATTAAGCCCTGCATGCTTTAATTATTGTCCTAATGCTCTACCTCCCCTTGCCTACCCTCAACAGGCCCCAGTGTGTTGTTCCCCTCCCTGTGACCACGTGTTTTCATTGTTCAGGTCCCACTTATGAGTGAGAACATGCAGTGTTTGGTTTTTCTGTTCCCGTGTTAGTTTGTTGAGGATGATGGTTTCCAGCTTCACCTATCTCCCTGCAAAGGACATGATCCTGTTCCTTTTTATGGCTGCATAGTATTCCATGGTGTATATGTACCATATTTTCTTTATCCAGTCTATCATTGATGGCCATTTGTGTTAATTCCATGTGTTTGTTACTGTGAATAGTACTGCAATAAACATACACATGCATGACTTATATTCCTTTGGGTATATATCCAGTAATGGGATTGCTGGATCAAATGGTATTTCTGGTTCTAGATCCTTGAGGAATCATACTGTCTTCCACAATTGTTGAACTAATTTATACTCCCATCAACAGTGTAAAAGTGTTCCAATTTCTCCGTAGCCTCACCAGTATCTATTGTTTCTTGAAAAGTCTTTATTTTACTTATTTTTATTGTAAAATAAAATCATAGTATTTATTTTATTGTAGTATTTATTTTATTGTTGTTGCAATAATTTAGTCTTCTAAGGACAGACTCATCTTCAACTGAATTCCACTTTTGAGGCAGAAAAAAACTTTGTGAGGTTCCAGTATACTGAAAAACAGGTCATTTGTATTCAGTAGTGTCACTAGCCTACTCACATGAAAAAACACTTTGTGTGTATGAAATACATCATAGTTTATTTAAGTAGCTGAGGTGGGTTTCTGGTGAAATCACTCAATGTGGGCATCCATGCAAAAGCAGCTGCTTACTGCAAAAGTTAAGCCAGCCTTCAAGTTCAGGATAAGCCCTAAAGGTTACTGATGTGTTAAGTGGAGATTCTGAAATCTGTGCCAGAGAGTGGGTGTTAGGTCGGTGCATTTGCAAATCATTGAAAAGAGCAGTACATTTGAATCCCCTTAGGTCAGGCTGTTGTCTGTGATTAATTAATCTCTGACCAATTGGAAATAGCTAAGTGTTGAGGCTGAAATATGAAATTAAAAAAGAAAATTGACCTGGTCTTCATTTCTTTTGCATTATTAAAACATAACCTACAAATACGTTCGTTACATTTAAATCACCTAGAGCCTAAGTGCCTCCTTCCTTCATCTGGCAACCACTCATTGAACTACTACGTGCAGGGTGCTTGCTTAGGGCTTGGGAGCCTTGTCGGAACTATGGCAGGCATGGTCCCTGTTTTCATGGATCTGAAAGAATAAACAAGCACGGCGTTGACTGTATTAAAATATTCAGAGAATTAAAGTGGGGCAACAGGAGAGGGAATGACTGTGTGTTCCAGGGAGCCTAAGAAAGTGACATTTAAGCTGAGATTTGAAAGGCAAGAAGGAGCCAACACTGGGAAAGTTAGGGGCAGTACAATGCAGGCAGAAGTCACAAGCAGTGAAGACCCCAAAGAGAGAGCACCCTGATGTGTTTGGAGGATCAGGAAGTCAGTTTGAGTGGCCCCCCGAGCAATGGGCGAGTGTGCAATTGGTGAGAGCTAAGGCTGGGGAATCAGTGTGAAGGCAGTGTCGGATTCTGGAAATCAGATCAAGAGCCTGGATATTATTCTAGGATGACGGGAAGTATTTAGGGTGGTAAGACAAGCTAAAAAGCATGGCTCACACAACTCTTCTGCCAAGACCCCAAACGAGAGAGACGGCCAACGAGATGGCAGAAGGTGTCCTGAGGTGCACATCTATCTCCTGTATCTTTTGGTGCCCCTCCCCCAAAGAGCCAGGCTCTGGAAAGCACTGATGGCAGCTGGCTCCTTGAAATGACATCACCAGGGGATGTCACAGCCGCAGCACCTGCCATTGCATCAGCACCAACCTGGTCAAGACCTATATCAGCAAGACCTCCTCCCTCACCCCTGCCCCAGAATCCAGACTTAATGCACTCTCACTCCTCTCTAGAAATGCTGCCCTGCCTACCTTTATGTTTTCAATACACAGAGGGTTTTGTCCCCAGGCACTGACAGATTTCATACTTCTGTGTAACTAACTTTAGCCACAAACATTTTCAATATCTTTGAAATTTTGAACGTATTTCATCAAGGAGACAAGGGTAATCAATTCTACAGCCATACTTGTTTCATGTATGAAGAGAAAAAACTCCCAAATAACACCCCATGATGAAATGTCACACTCAACCATTAAAGACCTATTTTTAGCAAAGTCAACCACTAAGTTCTGAGCCAAATGAAAGGTCATGTGTTATCTGAGAAGCACATGTTACTGTGGTCATCAAATAGCTAATCTGGGCTAAGGTATTCCATGGAAGATGCTTGTTATGAAACCAGAGTGATTACTGCTATTCAGAAATATAGATAAAGCTACATAAATGATAAGGAGAACAGAAACTTAACTACATCTCTAATGATGTTTTAAACAAGTTCATTAAAGTGACATTTATGTGTATGTGTGTGTTACAGACACTTAATATGAGATTTGCTTACTCTTTATTACTGTTGAAGAGCAACTTCCCATTTCTTTCTTCCCCTCGCTCCTGGTAACAACCATTGTGTTCTCTGCTTCTGTGAATTTGTCTACTGTTGATACTCATATACGTGGAATCATGCAGTATTGCCCTTCTGTGACTGATTTATTTCATTGAGCATGATGTCCTCAAGAATCATCCATGTTGTTGCATATGAAAATACTTTTAAGGTGGAGTAATATGTATGTATGTGTGTGTGTGTGTGTGTGTGTGTGTGTGTGTACACATACACACATTTTCCTTATCCATTCATCTGTGAATGACATTCCTTGATATATATTATTAGTGGGCAAAAATGTGTTCTGAGGTTTCAGTATGATGGTCCATATATCAAATGTATGACTCTAAAATGATATCATCACATCTAGCAGGGTATTGAAAAGACGGATGTTAATTTACTCCCTTACTAGTATGACCTTAAGCAAGATATACTATATTCCTAAATCTTGATTCTTCATCTGTAGAAAATAAAAATAATCATATTCATCTTTCACAGGGCTGCTGTGATGATTAAATGAGATAAACCACACAACACAGCACATGACATAGAGACTGATATTCAATAAATGTTGAGTTCCCTTTTCCTTTAGTTCTCTGCTCCCATGTTAATCCAAATTTTTGGCAAGCTAATAGTTTTTATTTTTTGATACAGTTATTAGCACCATCCAATCCCATATAAACCAAAACCAGTCTGGAATTTGTCGCTATTTGTTTGATGCTGAAACAGAAAAGTGCCTGCCAAATGGTAGTTGCTCAGTAAGTAGTCATTGAATGAAATGAATGAATGGGAGGTTACAGTGGAATGAGGTTGAAAGTGAAGGTCAGTCAAGTTTCTTGGTGGAATTATTGGATATGTTTTTAATGAAAGAGATACATACATTTTATAATTTTCTTTCTTTTTTTTTTTGAGAGAGACATACATTTTATGATTTTCTTTCTTTCTTTTTTTTTTTTTTTTGAGATGGAGTCTCGCTCTGTTGCCCAAACTGGAGTGCAGTGGTGCGATCTCAGCTCACTGCAACCTCTGCCCCCACTGGGTTAAAGCAACTCTCCTGTCTCAGCCTCCCTAGTAGCTGGGATTACAGGCGTATGCTACCACACTTTTGTATTTTCAGTAGAGATGGGATTTTGCCATGTTGGCCAGGCTGGTCTTGAACTCCTGACCTCAAGTGATCCGCCCTCCTTGGCCTCCCAAAATGCTGAGATTACAGGCATGAGCCACCGCACATGAGGCAGGTAAAGCGCTGATGTTGTAACAAGGAAGGTGGTTGTTATGAACCTAGATTATACTATAATGATTACTATAGTATATATTATAGCATAGAGGTTGAGATTGGCACATCTCACATATGACTGTGAATACCCAGTCATTATGCTTATGAACTACAAAAAAATTCAGCAGATAACTTATAAGTGCAGCCAAGTTCCAAAATAATTAAGTAGCAAAACCATATAATAAATAGAGCAGTGGTCCCACTAAATACTGCAATGTTATAACCGTAAACAAAGCATTAATGGGAAAAGTCTGATCCCAAGGGCTCCTGGATCAGCAGCAGGTCAGTGACACCCAGGAGAGCAGGAATTATGGTATATAAGGCTTGCCTTGAACCTAGCTCCAGGTCATCTGAGAGTTGGCCTGGGGAAGTCCTGGTGACCTGCAAGGTCACCTCTACAGAGGAGCCATCAGTGGCAGGCATCACCTCTCCAGGTCTTCCAGCTTATTTTTCCATGATAGTCCAGTGACATATCATTTTAGAATTATAATTCTAGAATGATGCAGTCACATGTAGGGGGTGCACCCAACATCGGAGTGGGTGGAAATCAACCAGAGTGACCCCAGAACATCAAGAAAACATCATAGTGGGAAGAGAAATCTCCCTTGCTCAGAAAGCTGGGGATTAGAGCTAACTCTGCCACCAACAAGCTGTGTGGCTTTGAGAAAGTCATTGAATCTTGGTCCAGCAGGCCTTGATTTCATCATCTGGAAGTCACAGATCCTGGCCTGTTTTGCCTCTACCTCCTCACTTCAGAAGACTCGTGCCTGGACTGCGGCAGCCCTGGCTGGTTTCCCTTCCCATGCTTTGTTGTCTTGAAAAAGCTACCTGTGTAGAAACCACAGATGATAGTAGTGGAAGACAATAAGGAAGAAAAAGTCACTCCTTCACCTTCTTTCAAAGTCCTGTGCTCACAATTGCTCACATCTGGCACACCTCAATGGCAATCACTTGCAAGCTTCAAAAACCTTGAACCTTGAAAGTAAAAGAAGGAGCTTTATCTTCAAAAGGAAAATTAAAGACCTGGAGAGGACCACTTGGGACCTTTTTATTACATCTAGATAATGGCAGGTATTATTACTCTATGTGGCAGTATGTTTTCATGAATAGACTAACACATACCCTTGGGCTGTAAAATAGTGCTTTAGGATATAACATGTTGATTCAGATACAAAATAAAATACTGTTTGTATTGTAGGCTTTTAATGAAAAGTCTAAAAACACACCTATTTAACAAACCTCTATTTTTATAGGGCCTGCCTAAAAAAGCCTGCTTTTTAAAAAATCTAAGTATGGGTGGTCTCACACCTAGAAGTGGCACAAGAATCCTTTGTCAGATGACGTGTCTTAATTTTTGCTATGGAAAATGTGGTCACCATAATTATAGCCCAGAGAAAATAAAAGGTTTTTAACATTCCATGCAGGAGAGGAATAAAAGTTTGTTAGCATTCAATAAAACTATAATTTAACCAGCTTTTAGGTACAGAGGAATCAGCAGTTAAATTACAGCACTGGACAATTCTCTATTTCACCTTATGGCTGTTTGTTGAAGTGTCTTATTTCCTCTTGGAGACCTAAGCTCTTTGGGAACAAATGCCAAGTTACCTATATCCCTGTAACCTCTACCAGACCTGGTACATGGTTTGTTTTTTGTGTTCAGTGAACCACAAAGAATCTTTCAGGAAAAATCACTTGAGAAATATTTCAGAGTAAGAGGAAATCAATGCATAACTTGTTTAAAAACTATTTTCTTAGGCTTAAAAATATCTCAAATACACACTTTAAAAGGTTCATTTATGGAAAAAGTTCATTTGTGCAGGCTCTGAAATAAGATTTAGCCAAGAAAAGCATCAATACTAATTAGGTATTGATGAAGAAGGAGGGGGAAGTTTAGCTAGGTAACTTAGTCACTTGGTTACTAAAACCTTCTCGATGGAAAGAAACCATTAGGATTGAGCTACTCATATTGAAGGAGGAGCTATAATGTGATCATTTCTCTCTCTCTATGGTCTCTTTTTGGCTTTGAAATAAAAAGATCAAAGGCAAATGAGCCTATTGAAAACTAACAAGAGCTGAACGCTGCATGCTATTAATATGCTCACTTAACTCTGGCAGCAAGAAACAACTGTGCAGCCCTTTATCATTCAGGATAAAACACAAAAGCCTTTATATACAATTTTTGTTTGTCAACTAAAAATAATGAAATAAAAAATTTTAAAAACTATTTTTAAATAAAATCCTTCCAGGAAGGCTGGGCACAGAGAAGGACCTGAAATTTCCTGCACCTGGACGCATTACAGTTAATGAGTTTTTCTCAGTTTAGATTTCCTATATTTCTTAGATTTCTTAATTCCACAGTGCAACTGACTTTCCCTCTAACCATGAATATGCATCAGAAATTCCAATATTTTAGCATCTGAACTCCATCTTCCTGACTGCATCTCACCACCAGAAATGGCCAAAAAAGCTATTCTTCAAATCTATCTTCACATGTTTTGACTTCTTGAAACAGAAATGGGATGATGATAAACACAGGTGAGAGAAAATAATGTCTTCCTGAAATAGGCAAGAAAGTTACAGCTTGTTGACATGTGGTTGCCAAACACATACGGATGGGAATAGATTTTAATGTGTGCCTAAGGGCTTGGATCTGTGTAAGGATGTGGACATGACAAAGTGCGTGGCCTTCAGAGTCCAATCCAGCTAAGTCCCACCCGCCACTTCCTAGCTGTGTGACCGCTGACAGATCGTTCACCTTCTCTGAGCTTCTGTCTCCTGATCTGAAAATGGAGCAAATGCGTGTCCCTGCTAGAGGTGTGCAGGGCTCAGACAGTGCAAGTCACAAGCTTATAAAGCAGCACCGTGTCTGTCATGTGGTGAGAACACACTACATGGTGGCTATTTCTGGTGCCATCTTCTGCAGCAATTTGTCCTGCTTGAATTGTGCAGGATGCAATCAAATGCCGAACTCTTCTTGCACTTTGTGTGGCAATCTTTGGCGACAGTAACCTCAGAGGGCAGCGTCTGGGAGGCGTCAGTCACTCCTGCAGTTGGCTCCTGCATGTCCACATCTGCTCAATCAGGGAACAGTCACAACAGGAACAGAAAAGGGAAGGGAGAAAGGAAAGGAGGGAGGGAGAAAAGGAGAGAAAGGAGGAAGAAAGGAAGAAGGGAGGAAGTGAGGGAGGAGGAAGCTTGCATACGATGATGTAATATTCAATCCCCCATCCTCATTCTTTGCCAGTCATCACCAAATATTTTGAATTCAAATGAAAAGCATGTCAGTCAGATGCTGAGGGGTGAATCCATCCCCTGTGAGAGAGCATAGTTTTGTTGGCAAATGGGAGTGGAGAGTAGAAAAGAAATATAAAACAGGCAGAGACTCCAGTTAAGCTGGCCTGGCTTCCTCAGCCTGATGTGGGATTTTCTCCACTGAAAATTTCTATGCTTTTAATATTGTGTCATAAGGTGGATTTTATTTGAGCTTTTCAGGTTATTTGGTCTTTCTTTTGTAAGAAAGTAGTTTATTTGTTTTCACAACAAAAAGGAGTGGCTTCCGGTTGAGGAAGGAGAGAACCGTCAGGGTGAAGGAAGATGGTTTTGCATGACTGAGCTATGCCCCTGTACGTGCACAGAGACACACACACAGACATACATACACAACATATGCACACACACAGAGACACAGACACATGCACACCCACAACATGCACACAGACATGCACAGGCACACAGAGACATACAGACACAGACACTACACGACACAGGCACACACACAGACACACGCACAGACATACACTACACAACACATGCACACACAGAAACACAGACACACGCACACACACCACACACATATGGACATGCACAGACACAGAGACACACAGACACAGACACAGACACTACACAACACACGCACACACAGACACAGAGACACACAAACACACACACAGACATACATTACATGACACATGCACACACAGAGATACAGACACATGCACACACACAGCATGCACACAGACATGCACAGGCACACACAGAGACACACACACACTGATACACAGACAAGAAGACATACACAATACACACACTACACAACACATGCACACACAGAGACAGAGACACACAGACACACACAACACATATACACACTAACACACAGACCCAGAGACACACACAGACACACACTGATACACAGACAAGAAGACACACACAACACACACACTACACAACACATGCACACACAGAAACACAGACACATGCACACACACCACACACATATGGACATGCACAGAGACACACAGACACTACACAACACATGCACACACAGACGCAGAGACACACACACCCATACACTACACGACACATGCACACAGAGACACAGACACATGCACACAATACACACAGAGACATGCACAGACACAGAGACACACACAGACACACACTAATACACAGACACAACACACACACTACACATGCACCAGAGACACCCAGACAAAAGCACACGCACAACACACAGACGCATGCACAAAAACACAGAGACATACACAGACATACACACACTACACAACATGCACACAGAGACGCGCAGACACACAGACACAGACACACAACACACAGACACACATAACACATGCACATACAGAGACACACATACACACAGACACATGTACACAGACATACACACACAGATACAGACACACAGACACACTGCATATGTACAGACACACAGACACTGGCATGGAAACACACGGAGATGACACAGACATAAACACAAAGACCCACACTTGTACACCATAGTTGGGCTCATCCCACTTCTGTGCTGTGAGTGGCAGAATCTCTTATCTCCTTTCCTTTTTCAGTCAAGAAATCCTGACATTTCCAACCACCGCACATGGCATAAATACGGTAGTATGGACCAAAACCATAGCAAACAAAACAACACACGCACACGCACATGCACGAAGGATCTTTTCAAGGCTCAGCTCGTAACCTTAGCTCCAGACGTACACTTCCGACACGTCCCTGTTTTGTTTGTTTGGGTTTATTTGGCTTCGTTCTGCAGGAAGCCTCACAGATATGACAGGGTGATTTACTTCTGCACAAACCTCACCTCCCTCAATTCTTAGAATGAAGATAGATACCACTACCGGTATTCTTAGAGTTAGACTCACACAGCCTCCCACACCAAACAGAGCGAAGTAGAACCCACATTTCATTGGAATCCTTACTTTTAGGTATTTGCAGGTTTTTCCTTGTGACACAGGAAACCAAATATGAGGCACCGTTGTAGATGGTGGTAAATGGGCTTCTAAAACGTTCCCAGTGGCTGGCAGAACACATCGATTTATATCCCAAAAGGGATGCTACATCTGACCTCTTACACTTCAGAAAGGAAAGAAGATTCTAGACACTGCTTTGTCACGTGGCAAAATTTATTCATGACAACAGATTGTCAAAGCCATCTTTGAAGGGGCTGGCAAAAGTTTCTCGCTAATTCTCAGAGCCAAAGATCACAGAGTTGGCAGTGGACCATGGGATGGGAAAACCAATCAAGCTTTATTTTGTGTTTTGTTTTGTTTTGTTTTGAGTCAGGGTCCTGCTCTGTCACTCGGGCTGGAGTGCAGTGGTGCAACCATAGCTCAATACAGGTGGGAGAAAACTCAAGAACTCCTGGGAAAAAGTGATCCTCCTGCCTCAGTCTCCCAAACAGATGGAAGTACCGGCGTGTGCCAGCACACCCGATTCATTTTAAAAATATTTTTATAGAGATGGGGGTCTCGCTAGGTTGCCTAGGCTGGTCTTGAACTCCTGGGCTCAAGCGATCCTCCCACCTCAGCCTTCCGAAGTGCTGGCATACAGGCAGGAGCCACTGCTCCCGGTCCAAACTGAGCTTTGAATGAAGGGGTGGCATTCCTATGGAGCCACTGAATGCGGTGCACCCTCAGCTCCATCAGCCCCCGGAAGTTCGAAACAAGTCAGGCATACCCTGAATCAAATGGGCAATGTGCAAGCAGAATTAGAGAGCAGAAGTCAAGGGACAGGCTGGTCGGGTCCTCCGTCTTGATTTCTGCTTGTGCTGCTATGCTGATATCCAGTTTACTGACGTATAAACACAGAGACCACTCTCAACCATGGGCTGAATTTTCCCTACCAGGCTATCTACACCTTGAGCATATAACAAACCATTGTGAGAAAAGTTACGTTTTTTTCCCACCCAATTCTGACATTTAAGACTTTCTGTAAGATGGCCAAAATGTCCTAAGATCCAAATTCCTCAAAGTCTTTCAAAAGACACTAGTCAATTCATCCTAGAACCCCCGCTTTTCCCACCACCCCTAATAGGAGGTACCTGGAGTGAATCTCCTTTGTTTAATATAGAATTAAATAAAGGAGATGACTTTCCATGATTTTACTGAATCAGTGGCTCTTAAATCAATCTCTTTAAAAAGAAAGTAAATGCATTCCTTTGGCTGGGCACAGTGGCTCATGACTGTAATCCCAGCACTTTGGGAGGCTGAAGCAGGCGGATCACTGGAGGTCAGGAGCTCGCGACCAGCATGGCGAACATGGTGATACCCTGTCTCTGCTAAAAATACAAAAATTAGCCAAGCATGGTGGTGCATGCCTGTAATCCCAGCTGCTTGGGTGGCTGAGGCAGGAGGATTGCTTGAACCTGGGAGGCGGAGATTGCAGTGAGTCGAGGTTAGACCACTGCCCTCCAGCCTGGGCAACAGAGCGAGACTTGGTCTGTAAAAAAATATGTATTCCTACATTCACATAACATTTGTTAGAATACTGGCAGCACAATTTTACGACAATGAACTTTACAAAGATTGAGAGGACCTGGTTCTGACTCAGAACAACTGAGGCCACGTACCTAAGCTGCCTGTGCCTCAGTTAACTTATTCCTAAAATGGTGAGCCCTGGACAAGATGGCTTCTAAGATTATTTGCAGCTCTAACATTTTGTGACTATATATTTATGCAGATTCTACTCATAACAGACACGCTGTTAGATGCCACAGAGACAAACATGCAAAGACACGATCCGTACCTCGTTCTGTTGACAGTGTCACTGCTTGGCTGGATTTCCAAACTTCCATCACAGGCTACTTTGACTAGGCATCAAATTTCTATCTTTCTTTAAATTTATGCCTCTCTTTGATGTTTAGAGGTTCCTAGACAAATGGGGATTGGTACCAAATGCACAGGCTTTGCCTAAACATCTTATATTCACCTTCACTTTGCGTGTCTTCTGCCACGGTGATTTTCTCGGCACCCAACACCATCAGGGGCTCTCTCCACAAGGACTGCACTGGCCTACACTGCCGAGTCTTGGGAGTTCTATAATCTGGCTGAATTCTTGCCCCCAAAGTGGATTCCTTCTCCTCTCTTCTCCCTCAAGCACAGGCGTCCTGGCCCACAGCCTGCAGCCTGGGGACTGGCGACCTGTTTGAAAATCTGTGCATGTCGGACCTGTCAGCACCCAGGCTGGGGAAAGCAGGCTGGCCTTGAGCAGAACAGCTTTGCTAATCAATCACGCTTCGGGGAAGTGGGTGGTTTGTATGTGAGGCCCACTTTGCCAGGACCAAGCCCCTTACGAAAACGTCTGAGTGTGAATTAAAAGAAAGAAAACAGTCTACCTTCCGCGTCCACCGCAAGAGGGCCAGACGAGGTTTTATTTAAAAACAACGCCTCTTTTCTGAAGTCTGAAAGCAAGCCCCTGGGCCTCAAGAGAATTCCTCCTTCAAGATGTACTAGAGACTATGATTGGGAGAAGGAGCTCTCAACCTGGACGCCAATGACGTGTAAAACAAGAGAAAACTTTAGTGAGGTTCCCTACCTATTCAGAAATTAGAAATTAACTACTTACATATTTTTAAAAAGAGCCTCCTGAGATGATACCGTCTATGATTCTGATTGTTCTAGCAAAGCAATTAGCAAGTTGAGCAAATGCATGTCATTTGAAGCTAAGCCGGATACAATTCAAGTCCCTACTAGTAAAATGCTGTTAATGGGACAACGCCAAGTTTATTGTCACAGGGCTGGGTATATATTCTGGCTGTTACTTGTTAGCTGAGAAAAGTTAGTTAACTTTCTCTAAGCCTTTAAATACATTCATATATATGCACACACACACACACACACACACACACACATATAATGGGGCCAATTATACTTTGAACTCATAGAGTTGTTCTGAGACTTGAGTGAGACACTAAAAGCAAACTAAGTGTTTCTATGCTGTAAACAGAACAGAAATGTAAAATATTGTCATAATAGACATATTTCTTCAAATAATGTATATATGTTACTTTACTCAAAATTATTTGATTTGTATTCTAGCTTTCATGGGTTTTTTTTTGTTGTTGTTGTTATTTTTAGGAATGAGTTTCTAATTAATTCAGTCTATACATTTCCTATCTAAAGTCTTTTCGCATTTTCAAAGCTCCTGCACAAGCTTACAATATCTAGAGAAACAGCACCACAGAAATAAAAGAGAGATAATTTAGAAGGCATTTGCCCTTTTACTCAGCAACCTACTTCTGGTGGTACTTACCCTGCTCACATACGAACTGATTTGTGCACAAGAGTATCTATTGGAGCATTACTTGCAATACCAAAAGACTGGAAATAAACAGGTGTCCATCAACAAGGGCTGGTTAATTACTCCGTGGGTAGTAATAGCCAATGATATCTACATAATGACAGCCAGTGAATTTTTCAACCTGAAGTTCCTTCCATATTGACTCGGGGCTTGGCCCCATGACCTGCTTTTGCCAATGGAACATTAACGAATGGTATGCAAGTAGAAGCTTAATAAAACCTCCACAGTGGGGCCAACCCTTCTCTGTTTTTGGGACCCAGTCACCATATGAAGCAGCTGGGTCTAGTTTACTCAAGGAACATATTCCAACTGAAGCCAGACTTTCCCACCCACCTGTTGTGACTCAGGCCATCAGACCATCTAGTCCCAAATAATCACATCCATATGAGCAAATCCAGGCAAAACCAGCAGTAAAAAAACCCTCAGCAGATCCCAGGCCAAATAGTTCACCCATGGAATTATGACTAATAAAAGGGTTGTTGTTTTAAGCCACTATGTCATGGAGTAATTTGTTATGCAGCAATTGATAACTGACACACCCTGGTATCTCCAAAACAATGCAATACTAGGAAGTATTCCACTACCTGGGAAGGATGCAGTCTATGTACTGACATGGTGTAAGATCTCAAGATATACTGTTAAATTAACAGGGCACACAGTATGCTGTCTTTTGTGTAAGAAAGGGACATGTTTAAAACATGTATATGTTTTATTTTGCATGGAAAGCCACTGGAGATATACTCAAGAAATTAATAGACAATGGTTCCTAATTCCGATGGAGGAGGGCATAGTGAACTGGGTAGATGGGGATGGGGGTGCTAGCGAGACTTATCAATAAACACCTTTCTAAACTGTTTCAGTATAGGAACCATCTGACTATGACCTATTCAGAAATAAGCATTTTCAAAAAGGGAAAATAAGGCTAATACAAGACAGAAATGACAAAGCTTGAAAAAGTTGAATTTTGAACTGACTGTAATTCTGCTCTGCAGCCATCCTTCATCAAGAACAGCCTTCTTCTGAACCAGATAATCGTTTCTTTGTAACACGTACGATTATTTGTACATATGGCTATCTTCCCTGCTAGATGGTATGCGCTTGAAAAGCAGGGACCATCTCTCATGCATCTTTGTCTCTTCAGCAAGTGGCAAGCATCTTGCCTGGCACAGAGGAAGGCCTTGCTCAATAAATGTTTGTTGAGTCAAAGAAATAAACAAAAACATTCGGACCTCACTAAAAGTGTCTGTTGTTAATGCTGGTGAGTTCTATGAAATCTTCAATAGCCTAGCTTCCTCTGCACACATTCTCCACACACCATCTTTCAGGAAAAGGGTGAGTATTCATTACGATCTGGGCTTGCGAATGTACTCAGAACTACCGGGGAGAGTATATACAAAAGCTAAAAGCATATATAAAAGCCATGGTGGAGAGGTTTTTTTGTTATGAATTTAGCATTTCTAGGAAAGAGGAGACCACAGGCTTTCTCTGTAGCCCATTTCAAGAGTCTGACAGCTCTCACTGGAAATCTTCACTTCCTTTGAAATTACACCTTTCCTGCTGTGCCTCAGGCCTCTCCCTTTTCTATGAGCATTCTTGTCTCTATGTCTGATCCCCGTGAAAGGGCAGGCGTTTAAGGAGGAGGTCTGGGTCCCCTTCGTGATGGTGTCCACACCTCTCCCGGGAGGATGTGCTCGGGAAGCGTGTGTGAGGCACCGTCTCAGCCCTGTGCCTCCTAGACCGTACCATGCAGCCTGGGGACCACGTCCAGATTCACAACAGATGATAAACGCCATGGGAAATACCCAAGCATTAAATAATTGAAGGTCTCGCCAAGGATACACATAAGAGTGGAAGCAAAGGAAGTCCACACCCTTGTCTCAAGAAAGACAGGGCTGATAACCTTCTCCCTAGAATCTTTCCCATCTTCGCTTCTCTCTCTCTCTCTTTTTTTTTTTTTTTTTTTTTTTTTTTTAGATGGTGTCTTGCTCCGTTGGCAGGCTAGAGTTCAGTGGCACGATCTTGGCTCACCACAACCTCCACCTCCCAGGTTCAAGCGATTCTCTTCCCTCAGCCTCCTGAGCAGCCAGGATTACAGGTGCATGCCACCACGCCCTACTAATTTTTGTATTTTTAGTAGAGACGGGGTTTCACCATGTTGGCCAGAATAGTCTCGATCTCTTGACCTCGTGATGCACCTGCTTCAGCCTCCCAAAGTGCTGGGATTAGAGGCGTGAGCCACCGTGCCCGGCTCACTTCTCTTTCTCACATTAAATGATGCCAATTCTTTAACTTTCCTAGGTTCCATTTCCCAATGCTTTTATCAGTTTCACTGACTTCTGTGAGGCTGCATTGCCCTAAATAGGGCAGTAGGAGATGCTCCACATTTGGAGCCTCTGTAAGGCAGCAAAGGTGGAGAGCTGAGACTGATCATTCAGACTCCAGGTGTGCCTTCCCCACACAGAACAACAAGCATCGCTGAGGCCCCTAGTAAGTGCCAGGTGCTGGGTTAGATGCTGCTGGAGATACAAAAGGTCGAGACATCCTCTCTGCACTTGAGAGTGACACTGATCAGACAGGATTTAAGGAAGAGGACGCTGGCATGGGTGGGAGGAGCAAGGCAGGAGGGTTGGGGCAGAGGCACGGCCTCGGGACCAGAGAAGGTGGAGGCAGTGGGGTGGGGAGGAGGAAAAGAAGGAAGGAGGAGGCCAGTCAGAGGAAGCCCAAAAGTAGATTCCTGGACATATAGTAAAACGGGAGGATGACTTAAAGACAGTTGCCAGATGTAGGGGTCTGGGGAGACGGGAAGCTTGTGCAGCTGCTGACAGAGGCTGACAGAGGCAGAGAGGGTTCGTGGTGAGCTGGCTGAATTCAGGCTAAACAAGAGGAGATTTCATGCTTGACCTCAGATGAGAAAATAGGAGTGGGAATACAGTTTTATGACTGAAGCCATGAGCAAAAAGCCTTTCCAAAAGAGCACAGTGGGGGAGAGAACTGGGGGAGAGGCGCGCAGGCCGCTGAGGGGTCCAGGTGCAGGCAGCAGGGAGGGGGGGGCCCGTGGCGCGGGCAGAGCGAGCCTTGTCTGCGAGCCCCGAGGTCGATGGGCACAGGCTCATCTGATCCATTTGTGTACCAATTCACAAAACTGTGCGTGGCTGTGGCCCCAGTAAGTACTATATATATGCTTCATAAATGTTGGTTGGAATGTAGTAGTCAGAGCAGTGAGAGGGAAACCAGCAGCAGAGCCTTGTAAGTCTAAGAAAAAGAATTCAAAGATGGTCAAGAGCTAACACTGCACAGGGAATTACAGTATTTTCTGAAGACCAAGGGCAACACTGATTATTCCAGACTGCCTGCGAGCTGCAGAGTCTGACTGTTCCAGACTCCCTGAGAGCTCCAGAGTCCGGCTGTTCCAGACTCCCTGAGAGCTCCAGAGTCTGGCTGTTCCAGACTCCCTGAGAGCTCCAGAGTCCGGCTGTTCCAGACTCCCTGGGAAGACCAGTCTGACTGTTCCAGACTCCCCGAAAGCACCAGAGTCTGACTGTTCCAGACTCCCTGAGAGCACCAGTCTGACTGTTCCAGACTCCCTGAGAACACCAGAGTCTGACAGTTCCACACTCCCTGAGAACACCAGAGTCTGACTGTTCCAGACTCCCTGAGAGCTCCAGAGTCCGGCTGTTCCAGACTCCCTGGGAGGACCAGTCTGACTGTTCCAGACTCCCCGAGAGCACCAGAGTCTGACTGTTCCAGACTCCCTGGGAGCACCAGTCTGACTGTTCCAGACTCCCTGAGAGCACCAGAGTCCGATTGTTCCAGGCTGCCTGGGAGCACCAGAGGGATGGGTGGGGGCAGGAGTCAGTCCACCTGTAACTTCTGCCTCCACTGTACTGAGTCCACACAGACCACCAGGGCTGACACTGTCTTACTTAATATGTAGGCAGGGGAAGTCCCTGGGATATCTGATGTTTTCAGTTTAAATTCTGTGGTGTTTTTATTTTGGCTGTGTAATTTGGAAACTTCGAATAAAAGTCTGAAAGGAGACTTGGACTACTTAAGCCTACACAGACTCTACTGATACTATGTGGTTATTCCACCTTTCACTTTGGAAGAAGGAGAAACTGGTGTGGGAATACACTCTTCTAAAAGAATAAAAATGCTATTTAAAGATACGAAAGTTTATTTAACATCGAAGGAAAGGTACTTAATTAGAGGGACACTTAACAAGAAGAATTGAAGATCTAAGTAAATAGCCCCCATCTGCTCCTGGCCCCACCACCTGGCCATTACCTCCTCCTCTTCTTCTCTGATAGATTTTAGCCAACCAATTTTGTTTGATTTGTACAAGTTGAGAGGCCACCTGTTGTGGAATATACTTCCACATTAAACAAAGCAAACATTTCCTATTTCTGCACTTCCCATATGATTTTTTAAACACAAAGCCCTCACTTTCACCTTAAGCAGATGTAAGAAATGCTGACTCTGATGAACAGGTATAAACAAGGCAATCTTTTGTTTATGAAAATTGTTAACGACCCACCGATAGAAAGACATGCCCTGCAAGCCCCCGCCCCGCTTCCCTGACGCTGGTGAATTAATCTATCCACACTTTTTTTTTTTGCTCATTTCCTTGGCTGTTACAAGCTGAAGTGAAGAAAAGACGTTTTACAAGGGGACATGGTATGTTTGCGCTAAAAACAGGCACCACACAAATCCAGAGAAAGGAGCCAAAAAGAAATACCAGGCAGAGGGAACAGCATGGCTAAAAGCAAAGATGACAAGAGGGTAATTGGTTTGTGCTGGGAGATGGTGTATCTGGGGGCTGGGGGAAGTGGGGTACAGTGTATTGGGCTGAGGACTTATAGCCAGGAAAGCTGGAAATGAAGGGGAAGGAGACTTTGTGAAGGGCTTTAACTATCAGGCTAAGGAAGGCTGGAGTTTTCCTAACAACTGGGCACCAGCAGAAGTTTAGAGCCAGGGAATATAACAGTCACAGAGGTGCTTTGGACCAAATAACACTGTGGCTGCAGGCAGCTCTGGGTGCTACGGAGGTGGATGCAAAGCTGGAGCGAAGGCTCCAGAGATCACCTGACCTCCACGTGCCACTGCTCTGACGGCTAGACCACAGTGACGTATGGGGTCTGCTGGGATTAGTGTCAGCTCAGAGCCAGTCACCAGCAGCCCCAAAAGCTCTGATTATTTCCTTTTCCCCAGTGCAGAGTCACCCTGGCAAAAGGCTGTAGGTCCGTTTGGGGAAGGCCGGGAGAAAGAGTAACTGTGTTAATTTTTGGTGGTGTACTAGGGTCTTTCCTCAAGGAGACCTGGCCTCCTCTTCATTCAAGGGCTTCTGGGTCTATAAATGGGTGCACGTTTGGGAACTGATCGAGGGCCGTGACCCTCTGCTTTCATGGTGCAAGTCGAACTTTCTTCCCCCTTCACCTAGAACTCTTCCACTTATACAGACCAAGTAAGGATTTAGGAGATGCCTGCCGATGTGTCTTCTAGGAACTCCACGAGGACAGAGCTGGACATTGGGGAAGTGCAGTGTTAGTCAGTGTTTGGATACAAAGAAAGTGAGATGGATATAAAAGAAGTTGAGATGATGGAACTGAAGATGACTAAGATGTTGGGGGCCTGGACTAGGGGTTCTCACTCCCAGGTGGTCCCCTAAGTGGCAGTGCTAGGGAGAGGGGGGGAGTGGGGGAGGAAGAGGCAGAGCTTGGTTTGAAATGATGGGGGATTAGCCAAGGTGACACAGACATACGGGATGGAAAGGGGAGATGTGTCAGGCCTGGAGATATGGGTTTTGGAACAACCTGCATTAAAACCGGAAGGATTAGAGAGAGTAGATGAGATCTCCGAGACAGAGAAAACAGAGTGATGAAGCTAAGACCTGGGCTGGGGCAAATGTCTGAATTTACCTGGGTGGGAGAAGAGGGAGAAGCTGGCATGTTGGACAGATGGCTGGTCACCAAGACAGGAGGGAGAATCAGGCCATGTAACAGGAGCAAGAGGGTCTAGCGTTTAAAGAGAGGCATTTCCAACTGCGACAGAAAAGTAAAATGTGATGGCTCCGGACATCTGCTGAAATTGATACATGATCCCCTCTAAGATGGCGTTTCATGAGAAACCTGGGAACAGAAGAGCCCCTGGCATGGCGGAGGGTGGCAGTAGGGACAGTCGGCAGTGAAGCCATGCAGCCTAAAAGAAACCATCTAGGCTGGGCGCAGTGGCTCACGCCTGTAATCCCAGCACTTTGGGAGGCTGAGGCAGGTGGATCACAAGGTCAGGAGTTCAAGACCAGCCTGACCAATATGGTGAAACCCAGTCTCTACTAAAAAACACAAAAAAATTAGGAGGTGTGTTGGTGCATGGCTGTAGTCCCAGCTACTCAGGAGGCTGAGCTAGGAGACTCGCTTGAACCCAGGAGGCAGAGGTTGCAGTGAGCTGAGGTTGCACCACTGCACTCCAGCCTGGACGACAGAGCGAGACTGTGTCTCAGAAAAAAAAAAATAAAAAACTATTGAGTTTGAAGAAGCTAAAGACATGGGGAGGAGAGAGAGTGGCAGACCAAAGGAACAGCCAGGTTAAAGGCAACTTTTTTCTAGAATTTGGGGGTCCTAAGTACGCATGTGGGCAGTGAACGTGCTGGAAGGATCTGGACTGTTCAGGTAGAGAACAGAAGGCAGAAGGGATGAAAAGCAAATGTCCAGACGGCCACTAGTGGATCACCCGAGGGTGGGAGGCCTCCAGGCTCACCCCTGTGGTTATCACCTTGGTGAGGGGCTAGTGCAGACATCAGGCCCAAGGAAGAACAATCTTTTATCCTTTACAAAATGGTGCATGAAGATTAGCTCTGAGTCTTTATAATCTTATTGTTGGCTTCAAATTTCAATCCCATATTATACTGTCCAAGTATATTTTGTCAAAATGTCCTTAATTCATAATATTCTAATCAGCAGTGGGCTTCTATCCACGTGCCTAGAAGCACATATATTAATTTGAAAATCTGCATTGCTCCTGTATGAATGAAATCTAAAGAAACCGAACTTCTAACGAATGAAAGACGCTGAATGAAAAGATAATATGTTATCTGAGTTTCAGTTCAGTCATATGTCTGAGAATAAGCTTATCTAGCCCGTAAGCCTTCTGCTTTCCTTTTAGTTGTTTTTTTTTTTTTTTTCCACTGCCATTCAGAGGTTTTTTAAAAGATCTTTCCATTCACTTCTGCAGGACTCTGCTAAATCATGCTGGTTGCTCGCAGCTTAGCCCTACCCTGGAGCTGTGGCTCCTCCTGGCAGCCCTGGTGACCCACACTTTGGACCTCACTCACAGTCTCATTGTTCTCTGACCCACTTCTGACATCTCTGGCCCTTCTCTCTATTTCATTTCACCTAAGCCCAAATAGCAAGTCTCAAGCTCAAATGCTGCTCTGTCCTCGCTTTCCACCCTGAACCTGTCCATGTGTCCTTTCGCAGCTTGTATTTCTTCACTTTCTTTCTTTCTTTTTTTTTTTTTTTTTTTTTTTTTTTTTGAGATAACGAGTGTCACTCTGTCACCAGGCTGGAGTGCAGTGGTGCAATCTCGGCTCACTGCAACCTCCACCTCCCGGGCTCCAGTGATTCTCATGCCTCAGTCTCCCAAGTAGGTGGGACTATAGGCGCATACCACCACACCAAGCTAATTTTTGTTTTTTTTTAGTAGAGACAGGGTTTTGCTATGTTGGCCAGGCTGGTCTCAAACTCTTGACCTCAAGTGATCTGCCCGCCTTGGCCTCCCAAGGTGCTGGGATTCCAGGCATGAGCCACCATGCCCAGCCTTATTTCTTCACATCTTTCCGAAACCTTCAGAAAACTGCCACTGAGAGAGGCTGGTCTTGTTTTCTCTTGACTCAAATCTTCTCCTGGTTTTCTGAGCTCACAAAAATCTCTGTGTGACATTTTTTTTATTTGCAGTTTTAAGCTATCTATATATTTTTAAGTCTTCACCTCTAAACCTTCACTGAATTCTCTTTGCAGGAGCACTGTCATTTTGGTTACCCTATACTGTCTGCATTTTATTTTGGTGCATGGGGGCTCTGGCTTCAATTTAGTCCTTCAGACACAGACAGTGAAATAAATAGATATGGACGACAGTGTGTGTCGCTGCTATCTAGTTCTTTTGCTCCCGAATGGGAAATGCCATGGCACTTGGCACTGTCCTACTGTGGCTGCAAGCTGTGTCTCGCCACAGCTACCACAAATGCAGAGGAGCCATACCATGCAAAGGTCCCCTGCGGTGGCACCAGTGTGAAGCTCTTCAATCATGAAAATCAGGGAACACGTCACCAATGACTGTCCTGGTCCCGGAATAGGTTTTATCAAAATGCAATCAGGTTTTGCTGGAAATGCAATCATGTGACCCCTTTTTTCTTTGAGGGAGGACAGTGTTCACAAATGCAGTGGTAGCATATGACATTTTCAGTTGCCCTCTGTTGTTCGAGGCAACTTCCATGTGGCCCTAAAAATACTCTGTTTAGGCTGGGCATGGTGGCTCATGCCTGTAATCTGAACACTTTGGGAAGCTGAGGTGGACAGATCATGAGGTCAAGAGATTGAGACCATCCTGGCCAACATGGTGAAACCCTGTCTCTACTAAAAATACAAAAATTAGCTGGGCGTGGTGGCACACACCTGTAGTCCCAGCTACTTGGGAGCTGAGGCAGGAGAATCGCTTGAACCCGGGAGGCAGAGGTTGCAGTCAGTGGAGATCTTACCACTGCACTCCAGCCTGGTGACAGAGCAAGACTCCATTGCAAAAAAAAAAAAAAAAAAAAAAAAAAACCACAAAAACAACGACAAAAATCCTCCATTTAGCAGCTTTGAAAATTCTGTATTTCTTTAAAAGAAAGGAGGAAAGGAAGGAAATTATGATGCATTTAATGGCCACATGAAGTAGATGGTCCCATTTCAGAGATCAGAAAATCAAGGGTAGAGAGTGACTCTCACAATAGGTGGCCACGAGCCACATTGGGGACTCAGTGGGCTTAGGTCAGGATTCTAAGCTTTTTCAAATAAAAGTTGCTATCTTGGCCAGGTGTGGTGGCTCACAACTGTAATCCCAGCATTTTGGGAGGCCTTGGCGGGTAGATCACGAGGTCAGCAGTTCGAGACCAGCCTGTCCAACATGGTGAAACCCCATCTCCACTAAAAATGTGAAAAATTAGCCAGGCGCAGTGGTGCACACCTGTAGTCCCAGTTACTTGAGAGGCTGAGGCAGGAGAATCACTTGAACCCAGGAGGCGGAGGCTGCAGTGAGCTGAGATCATACAACTGCACTCCAGCCTGAGCAAAAGAGTGAGATTCCATCTAAAAAAAAAAAAAAAAAAAACAGAAAAAGAAAAAAAGAAAGTCGCTACCTTTACACAAAGGATGAAAAAGTAGGAAAGGGGCTGCAGGAAGGGAGTGTGAGACATGAGAACATAAAGACATTTCCAACGTGTGAATATACCTGGCCCCTAATTTATGCATTGCTTGTGATTAGGACTAAGTACTGAAGCCAGAAGGGACCTGAATTCTTAGAAGTGGAGGAGGACAGAGGCAGGCAGGTAAACCGAGTCCTGCGGGCTCCCCACGTTACTTTTGATCTCCTAACCTCCCTATATAGGTTGGTTTCAGATTCTCCAATAAAAATGTATGTTAAAACTGTAAAAACAATAAAGCATGCAAATCTCGTACATTTGCAGCCAATTGTTACCACACAGGTGTTCTTTTTGGCAAATATTCAAGTGTCACTGGCATCACGTGCTTAATACTATTTTAGTCAATATGATTTGTGTCAAAATCGCCTGAATTGGGTGATTGTTGGACCTCATTATCACCAATATAGGTTCTCAGACCACACCCCTGACTGCTGATGAACTCACAAGAAAGACTTTATACTTTAAAGAACTAGCATTTTCTTAGAAAAGGAAGAAAAAAAACCATTTCTCAGTAAAAGATAAACCACAGCCTACAGGGTTCAGATGAATTGTACACATTAAACCACACACACACACACACACACACACATACATACACACACACACATACACACACACATACACACACACACACACTATGAAAATGAAGTTGAGGTTTTGTCTAATCCACAGATGTGAGTATATTCATAATGAAGGAGTTAAAATGAGAATCCTACTCATGACTTTTCCTGGCACTAAGACTGCATTGAAGAATGATGAAATCACACTCCAGATTACCCCATTTGTTCTCCTGACAGCTCTGTGGACCATTATCATCCAGAGGTCCTTTGCTTGGTGGGACCCTGACCACTGGCATTCTTTCTCAGAGTGGGCTAGCCAGAGTTCTCTCAGTGGCAGAAGCTACGGGGCCCACATCAAGGCACAGGGAAGCCCCAGGCTTCCAGGGACCTCCAGGTCCCAAAAGAGTGTCAGATAAAGAAATTAAAAGGGGGCTGGGAGAAGCACTGTGTCAAATAGAAAGCCTAGCCACAGAAGACTTAGGACGAATAGAGCTAAGACAGGCTGATGACCTTGAGGTCGCAGCCGAAATGAGGAGGCCAAGTGGGCTTGCTGGCCAAGAAATGCAATCTCAAGAGTAGGCCATGGCTGTGATGCCCCAGCCTTTTTGTGATAAAGCTGAAAAATCTGGGAGAAATGGAAGGGAGCGGGCGGAAGAGACAAGGAGACAGGAAGCAAGAAGGGCACAGAAGTGGCCGCAGACACCAGCAGCAGGGACGGCTGCAGAAAGGGTCAGACCGTCCAGGATTCGGACGCTGACACCCAGTGAGAAGGGACTGGACCGTGCCACCGTCTCTGCAGGCGCAGTGAGACAAGCGTCTCCCATGCTGCTCAGGAGCTGGCCTGCAAGGCCCAACCCTTCCACCTGCTTCCCTGCTCCTAACACTGCCACATACACCGTTATTTTTAAAATGTTTAAAATATAAACCACATTGATGGGAACTTGAAGTCAGCTCTCACCTTGGCATCCATCCATTTGTATATTTTCAAGGTTGACTCAAATGTTGAAAAGTCACCTGTGATGTGTTGTGTACCTTTTGAGCTTTTGACAAAAACTATAAAGAAGCAGATTAAAACAGGCGGAAAATTTCTAGCTGCCACACTAACCAAAAACTGTTGGGTAATAGAAAAATCATCCTAAAAATAAAATTACATTTCAGGCTCTAAGGCTCATTTCTTTTTCTTTTCTTTCTTTCTTTCTTTTTTTTTTTTTTTTTTGAGACATATTTCTTTTTGAGACATAGTCTTGCTCTGTCACTCAGGCTGGAGTACAGTAGTATGATCTCGGCTCACTGCAACCTCTGTCTCCCGGGTTCAAGTGATTCTTATGCCTCAGCCACCTGAGTAGATGGGACTACAGGCTAGTGCCATCACGCCCAGCTAATTTTTGTATTTTTCGTAGAAACAGAGTTTCACCATGTTGGCCAGGCTGGTCTCAAACTCCCGACCTCAAGTGATCCACCCGCCTCTCAAAATGCTGGGATTATAGGTGTGAACCACTGCACCTGGCCTCCTAAGGCTCATTTCTATAAATAATACGCCCCTTGGCAGGATACAGAAAGACTTGCTGGTGGAAATACGAATCGTCATGCCATTTAGAAAGCAATCTGGAAATGTCTACCCCAATCTAAAAATCTATTATTTTCTTAATCATCTCATGTTCCATAAGCACAGGGATGTTTATTGCAGCATTATTTGTAGCTACATTCAATAATTCATGCTACAGTCAACCAAGGAATAGTATGCAGTCACGAAAAAACAAAAGAGGGATTTCAACAATGTTTCACTGTTGAGTGAGAAAAAGAAAGATGCCAAAAGGGACATATGATATGACCTTATTTTTATTTAAAAACAATCACAACATATATTTGTGACTACAGAATGTTTGGTATAATTGTAGAAGCATAAAGTATGGAAGGATATAGATAAGGCTGATGCCACAGCAATCTGGAAGAGAGGAATCAGAATGGAAAGAGGAAAGGGCGTGAGATGAAAAAAATAAATAAGTGAAAAATGAAAGAAAGTGTCCATGATAAAAACCACATGGGTGCTCACATCTCATTTGTGGGAAATCATGTGTGCGAAGATGACATAAACACATGGTGGTGAGATGGTCCCCAAAATATCAATGGCCTTTATTTCAGGGTAGTCAATTTTGTTTTAATAAGGTGAAATGTTTTAAAAAATAATTTTTACTTTAGTTTCCTTATAGGTATTATTGGAAATAAGTACAACTACGTGAATTACTTACATAATCAGAAACAATTCATTGAGGGGGAAATATGGAAAGTCTTACGTCACGCAATGTAGGTCCCTAGAGGAGATGCAAGCAGGGGGATAAGGTTGTAAAGGTAATTTAGAACCAGACTAGGAAGGTTCTGAATGCTAGGCAAACACAGGAGAGCATCAACATATTAACAACAAGGCTGTGGTTTTGTTTGTTTGTTTTTGGTGGTGAGTTATGAGAGATTTTTTTTTCTTGCGTCTGCTTTTTTCTATTTTCCAGATTTTTCTGCAAAAATCCTATCTTGCTTTTGTAACTAGAATAAAACTATTATGTAAAAAATAATGCAGTGAAAGTGGATCACCAAAGTAATGTTTTAGGACATTAATCTGCAGTGACTCCCAGCAAAAGAAATGAAAACCCATTTATGAATCAGTCATGCCAAGGTGAGTCAATAAGGGCCCCAAATAAAGAAGAAACAGTGAACATTGAAAGGAACATAGGAGGCCTTAAGTGTTTTCTAAATTAAAAAAAAGAATGAATATGTGAAACTCTGCTTAGGAAGAACTGCTAAGGTTCAGTGGCCCTCTGTGTAGTTTACACTGATGTCTGCAAAAACACACTCAGCCAAATGTCAAAGGTGGTTGATAGGATCCGAATATTACAGAGAACTGTAATTGCTTTAGAGACTGGCTCAATTTTACCATCAAGTCTTTAAATACAGCTACATCTTAGAAACCATATCAAGGAAAGGTACAATACCAAGGGAAAAGACAGTAGAAGTGGTAGAAACCACAGAAGTGGAGGACAATGTGCTAAGATTATGTAAAAAGTCTTCCTCTGCACAGGAGAGACATGCATCACTGCCTCAAAGAAACACTGGGATTTTGTACAAATAAAAAGATTCCAATGTGATTCTCGCTTGATTCATTTTGAAGTGTAGTCAACATACCAAGTCTACGATCCATGTTAGGATAAATTAATTAAAAAGTTTCTATTCAATTGTGGTTTCCCTTCTTCTAACATTTGGCACATTCTGAGAACTGCCTTTTGTTAGACACGTTCGGGGGAGGACGGTGGCATCACAATGAAGAAGGCGGCAGCAGGAGGCTTCCACAGAACCTCCTAGCTTCAAGATTCTCTGACTCCAGATGAGACGCCATGCCAACCACCAGATTTTATGCTTTCTCTCTCTCAGATGCTCCAACTGAGGTAGTTTACTAAATACACTGTGCTTATGTTCTCGAGCATTCCTGAAGCAGATGTAATGTAACTGAAGGCAAACAATTTTAGTAATGCAATTCATGCATTGCCATCTAAACACCACATCATCATGAAACTGAAATGTTTACCAAATAATCAAAGCCCAAGACAAAGAAACCAAAAGGCATTCTGCAAGGCAAAGTACTGGCCAGTACTTCCAATAAAAGAACTTATTGAGCGTTATCATGGAGTGGCTTGTCCTAAAAAGTCAATGTGACTTGGTTTCTAATCACAGAAAGAACTGTCTTGCTATTATTCCCAATGGTCAGGAAAAAAATGAAGAGAAATGGAATTAGTTTTCATAGAGCAGTAGGGTTCTCCTAACAGAGTTTCGGGATAGACTGGTCAGAAGGCAAGCAATGTCCTCCTTCCCCCAAGTTCACCAAATCTTGTCTTGACAGCCTGGCAAGTGCTGACTAACAGATGCCAGTGCTCCTGTTTATGATGCTGTGAAATAAAAGTGGCCATCTTTTGAGTTCAGTCCCAGCTCTTCCGCTAACTAGGCAAGTAGCTTTATCAGTGTTGAGCCTCAGTTTCCTTAAGTAAAGTGCTAAGGCTAGACAAAGTGATATATATATATATATATATATTTTTTTTTTTGAGACTGAGTCTTGCTGTGTCGCCAGGTGCCAGGCTGGAGTGCAGTGGCGTGACCTTGGCTCACTGCAACCTCCGCCTCCCAGGTTCAAGCAATTCTCCTGCCTCAGCCTCCCAAGTGATCTTTAGAAACCTTTTGATCTCTGGCAATCCATGCCCCTTTACAATCAATTCCGGGTTTTGTTTAATATGCTCTAGGTTTAACACAAAATTAGACATGAGTGTTCTATGGGTTCCTTTGTACTACAAAGATGGGAAATTCTCAAGAAAATGTCACAAAGCTGAGATCAGAAAAACAGAAGAATAGAAAAAAGGAAGGAAGAAAGGGAGAGATGGAAGGAGGTAAGGATAGGCCTCAGACCATGCAGAAACCACCTGCAAGGTCAGTCAGCATCCTTCTCCACTCATCCCATCCCCCACTCATCCCCATCCCCCACTCATCCCCATCCCCCACGCATCCCATCCCCACTCATCCCATCACCCACTCTCCCCATCCCATCCCCCACTCATCCCCATCCCCCACTCATCTCATCCTCCACTCATCCCATCCCCCATTCATCCAGATCCCCCACTCATCCCATCCCCCACTCATCCCATTCCCCACTCATCCCATCTCCCACTCATCCCCATCCCCCACTCATCCCCATCCCCCACTCATCCCCATCCCCTCTGTCCCTTGGGGTTGTCTTTGGTTCTTCGCTCCGCCTCAGCCCTTCATTCAATCAACTGCCAATTCTGAATCTCATTTCTAGCTCCTTTTTCTTCTCCTGCCTTTATTCCGAGCACCAAAGCCTCTTCTCAACTTGCACCTCTCAACCAGGTTCTCAGTGTAGAGCATGAGTTGGTTGATATCACTGCACTCATCTTTTATGTGACTCTATTTTCTAAATAATATAACCTGAGTTCTGTCATTTGACATTAAAGGACTTCTACCTTCCCCATCCCAACATCTATTAAATCTTACCTTCTGAACATACCAGACTTTTTGTGATTCTCCAAATATGCCATGCAATTTTACTCGTAGGTTCTTGTTTGTGCTGTTCCTACCATGTGGAACAGTCTTTTCTTACCTCGGTCCTGGAGAAAAATCCTATTTTTCAAACCTAGCTCAAATGCTACCCAATCCTGCAAGTCAAAAGTGATTGTCCTTTCTCCCGAACTTTCTAAATTTTAGTGGTTTACAGTTCTAAAGTTGCCTCTAGACCATAAGGTTCTGGAGGGCAGGGATAATCTCTATTTTTCCTTGCATTCCAACACCATGTATCAACCACACCAGCACTTTTTAAGCATAAGTAGAAATGAAGTTACTATTCCTGATAATTAATTTACCAGCCACCATTGTCTTCCAAGTGTGCCTCTGAATTTAAAGTCTACAAGCATTGATGAAGGGCCCACTATGTACAAAGCACTCTGGCAGGAGTTGCAGAGGCGCCTGAGCTCAGGAGCAATGGTGTTTATAATGAGACATTTTAAAGACCTACCTCACCTCACTATGCTAGGCCACCAAATACACTATTATCATGAATACATAATCTGGTTTTGGGAATCATCAATTCTTCACAGGCCTTCCTTCCTCACTGAATATACTAGGAATAAAATTCGTATGTTTCAAAATGCACCCAAAAAAAGTAGGCTCAGAACTCCAGAAATCAAGAATTCTATTTCCTTCTAGAAGACAGAATAGTTGATAAAGAAGAACGAAGGCATTTGTCACTCAGCAGTACTCAACTTCCAATCTACAATCTACTTTAACTTCAGTTATAACGAGCATTTAGAGCCATGGAAGTAGCTGAGAAAACAAGAATGTCGGGAAAAACTAAAAAGTTTATTACCTGTAAAGTTGAGTTCATGGATGAAAATGTTTGCAAGGTATGATAACTTTTTGTTTGAAAGACTAGTATCAAGAGCAGCTGTACAATTCTTCTGAAGAGCTCATGGTGATCTAGAACACCAGGTGACCATCTGCCTTGGCATGTCAGGGAAAGTCCCAGTTTATACCTGTTGTCCCTGCACAATTACTACCTGTGCCCTCTTTCACTCTGAAGACTGTCCCAGCTGGAATGATAAATTTTACAATCACTGTATCGATGAAACTGTCAGACATCAGTAGTTTCTCCATACAGCATTGGTGGTTTTCGTAGGTCTTCCAGGGAGCAAAGAAATGGGGCAGAATCCAGGCTTTCTGACACCAAACTTAGGCTCTATCTAAAAAAAAGTATTTGCTCTAGGTTTTTTCATCATCAACATACCCACAGGAAAACACTTTGGAAAATGGTAAAGATACATAAGTCATGGTTTCTGCAACCTAGCACTTATAATCTTGAGGAGATAAAGCACATACGTGTTCTACAATTAAAGAGGATCAGATGAATTCATTATATGGTGCTAATGACATGGTTCAAAGGACAATGCTAAAAGGAGCTAGAAAAGGGGGGAACCCCTCTAAGAGCTTCAGACTTCGTGGAAAGTTTCTGGTAGGTGATGGGTCCTGAAAGAGGTCTTCCAGGAGAAAAAATGGCACTTTTCTTTGAAAAAAATAAAGGGAGAAGAACAAACAAAACTGGCATAGGAATAGGAATAAGCCACCTTAATAATTCTTCAAGCACTATTACTCTATGTTCAAGAACAGAAAAGCAAAACAGGTCAAGACAAATGCAAATGGATACGTGGCTTTTTCAAAGTGTCTCAGTGATTTAAGGCTCAACAGTCATCGAATCTCAATGTCTTGACAACCTGTCAAGTGCTGACTGCCAGATGTTCCTCCTTGTAATGCTGTGAGATAACAGTGACCACCCTCTGCGTTCGGTCCCAATTTTTCCAATAACTGGCCATGTGTCTGTGGGCAGGTGGTTTTATTAGTGTTGAGTCTCAGTTTCCTTAAGTAAAATGCCAGGGTTAAACAAAGTGATCTTTAAATACATTTTGATCTCTGGCAATCCGTGACCCTTTACAACCAATTCCAGGTTTGTTTAATATGTTCTAGGTTTAACACAAAACTAGACATGAGTGTTCATTTTCAGCAAAATGGCAAACAACAGGTTAATCCTATGGGTCCCTTCCCACTACAAGGATGTGAAAGTCCCAAGAAAATATCACAGAGTTAAGTTTGGGGGGAAAAAGGAAACAATAAGGGAAAAGGGAGATAGAGGAAGGTCGAGAAACAGAGGCCCCAGAAATAACGATAGAAGTTGAAGCCAGAGCTTTTACAAAAAGTTGACTCCACGGTGCCCAAGGAAGTTTCAGATTCTCACAAATGTCCCTGAAGCCCTGGGAACCGTGGTGAGATTCTAATGCCCACGCAGGGACATGACCTTGGTCTTGCATGAGGTAGGGGCAGCAGAACTGAGCCTCCTTCCTTAACCTCAAAGCCTCAAAAAGTCACCCTATCCTTGAAAAGGGGCACTAAAGCACTGCCCACTGGCTCAGAGACAAAGAGCAGAAAATAGCCTTGCATTCCCAGCTCAGGGCACCTTTGGGAAATCAGAACCTTAAGCATGAACCACTTTCAGTTGTAGGATCAGAATTTATACTGCCTGTGTATCTGAGTAGGGAAATCCCATGACAATAAATTAATACAAGCACAATTCTAGGATCATTGAAAGTCTTTAGATCGCCAGAAGAGACAAACATATGTCCACTATGTAGAAATAATTTCACAACTCAAGACTCATAGTATTCCCATAGAAAAGAGGCTGGGCGTGGTGGCACATGCCTGTAATCCCAGCACTTTTGGAGGCTGAGGCAGGTGAATCACTTGAGTTCAGGAGTTTGAGACCAGCCTGGCCAACACGGTGAAGTCCCATTTCTACAAAAAAATACAAAAATTAGCCAGGCATGGTGGCACATGCCTGTAGTCTCTGCTACTAGGGAGACTGAGGTGGAAGGAATCCCTTGAACCTGGGAGGCAGAGGTTTCACTGAGCTGAGATCACACCACTACACTCCAGCATGGGCAAACAAGTGAGACTCCACCTCAAAAAAAGAAAAGAAAAGAAAAGAAATCTCAGAAGATGAACTGCAGCACACACATACCTCCCTTCCCCTACCACACACACACACACACACACACACACACACACACACACACAAACTGCCATAAGGGACAGTGATAAAGGGAAACAAAACTTTTAATGAAATCCTAAGAACTGGATAAATACAACAATCTCAAGTGGAGTACAAAATAAGATTGTTTAAAAATATTATACTGATAAAAGAAAGACTAGAAGCCATAAGGAGAAAATTAAGATTACATGAAAAAGAAGAGAATAAGCAGATTTGAAAAAATAAAGTAGAACTCCTAGTAATCACTCAATGGAAAGGTTAGACAGTAGAGTAAGCAAAACAGACCATCAGTGAAGTGGAAGACAGCTTTGGGAAAATTAAACCAAAATATAACACAAGACTTCCAAGCCAAAATGGAGAATTGAACACACTGTATCTAATATGGCTTTCACCTGAAACTTCACTGTAACTAGGGAAGACAACCTTTTAAACAGCACAAACCCAGCTGGGTGCGCTGGCTCACACCTGTAATCCCAGCATTTTAGGAGCCTGAGACGAGTGGATCACGAGGTCAGGAGACAGAGACCATCCTGGCCAACATGGTGAAACTCCGTCTCTTCTAGAAGTACAAAAATTAGCTCAGCGTGGTGGTACGTGCCTATAATTCCAGCTACTCAGGAGGCTGAGGCAGAAGAATAGCTTGAACCAGGGAGTCAGAGATTGCAGTAAGCCAAGATCATGCCACTGCACTCCAGCCTGGCAACAGCCTCCATCTCAAACAAACAAAACAAAAATACATAAACCCACCAGGACAATAGATGAGGAGATTTTAAACACCTTTTGATCTCTGGCAATCCATGACCCTTTACAACCAATTCCAGGTTGTTTAGTATGTTCTAGTTTTAACAAGTAACAAAATTTTAGAAATAACAGTCAGAAGATTTTAGAAGATGGAAAACAGATGGACAAGCAGTGATTGAATTCACAGACAAAGGAGGCTGAATCCTCAGCAAGGAGCAGGAAAGTTAGGAACAACCAGCAGATCCTCAAAAGGCAGGAACAGATAGCACTGGTGACCTCTGGAACTGTGTGATGTGAGATGAGTCACTAAAATAAGGAGAATGGGAGGAAAACTGTTGAAGAATCAGTTAGATCCCTGGATTCCTTCTTTGACTGCACACTGCTAGGCAGCAGCCTCTATCCCAACTGCTAATACTAGAGGTTGATCCCTGGGAAAAGGATTTTTGGATTGGGAGATGCCATACATCAAATAAAAGGGAAAATAAATATGTTGAAGGCTGAACCCTCCAGTCTCATTCCTCATCTCAGCTTCCAGCCTGGGACAGGCAGGGCTGCATCTTGCAGGTGGGAGTTTGGAAGAGTGTTCTCTGGAGAATCTGACCATTCTCTGACTTCCCCATTAGGAGAATTTAGGAGTTGGCATTAGGAGTTCCCCAACCTACAACATAAACATTTTATTCTACGGTGATGCTCAGAGTTGACAAGTCCCTCATACATCCTCAGAGCTTTCAATATATGTGTTACTCATTCTTAAATATGGTCAGACAGTCAGGATTGCCCGACATGCAAGGAAAGTCTCAACATGAAAGACAGAGTTCAAAACAAACAGACTGAGAAAGACAACATGGAGGAGACAGTAACCATGAGAGGTACAGACAATTTCAGAAAAGAAAAAAAAATGCAGAAAACTAAGAGAACGACACACATCCTGAAAATAGAACAGAATGCTTAAAAAACTATTTATAGATGAAAAGAGGAAACTTAAAACGGTAACCGAAATGAACCCAATAGATGGGTTGGATATTGAAGTTAAAGAAATTGTCCAAAAAGAGTCCAAAAAGATAGAGATGGAGAACAGGAAGGAAAATATGAGAAAAATCATAAAGCTGTCCAGGAAGTACAACACCCAAATAGTAGAAGTTCTGAAAAGAAAGAGCAGCTTACAGAGAGAAGCACAGATTTGACAGATTGAAAGAACAGAATGATCACTGAGTACAAAAGGTGAAAACAGACCCACAATCAGAACAGTCATTGTGAAATTTAGAATATAGGGGGACAGGAAAAATCATAGAGGTACTAGGGAAAAGAAAAACAAGGTAAGGCGCAGGACATCAAGAATCAGAACAGCAGTGGCAGCCTTCTGACAGCAACATTGGGAGATTGAATGTAATAAAGCAGTACCTTCAAACTTCTGAGGGAAACTGACTTTTGACCTAGATTTTCCTGTACAAGACAGACAAGTCATCAAGTGACACAACAGATGAAGACAATTTCAGACATTCAAAGTGTGAATGTGTCTCTTAGGGATCCCTTTTCCAGAGGCTAACTGTAGGCTGAGAGCCACAGAAATGAGAATGTAAAGGGAGTTTTATGGGAACCAACACAGGACCACATGGAGGGATGACGGCACTGGAGTCAGATACCCCCAGATGGTGACTGGGTCCAGCCACAGGGAGCAGCTGTCTAGACAGGGCCAGCAGATCAAGAGAAAGGCATATTGAGGGCTGTCGCCACTGCACCAGGTTTTAATTCTGGTTGCTGATGGAGGGTGTGCTTCCGTAAACAATGGAGTAAAACAAAAGAGAGGATCCAATACAGAAGAAAAGGCAAAGGAAAATTCTAGAATAACAGTGAAGACAAATCCCAGGATGTCAGCTATGTAGCAGGCCTAGGGAGAAGTCTAGATAGAAGGAAAATATAAGTCTCTAGCAGAGGTATCACCAAGAAAAGAAGGAGAACTGACAGACTACTGACGTGATCAGCTTTGTGGAAGAAGGTACTGTGAACCTGTGGAAGATAGAGGAAAAATCTGTACCAGGCACAAAGATCAATTAAGGACATGGAAAAAAAAAAAGACAGATAGTAACTTCATTGTTAAAGGTTTAAGTGTCAATGCCATTTACTTTGACAAAACAGTGACAACACTAGGGACTGATTTATCCCCAAATTGTAATATAACTACATTGGGAGAAAAAGGGGAGGGGAAGCAGTGGATATGATCATATCAGACAGCTAAATTTTTATCTACTATAATAGGAGGTTAAGATACACATAAAATTGATGAAACAAAAGATAACAGTACACACATTATTTAGAAATGTGGAGAAATATATATGCTAGAAGAAAAATCTAAAATAGACTGAGCATGGTGGCTTATGCCTGTAATCTCAGCACTTTGGGAGGCCAAGGCAGGTAAATCACCGGAGATCAGGAGCTTGAAACCAGCCAGGCTAACGTGGTGAAACCCTGTCTCTACTAAAGATACAAAAAAAATTAGCCAGGTGTGGTGGCACATGTTTGTAATTCCAGCTACTTGGGAGGCTGAGGCTGGAGAATTGCTTGAACTTGGTAGGCAGAGGTTGCAGTGAGCCAAGGCCGCACCACTGCTCTCCATCCTGGGTGATAGAGTGAGATCCCATCAAAAAAATGAAAAAGAAAAAAGAAAGAAAGAAAGAAAGAAAGAAGGAAAGAAAGAAAAGAGAAAGAAAGAAAGAAAGAAAGAAAAAGAAAGAAAGAAAGAAGGAAAGAAGGAAAGAAAGAAAGAAAGAAAAAGAAAGAAAGAAAGAAAGAAAGAAAAGAGAAAGAAAAGAAGGAAAGAGCTAACATACAAAGCAATATTCTTGAGAATAAGGACTGGGGGAAGTAGAATGGCATTGAATTGGCTTCCACAGAAATTAAGGAACCAGCACATAAGTAAATATGCACAAGGATGTTATGGCCACGATGATTGTGGTGATAAAGCAGGATATTTCCCTGACCCCTTCACGGGTGGGAACTGGAGTGCATGGGCAATGGAACTTTCCAGCCACTTTGCCACTGGCAGGGTCGAATTCCACTGTTGCAGACCTGCTGCACTCCCCCCATTGTGGGAGGTGGAGCATGCAGGTGGGTAGGTGCAGGAGCTGGGTGAGTGCTTTTGGGTTCTGGCAGAAGCAAATTCCATACCAGCTCCACAGTGGCATCTGGGGCAGTACCTGCCACCCCTGAAGCCCCAGAGGATATGTTACAGTATTCTCTTAGCTCTGCTGTCCATGGATGGCTTAAGAGTTAACAGCTCAGTGTTGGTGGAGGGGGGCGGGGGTTGTCAGTGTGACAGCTTTTTGCACCTGCACTTACGGCACCCAAGTTCTTGTCCAGTGTCCAGGAGAAATGAGGTCACATGAATTAATTGAAGACAGTAAATGCAGAGGATTTTACTGCCAATGAAAGTGGCTCTCAGTGGGAAGCGGAGCTGAAAAGGGGGTGGAACGGAAAGATAATCTTTCCCTGAAGTCCAGCCATACCTGGCTAGGCTCCTCTCTGAAGCTATACCATCAAACCGTCCCTCTAAACTGAAACAATTTCTCTCTAACATCCAACTGTAGTCTTCAACATCCAGCTCCTTCTCCTCTCTCTGCTGGCTGAGCCAGGGATTTTTATGGGCACAGGATGGGGGGCAGGGCAGGCATGGGTGGTTTTGGAAAAACCAACATTCAAGTGGGAAAACAGGGATGTAAATTCTCACTTTGGACCATGGTATCAGGCTTTTTGGCTTGAGGGTGGGCCCCTCACTGGGGACCTACCCTTTTCTGCCCAGAATTTCCCTGCCTTCTGTCCCTATCAGTGACATAAAACTGAAAACAATCTGAATGCTCATTAATAGGGATAAGGTTGAATAAACTATAATATAGCCATACCATGGAATTTACATAACTATTTTTAAAAATGAATTAAATTTGTATCCATTTATCTGGAGATTATTCTTCACGTACTATCGAGAGAGAAAAGTTGTAAAAAAAATACATGCTGTATGATTGGATTTTTTGGCAAACAACAGTAACAAAACACCCCTATTTAATATATGAATATATTAAATAAATACATGTGTTTATATGAGCTTGGAGAAACATGTAGAAGAATTCATACCAAATGTTAACAATGTTTACCTTGGAGGGACAGGAATAAAAAAAAGTAGAGAGATGCTAAGGAAAAAAACGGAACACAAAAAGAGAGACATGAGGAATCTGAAAAACACATGAAGACACATGAAGAAGAGAATAACAAGGTCCAATACACATGTAAAAGAGGACTCAGAAAGATAAATAGAGGACTGAGGAGAGAAATATTTAGAGACTAGGACAAAATTTTTCCGAATTGGTGAATCCTTAGTCTTGAATCCCAAGCAGGATTGTGATGAAAGTGTGGATCATCAAAGATGATGATCTTTGAGAGTGAGAGAGAGAGAGAGAGAGAGAGAGAGAGAGAGAGAGAGAGAGAGACAGAAAGAATATGAATGAGAACCATCTAAATAAATGACAGCCTGAAGCAGACTATGCTTTATCAGTTATGAAAATCAAAAGGTAATGAAATAATATGCTCAAATGCTGAGAGAAGATATCTAGGTAGAATTTTATACTTAGAAAAATTATTATTCAAGACGAAGAGTGAATTAAAGACACTTTCAGTCAGAGGCTGAGATACATTAATACTCCCAAATCCTTAATGAAATAGCTACTCAAGGATGTACTTCAGTAAAACGGAATTTGAACTGGGACTACCGTTCATGCCACTATATCTGGCTAACTTTTTATATTTTTGGTAGAGACATGGTTTCACCATGTTGCCCAGGCTGGTCTCAAACTCCTGGACTCAAGCAATCTGCCTGCCTTGGCCTCCCAAAGTGCTGTGATTACAGGTGTTAGCCACCATGCCCAGCTCTCAAATATAATTTTTAAGGTGTAAAGGTAACAATTGCCAAAATAATAGGACAAAATGTATACATTACAAATCAATGGAAAACAATGTAAGAAAAAGTTAAGTAATTTAGTGTGAGGCAGAATAAGAATCAAAGACAAGTAAAGAAGTAGCATGGTATATAGAAAACATTCAGGATCCTAGCAAATTCCAAATATATGAGTAATCATAATAAATATAAATGACTTCAACTAATCTGTTAAAAGACAGAAATCCTTGGATTGTATTTTTTTTAAACTCCAGCTCTTTACAGAAAAGAAGCCTAAGGCTGGGCATGGTGGCTCACATCTATAATCCCAGCACTCTGGGAGGATGAGGCATTCAGATCACGAGGTCAAGTGTTCAAGACAAGCCTGACCAACATGGTGAAACTCCATCTCTACTAAAACCGCATGCTCTCACTCATAGGTGGGTGTTGAACAATGAGAACACATGGACACAGGGAGGGAAGCACTACACACTGGGGTCTGTTGGGAGGAAATGAGGGAGGGACGGGGGGTGGAGAGGTGGGGAGAGATAGCATGGGAAGAAATGCCAGATATAGGTGAAGGGGAGGAAGGCAGCAAATCACACTGCCATGTGTGTACCTATGCAACAATCTTGCATGTTCTTCACATGTACCCCAAAACCTAAAATGCAATTAAAAAAAAAAAAGAATGCAGAAAAAAAAACACACAAAAATTAGCTGGGCATGGTAGCACATGCCTGTGATCCCAGCCATTCGGGAGGGCGAGGCAGGAGAATTGCTTGAACCTGGAAGGTTGAGGTTGCAGTGAGCCCAGGTCGTACCACTGTACTCCAGCCTGGGCTACACAGAAAGAATGCATTAGACTAATCAACTCAGGTTGTCATACCAAAATACCACAGACCAGGTGTCTTAAACAGCAGAAGTTTATTTCTCATAGCTCTGGAGGCTGGGAAGTCCAAAATCAAGGTGCTGGCTGATTTCATTTCTGGTGAGGGCTCTCTTTTTGGCCTACAGATGGCCACCTTCTTGCTGTGTCCTCACATGTTCTTTCCTTAGGTTCACAAACAGAAAGAGAAATCTCTCTTTTTTTTCTTAATAGATCACTAATGCCATTGTAAGGGTCCTACCCTCCTGACCTAATGACACAGGAAGAGAACACTACACCCAATAAGTAGAGAATACACAGTAGAGAATGTACCTTTAATTACTTCCCAAAGATCCTATCTCCAAATATTATCACATTGGAGGTTGGAGCTTCTACATATGAATTTTAGCAGGACACATTCAGTTTATACAAGTGATATAAAGATCAGGTGGCTTCTTCAGGCCTCTGCTCAAAATGTCAACGAATCCAAGAACTGCCCACGACCGCATGATACAGAACAGCATGACTTTATACCTCCCAGCATAACTTTATCCACCTCACTTTGCCTTATTTTTCTTTATAGCACTGTAGCACCTGACAAATTATATACTTTGTTTGTTTATTGTCTCTGATCTCCAGATAAAATATAAGATCTATCAGGTCCAAGAGAATAGGGACTTTCTCATTTTGTTCACTATTGTATCTCCAGTGTTTAGGATACTCCTTATAAATAGTACATGTTCAATAAATGTTTTAAATGAATCAGTGAATGAATAAATTAATGAATCTGATAAAACAAACCTTACAGCCTAAAACCTGGGGTTTTGTTTTTGTTTTTGTTTTGTTTTGAGGCAGAGTCTTGCTCCATCATCCAGGCTGGAGTGCAGTGGTGAGATCTCAGCTCACTGCAACCTTCCCCTCCCAGGTTTAAGTAGTTCTCGTGCCTCAGCCTCCTGAGTAGCTGGGACTACAGGCGTGTGCCACCATGCTCAGCTAATTTTTTGTACTTTTAGTGGAGATGGGGTTTCACCATGTTAGTGAGGCTGATCTTTAACTCCTGACCTCGAGTTATCTGCCCTTCTTGGCCTCCCAAAGTGCTAGGATTACAGGCATGAGCCACCAGACTCAGCCTACAGCCAAAAGCATTTTGCAGGATAAAGAAGATCACTGGTTAATAATAAGTAGATGTATTCACCAGAATCCTTTTGTATGCCTCATAATGCAGTGTCAAATATTTACAGCAAAAACTGAATTGGTTACAAGAAAATACTAATTCAAAATTATAGTGGGATATTTTATTTATTTTCATGTCTTTATTGAATTTAATAAATTAAAAACAGAAGAAAATCATTTTACATGTATTCAATTAATAATTTTAAAAATTGAAGTATTCAATGAAAATGTCAAAAATATGCAAGAAATAGAATACAGGAAGGTGGTATTTAGGTAGTGTGATGTGTACCTTTGCATTTAGAATGAAGTCCTCTGTCAATAACTGATATATTTGAACATTTGTCCCCCAAATCTCATACTGAAATATAGTCCCCAGTGCTGAAGGAGGAGGTGATTGGATCATGGGTGTGGATTTCTCATGATTGTTTTGGTATTTTCTTTGTGATAGTGAGTTCTCATGACATCTAGTTGTTTCAAAGCGTTTGGCACTTTCTCATTCTCCTTTCTCTTACTCCTGCTCGGGCCATGTGATGTGTCTGCTCCCCCTTCACCTTCTGCCATGAGTAAAAGCTCCCTCAGGTCTCCCCAGAAGCTGAGCAGATTCTGGCACCATGATTGTACAGCCTGCAGAACCGTAAGCCAATTAAACCTCTTTTCTTTATAAATTACCACTCTCAGGTGTTCTTCTATAGCAATACAAGAATGGCCTAACACGGTCGGGTGTGGTGGCTCACACCTGTAATCCCAGCACTTTGGGAGACCAAGGGAGGTAGATCATCTGAGGTCAGGAATTCGAGACCAGCCTGGCTAACATGGTGAAACCCTGTCTCTACTAAAAATGCAAAAAAAAAAAAAAATAGCCATGTATGGTGGCACACACCTGTAATCCCAGCTACTCTAGAGGCTGAGGCAGGAGAATCGCTTGAACCCAGGAGGCGGAGGTTGCAGTAAGCTGAGATTGCACCATTGCACTCCAGTCTGGGCAACAAGAGTGAAACTCAAAAAAAAAAAAAAAAAAAAAAAAAAAGAATGGCCTAACCTTAGACGTTAACAAAGTTACATGTTAAGCCTGAGTTTTACTACTTGCCTTTTACCCTTCTCTCACCAGTAGGTTTTGGCCATGCAAAATGTTCTTTTAGTTTCTCTACACCTTGCACCTGCTTTTCCTCTGCTTAGTTGCATAATCCCCTCAAGCCCTCCAGGTTTTCTTGGCCTACTCCTGCTCAGCTAAAATGTCACATCCATAAGGGTCTTCTTTATCTTCCTGCAAGGATGGGTCCCTTGGTTATCCTATTTCATTTATCATTTCATTTATGTTAAGTTTGTGATTCCTTAATACACATGATCTGCCGGAATCATATAGTGGGAGATTTTAGTGCACATCTCTATGAAATTGACAGTTCACATTTTTTTTTAAAGAAAAAGGAAAATGATTTAATGTTGAAATGAGGCATTAAACAAGTTTCAGCTAATGACATGGGAAGAGAATTCTCCACCCAATAAACAGAGAATACACATGAAATGTTCATAAAAATTGAGCAGGTTCCAGGCCACAGAACAAATAACAGATTTCAAAGAACTGCTAACATACAGACCTCATTCTTCAACCAAAATAAAATAAAAAAATTGAGATTGATAAAACCACAGTCCTTGAAGCCATGTACACTTTGAAATTTCAGAAACACATTGCTAAATTATTAATATGAAATCAAAATGAAAGTAAAAATTATTTAGAACTGAACCACTGAAGCCCTAAATTTCAGTTGAAGAAAATGTTTAGCATTGAATTTAATATTAGTAAACAAGAAAAGTTTTAAAGAAGTTAGAGAAAGAGCAACAATGTAAACTCAAAAACAAGAGAAGAAAATTCTCCACACATGGTTGAAGATAAAGTAGTAGGAAGGTAATAATAAAGACAACAGATCAATAGAATCAAAACAGAAATAATAGATAATAGAAACAAAATCGAGGCTGATTCTTTAAAAAGATTAATAAAAGAGGTAAATATTTGACAAGATTGAACAAGGAAAAAGCAGAAATAAATACTATTAGGCATAAAATGGGTCATAACTAAATATAGTAAAGATTTTAAAGTATGAGAATTATTTTCTCTATTTTAAAGCAATAACTGTAAAAACAGATGAAATGGAAAACCTTTTAGAAAAATATGTTACCAAAGTTGACACACGAAATATATGAAAAAAGAACAAAGAATCCTAAATGTATTTTTATGAGCTCAGTCTAAACCTACATTGTAGAAAAACACTAAGACAATACAAAAAAGGCAAGCATTGGTCAATATCAGTTAAAGGATCAAGGCAAATTATCTTAAAATATTAGCAAACATTCCAGCAGTATAGTGTGTGCATAAATATATAGTATTCCTTTAATATATATATTTGAGATTATATGTATCAAGATATCATATTTATCACACAGTCCATATATGGAATGTGTGTGAGATGACCCAGTGGGTTTTATCCCAGACACTCAAGTAAGAGTCAACATTACAAAATTTTAATGTAATTCCCCACATTGACAAATTAGGAAGGGAAAACCATATAATCATATCAATAGATGTAGAAAAAGCATTTAATAAATTTAACCCAAACTCACAATTTAAAAATAAAAGACCTAGCCAACAGAAACACAAGGAAGTTTCTCTCAAGAACTTAAAAGAAACTTTAGGAACATTTGCTTTAAAATCAGCAGCCAGATACATATGTTCCCTCTCACTACTCTATTCATTATTATATGAGATACCTTGCTGATCAATAAAACAAGAAAAAGGAGTAAGAGAATCAGGATTAGAAATGAAGGAGGAATATGTGGCATTATTTGCAAATGATAAGGTTGTCTACATAGAGAATCCATGAGAGACTACGAACAATTACAAGCAAGAAGAGGGTTTGGCAGAGATACTGGGGACAAGGTTAATTTATAAACATCCATGGCATCAGTAACAACCAATTAGAATTACGCAGCCATCAAAAACGATGAGTTCACGGCCTTTGTAGGGACATGGATGAACCTGGAAACCATCATTCTCAGCAAACTGATACAAGAGCAGAAAATCAAACACCGTATATTCTCACTCATAGGCGGGTGTTGAACAATGAGAACACATGGACACAGGGAGGGGAGCACTACACACTGGGGTCCGTTGGGGGGAAATGGGGGAGGGATGGGGGTGGGGAGGTGGGAAGAGATAGCATGGGGAGAAATGACAGATACAGGTGAGGGGACGGAAGACAGCAAACCACACTGCCATGTGTGTACCTATGCAACAATCTTGCATGTTCTTCACATGTACCCCAAAACCTAAAATGCAATAAAAACAAAACAAAACAAAACAAAACAAAAAGTTAAAACCAAAAAAAAAAAAAAAGAAAACGTTATTTTCATAAGATGTCATTAGCAATAAAGGTCTTATAACTGTGAGGTACCTAGGAATAAATCTAAAGAAAGAGGTGCAAGACCTATGTGAAAAAAATTATGAAACTTCACTGAAAGTCATTAGATAAGACCTAAGTAAACAGAGATACATATCATGCTCAGGAGTGAGAAGATTCCACAACGTCAACAACAGTTACCCACAAATTAATATATAAATTGAATGAAACTCATATAAAAATCCCAGAAAGGTCTTCTTCATGGATATTTGTAACTGGTTTTAAAATTGTGATCCAAAGGCAGCCAAGATAACTTTGAAAAAGCATAATATGGGGACTTGTCCTACCAGATATCAAGACATATACAATAAATATTTCACTATGCCATAACATTAAGACAGTATAGTATTGGTGTAAACGGAGATCACTAGACTAACGCAATAGAGAAAGCTCCACAACATGTGGGAATTTGGTATGTGACAGAGATAGCATTACAAACTGTGGGAAAAGAAACAAACTAATAGGTGGTTCAGGGACAACTGTTATCCATGCAGGGAAAAAATAGATCTCTAACTCATACTACATCCAAAAATGAATTCCAAGAGAATTACAGTTAACTTTAAAACAGGAAAAAAATGGTTTTTAGACACTATTTTTATGATCTTAAGCTAGGGACTGACAAAAAAATACAAACCATAAAGTAAAAAAAAAAAAGAAGAAAATTGAGAAATTTGATTTTAAACATTCTGTGATGAAGGATGCCAAAACAATGTTTAAAGGCAAGAAATAGACTAGGAGAGAGAAAAAAATTTTAAGTATTCATAATATTTAGTGAACACTTAGCAATCTATAAGGAAAAAACAACCCTATAAAAAAAAAATAAATAAGCGAAGTCTAGAGATGGGTAATGCAAAGAGAAAAAGAAAAAAAACAACCCAAATGATTTAAAAAAATAAGAAAAAACAAAACTAAACATATAACCTCATAAGTATCAGAGAAATATAAATCAAACAATTAGATACCTTTTCAATCCATCAGATCACCACACTTTAAAAGCCTAACAATCTCAATGAGTGGGAGAAGATGCAGAATAATAAAAATCCTCCCACATTGGTGCTGAAAGTGTAAACTGAGAGCAATCTGGCAACACCTACCAGCTGTTATGATCTTTGTATCCCAAGACCCAGTAATTCCACTTCTGCTTCTGTATCTTTGAAAAACTCAACAGATCCACCTGGAAACAAGTCCAGAGAAGGTCACAATGAACTGCTTATAAAATGATAAACTAGAAACATCAATTAGTGAATGGATATATTATGATCTATTTATAGAAAGAAATTGATTTATGTCTGAGTCTGTTCAGGCTGCTATAACACAAATACCATAGACTGGGTTACTTACATAATATTTATCTTTCAGTTCTGAAGGATGGAATCCAAGATCAAGGAGCCAGCAGATGTGGTGATGCGGACTCACTTCCTGGTTCACAGTGGGCCTTCTCATTGTGCCCTCATACAGTGAAGGGGTGAGAGATCCCCTGGAGTCTCTTTTAGAAGGGCACTAATCTCACTCATGAGGGCTTCACCCTTGACCTAATCACCTTCAAAATCCCACCTCCTAATAGCATTGTATTTGAGATTAGGATTTCAGCATATGAATTTTGAAGGGAAAGAAACAGTCTGTAACAATATAACAATTAAAGGAACTACCTCTACATATATCAATTAGGATAAATCTCAGATACATAATTTCAGGTGATACAGCAAATTGCATAAAAATGGATTACTGATAACATTACCATTCATTTCTTAAAATTGCAAAACGATACTAGTTACTGTTTATGACAGCAGTCGCAAACCTTTTTGGCACCGGTTTAGTGGAACACAGTTTTTCCACAGATGGGGGTGGGAGAGGTTCCAGGATGACTCAAGAACATTACATTTATCATTAGATTCTCACAAGGAGCGGGCAACCTAGATCCCTCACGTGCGCAGTTCACATAGGGTTGCGCTCCTATGAGAATCTACTGCGGAGGCTGATCTGACAGGAGGCAGGGCTCAGGCGGTCATGCTGGCTCTCCTGCAGCTCACCTACTGCGGTGCTGCCCAGTTCCTAACAGGCCACGGACCTGTACGGGTCCATGGTCTGGAGACCTCTGGCTTATGACACATAATCACATGGCAAAATGCAAGAGGTATGTAACAATGCAACCTCTAAAGAGTGTTTACTGCTGGGAAAGCTGTGGAAGAATGTAGCAGGGTGGGGTCACAAAAGAGGCTTTCACTACAACATTTTCTGTTAAAAAACTCTTTCGAAAATGTGGCTAAATGTCAATATTTATTAAATCCGAGTCGTGGGTACCTGAACACTATGTTGTTCTCTGTAAATATTTTTGTATTTTTTTTTTTCAGTCCCCCCTCTGAACAGGAAAATCCAACTGCTGTTGGGAATATTTTTGTGTTTTAAATATTAAATAGTTCATAACTTTTTAAAGTTACAGTTTAAAAGGGTGTATGTGGTATTTTTCTGCACATTTCCCCAACATTTTTTTCTTTAAGTTCCAAGAATATATTTGCATGACGTGCAGGTCAGTAACATAGGTAAACGTGTGTCATGCTGATGTGCGGTACCTATCAACCCATCACCTACGTATTAAGCCCCATATGCATTAGCTATTTATTCTGACCCTCTCCCGCCTCCCGCAGCTCTAGTGTGTATTATTCCCCTCCCTGTGTCCCTGTGTTCTCATTATTCAGCTCCCATTTGTAAGTGAGAACATGTGGTATTTGGTTTTCTGTTCCCGTGTTAGTTTGCTGAGGATAATGGCTTCCAACTCGATCCATGTCCCTGCAAAGGACATGAGCTCATTCCTTTTTACGGCTGTGTAGTATTCCATGGTGTACATGTATCACATTTATTTTATCCAGTCTATCATTGATAATTTCTCCAACATTTCAAGCTAGGTATACAGTTGTGCCAGCAGTCTGGGACCTGAGGAACAGTCCTGGTTCCAACACTACCACACTGTGTAACTCTGAGCAAATCACCGAACCCCTTTGGGCCTCAGTATGCTCATCTATAAAATGGGCATGGTTGCAGCAGTTACGTTTTAGAGACAGTGGTTAAGAGCATGGGTTCTGGAATTAGATATGGACTTGATCCTCAGCTCTACTACTGACCAGCTGTCAGACCTTAGTCAATTTACTTAAACTTTCTAAGAGGCACTATCCTCATCTAAAAATGGAAACAGAGATAGCATGTAGCTCACAAATCTGTTATGAGAATAAAACAAAAGGAATAATGAAAATCTCTTAGCACACCACCATCAACAAAATAAAATCACAAAACCAAGAGAAGATATTTGCCATGCATATAACGGACAAGGGAGAGGTGTCAAGCATACATTACATACTCCAATAAGTCAGTAAAGAAACAACGAACCAACAGAAAAATAGGCCAAGGAAAGAAAGAGACAACTCATGGAGGAGGAATCCTGACTACTCAGTACACAAATGAAAAGATGCTCAGCCTCACTGGTTATCAGGAAACTGCAATTGAAGCGTGAAACAACTATCATATCGGCAAAGGAAAAAAATTTCAAATACGACTCTAACGAGTATCGGAGAGAACATTGAGCATTAGCAATTCAGACCCTGCTCCTGAGAAGGGACTTGTACTTTGGAGAGCAATTTGGCAACATGCAGGGAAGACAATGTGCTAACTTCATCACTTTGCTATTGACTACATACCTAAGAGAAACTAGCACACATGGTGTGCAAAGAACACGTGCAAGCTGTAGCACTGCTTCTAATATGAAAAAGCTAGACACACCTGTAGTGTTCTTCCAAAGGACAACTTAAAAGTTAGAAATAACTTTAATGTCCTTGATCTGATCGAACATACAACACAGCATGGAAAACGGATAAAGTAGAGGTACATGTTTTGCAACAGACAAATCTTACAAATATAATATAGAACACAAACTCCATGATATCCTTTAGATAATGTTTAAATACATGAAAATATATATATACAGTTTAAGGATACACACATGTGAAAGATAAAACCATGCATGGTGATAATGAACATTGAGCATCACGTTTAAATTGACTGTGATATTCAGGGGGAAAAAAAGCAGGTGGAAATGGGGAAAGTCTATCTCCTTTTTACAGAAAAGAACAAGGACATGACAAAATGGTGGTGAATGTACATTTGTACACAATCCTCTGCATTTTCTGTTTGCTTGAGATCTTAATAAAAAAATACTGTGTTTTGTACATCTATAAGACGATACGGTTTGGCTGCGTCTCCACCCACATCTCACCTCGAATTGTAGCTTCCCTAATCCCCATGCGTCCTGAGAGGGACCCGGTGGGAGGTAACTGAATCATGGGGGCGGGTTTTTCCCATGCTGTTCTCGTGATATTGAATAAGTCTCATGAGATCTGACGGTTTTATAAAGGAGGGGTTCCCCTGCACAGGCTCTCTTGCCTGCCGTTATATAAGAGGGGTCTTTGCTCCTCCTTCACCTTCCATGGATTTGAGTCCTCCCAGCCAGTGGAACTGTGAGTCCATTAAAACTCCTTTTCTTTACAATTACCGAGTCTCAAGTATTTCTTCATAGCAGTATGAAAACAGACTAATACATAACATGTCAATAAATATTTGTTTTTAGGAGCTCCCTAAAGTAGGTAGGACGGTATTAATATGATCATTTGGCAGATAATAGAAGTCAGGGACAAAAAGCTGGCGGAGCAGGCTCGTGGCCTGTTGTCCCAGGCTCCACGCCCTTCTCTTGACATGATGATGTTCATTCCACTCCTTTAGTCATTTACTTAATACAGGGAACTGGAACCTGACGCAACTTAGGGCAGGCGGGTGAAGAAGACAACCTCTTCCCTTCTGGAACAAACCACAGTTTGAGGAACGACATGACGGAACTCGGTAAAAAGGGAAGAAGCCAGACTGCTCCGGTCATCTGACGGCTCTTCAATGAATCTGTAATCCACTCGTGGAGGGCCTGACCATTCACTGCGCATCTGCTGAGGAGGAGGAAGGGGCTGGAGGAAGTGAGAATGTCGGCCTCGGCTCCAGCATCATTGCATCATTCCAGCACAGTATCCAAATTAAGGACGGGGCGCTACGCTGAGTGTCGGGGCATTAGCTCAGAGCTCCTGTCTGGGGCTGGTCCCTTTTCTGCTCTGGGCTCTCTTCTTGTTTAAAAATGAGGAGTAGACTACCATCTCGAGGCCAGTGAAATTCTAGACTCTCCTTTCTGTTTTTTAGGATCTTTTTTCTTTTCTTTTAAAATCCGAAACGGGAGCTTCCGCATTTATTATTTACACGTGGTTTTGGGGCTCACTCCTGGCCACATCACAGCTATGTTCTCTCGCCTCTGGTAAATACATAAAATGCCTAGCAACGGTTCCTGGTGGCTGCTGGTCCCCATAAATGCTGCTGCTCGGCCCCCACCCCACCTCTGTACCTCGTCCCCGCTCACAGCCTGGGGACTGTGGTTTGGAGGCCGAGAGAGGGTCTTTTTAAGGAAGAAGCCAAAACACGCCATCCCCTCCAAGGAGTAAGCACGCAGGGGGAGGTGGGCGTGGCCTCGATCAATCCCATCCCCTGAAGCAGCACCGCATGCACACTGGAGGCTGGAAGTAAGAAAGAATTTCCTGGCGGTAGGAATTGTTAAATAACAGGGCGGATGACCAAGGGAGGTTCCGGAATCTCCTCTAGAGATCTTTAAAAACGCGACACTAGATCGCCTGTATGAGATGATTTTTTTGCACTCCTGGCCAGAGACAGATAGACTAGGTGCCTTCGCGGGCCTGGCCCTCCTCCCAAGGCACATGATTCTGTCTTTTGCTTTCTCTTACCCTTAGCAGTATCCTCTGTGCCTCCTTTACACGTTCATCCCCCTGGTGAAGCTCACTGACTGCCATCCCTTGGGCTGGTTTTCACCCAGTCCCTGGCCTTCTCACACCTTTCCTTGTTATTTTATGGAAAGCTGGTCAAAGGTCAGAGTTGCCCAGCTCCCCACACATAGTTTGGTGGTAGCATCTGATACCCAGACAAAACACAGCAAGGATTCCAATTCCAGCATATTGAAGCTTAAACACCAAATCTGGATGAAAACAGAGAATTAGCTGTTGCTAACAACCCATTGTAAATGAAAATATGATCCCAGTAACTGATTTTAAATAGATTTTTTTTTTTTTTTTAAAGAATCCTTGGCCGCATTTCATCAAGAATACAGAGTTTCAAAAGCATTCATTCCGGGGTTGGATTTTTTTTTTTTCCTCTTTCTTCTGGCTTAAACCCCAAATGGCCAAGATCCCAGTCTGAATAAACAGTGTGGGTGGTGACTTTTCTGTGAGGCCCAGTAGAGGATGCAATCACTTTCTTATTCAGTTCAGCATTAAATCATGTGAAACTAGCCTGATTACTACACACAACTTTTACTCCGTAAAGGAGGGCAACACAACATGTATTCTTTCTCGGCTTCTCGGGGAGAAAAAAATGAATTCTTCTAACTGCGAGTGTTTAATTATGTATAAAGTTCATTGACCTCACAGGCGGCTGTCAGATGATCTTGCTAAGGCCTGTGAACGGCATCCCAGGAATGCAGTGATGTGGGCAGAAACCGAGTGAGTTCATGCCACCGAATGCTTTAAATGGGACGAATCAGCAGCCGTCCAGAAAGACTCCAGCGAAAACAGAACTTTGGGATAATCAGTAATTTAATCTCACCTAAGCATTTTGAGGCCTTTAAAAGTGATTGTTGTAAATCAGAAACTCAGGAAAAATCCCATAGGGATGGGGCCCATAGCGACGGGGTGAAGTAATTTTGTTTGCTGGTTATTGCCACAGCTGGCTGGAAATGTATGTATTTGCAATGTCCTGTCCCTGTTTTAGAGGTAATGCTTTCTGACTTCCCTGCTACTGACATTAAAAGAAAATAATGAACAATCCCATTCATAAATACACGTTGGGGCCTGAAGGAGTATGCAGAGTCTATGTTTATTTAGGACAATTGTGATATAGTGCAGCCTCCACCATGTATATGCAGTAACTATACCTACTTGTCAGTAAATGTCCTAAAATGTGTTCTTCCTATGCAGAGGGCTGGATTATCCTCTTTGGGCTCGGGGAGTGGAAGGGCACCAGCAAGATGAGCCTATGGATTGTCTCTACCTGGAGCATCCCTGTCTGTCTACTGTGAAAGGACCGGGAGACATTGGGAGACCGGCTGGCATGTGCTTCCTGGTAACAAGAGAGCAGAGCCCCCAGGGAGCTATGGGATGGTTAACTGCAGGAGCCCTGCTGCTCAGGGCGGGGGAGGGAGGGTGACATGTAAAATAGGTGGGCTTCCTAAAACATTTAAATTACCCGATTGGGGGTCCAATATTATGTTCCTTCTGTCGCTTTCTCACCAAACACATACTTTATCCATCAAAATGTTACGCTTTCAGCTGGTAAAACTTCACAGGGTTGTATTCCAAAACAAAACTCTGCTGCATTTGCGCTGGTACCTTTATTGTTATGAGTGTAAAGAAAGGGAGGCTGGCATTTAGCCAATAACTTTGGCACCCTGCTGGAAGCAAAATGGAAGGGGCCTCCCCTCAGTATCTCACTCTTAGACTGACCTGAAAGTGTCGACTCTTTTTCCAAATCAGCCACCTAGGTTTCGAGTGCATAGTGTTTGTCTGCAGCCAATTCGAGTTAATTCAATAACTATTTGGAAAACACAAATAATAGCTCAGGCAATTCTGGTGACACAAAAATCAGGCCGGGTGCAGTAACTCACGCCTCTGATCCTAGCACTTTGGGAGGCTGAGGAGCGTGGATCACCTGAGGTCAGGAATTTGAGACCAGCATGGCCAACATGGTGAAATTCCATCTCTATAAAAATACAAAAAGTAGCTGGCATGGTGGCACGAGCCTGTAATCCCAGCTATTTGGGAGGCTGAAGCAGGAGAATTGCTTGAACCTGAGAGGTGGAGGTTGCAGTGAGCCAAGATTGCACCGTTGCACTCCAGCCTGGGAGACAGAGTGAGACTCTGTCAAAAAAAAAAAAAAAAAAAAAAAGGCAGGAACTCTTAATCAGGTCACATTAATCCCAACTGGGAAGATCTGGGTAGGTTTCATGCATGGAATCTTCCCAGGGTTGGGGGCTGAACACTTAAAGGGGTTCAACAGGCCAAAGGGAAATGGGAACTTACAAAATCTCAGTTCACACTTACATGCATTCTGGAGAAGAAAAGAGATATAACTGTCACTGAGTCCTGCTATTTCATGGCGAGGGTTCTATAATTTTATCTTGATGTTTTGTTTGTTTGTTTTAAGACAGGGTCTCGCTCTGTCTCCCAGGCTGGAGTGCAGTGGCATAAACTTGGCTCACTGCAATCTCTGCCTCCTGGTCTCAAGTGATCCTCCCACCTCAGACTCCCAAGTAGCTGGGACTACAGACGTGCCACCATGCTTGGCTAATTTTTGTATTTATTGGCAGAGATGGGGCCTTGCCATCTTGCCCAGGCTAGTCTCGACATCCTGGGCTCAAGTGATCCACCTACCTTGGCCTTCCAAAGTGCTAGGATTACCACTGTGAACCACTGCCTCCAGTCTATCTTGTTTTTATAATCCACTTGATATCTGATGGTTCCCCCACAAGAGCCTTTCTTTAAGACTCAGAGCATTTAATATTACATTGTGAAGTGAACAATCAGTAAAAAACAAAAGGAATTCCTTCTGTCTTCCCACCCTGAAGAAGGAAGCCTTCATTCAAATCTTCAAACATTTTCTATAAATACGATCATCCCCATAGTTACAGGGGAAGTACACTTCTAGATAAAGGAATCTGGACACAAAGTAATATCCTAAATCACTTCCACCCTTTGGATACTACAATTGATAAAATTCCATGAAGGAAATGACTCTGATTTCTCACGAAGTTCCCTATTGGGAAATCACTGTGTGCCACACTTATGGAAGCAATATCTTTGTGCATTTCCCAATTCCCTGCCTTTGTCAGAGGCTCTCATCATCTCTCTACCACAGCAGTTTAGCTATTTCTGGTCTATAGTATGTGCTGCATTCTGTCTGGTCAGACGTGAAGATGAATACGTCACTTGTCTCTGTTATTTGAGTGCATAACTTGTCTCTGCTACATTATAAGTTCTTGGAAATTAGAGACTGATGTACTTATCTTTACATTCCCCAGTGTCATTAACAGGGTTGGTGACCACTAAAAGAATGAACAAATTACTCAGTAAATAAATACCATGAAAATGTCTACAGCATGGGTTGGAAAATGTTTTCAGTGAAAAACCAGATAGTAAGTATCTTAAGACATATGGTCTCCATCATAATTCCTCAACTCTGATGTTATAGTGTGAAAGCAGGTAGAGACAATACATAAGCAAATGAGTATGGCCGTGTTCCAAAAAAACTTCATTGACAAAAGCACATGGCAAGAAAGATTTGGCCCAAAGGCCACAGCTTTCTAACTCCTGGTCTTTGGTGGTTACCCTCAGTATATTCTGTACACTTTCACACAGCACTTGTGTTTTTCAATAATGAGAGAAAGTGCAGAAAACATAAATGTTAAAGGGTTGTTTTGAAACTCCATAGTAATAAATTCACTTATAAACAAACCAGAAAGCACACACAGAAATTAGCTATCCCACCAAGCATATTTCATGGTCACCTATTTTGTATACTGTATTCCTTTAAAAGGAAAAATTCTTATCCCAAGAAATAAGGGTAATAGTTTTGCCATTTACATCATCATGACTGAGATAACTTGATATGATAAGATCTCAGAGTTATTGAGTGAAGGGTCTGGTGCTAGGTCATGCTGAACTTGACACTCTCCTGGGAAATGGGAAGACATGCTCCCCCATCCTGCTGTCCAGCAGATCATCTGGACTCTAATTTTACTGCTAAAATCCTTCCCAAGGTTATTAATGAAAAAGATACTCCTTTTTCTTGATAACCCTTTGGAAAATATCCAGCTAGAAAGAGTACAACAGAATCTCAAAAGCTCAGCAAACACACAGTAACGTCAAGAGTAACTACAAGAATTTGATGAAAACAAGATGTCCCGGCCTGCCACCCTGGTCTAATTTGAGAGTGCCTCGCCCGTCATTACTCTTGCTTTACTATCAGGTCACCTTTCATATAAAATACAATTTTAAAAAGGAGTTGGATTTGAATTGTGGCCGATGCTCACAGGGTGCAAAGTCCTAGGTCAATTGCTTGGTTTGGAACAAATTCAACTAGTCTTTTTCAAAGTATGAGAAAATATACAACAAACAGTGTACCAATGAGCACCCAGCTGACATTCTGTGAGATGGGGAACTCCAAGGTATGTGTTCAAACTACGTCAGCCATTCACAGGTTGTGATGAAACAGTTCTACATATTTCTTCTAAGAAAGAAAAAAAAAATGAAATTGAGTCCTTCCACTATGCCAAGCTTCTCCTCAACATCAGACCAAGAAATGGGATGAATTTTGTGCCTTAAGAAAATGAGAAAATGGAGGCTTGGAAATGGACGGTACCATGAGGCAGTCAAAAGAGCTGAGTACTCAAAAGACCTGAGCTCATAACTACTACGTTCAACCCATGTGACGTGAGGCAGATTACTTGACTTTAATGTAACCTGATGCCCTAATTTTCAATGCAGGGCTCGGATATACATGTTATTGAGGAGAAAGCAGGGGACACGTGAAATAGAACCCAATTTATTTCAACAGATCCTGTGAGCCTCTTGTGTGCCAGTGTTAGAGAGTGGAAAATGGCTGCCAGGGATTCTGAGCACTGGGTAGGTGAGCTTTCCACTGGGAGAGCATCACATATTGCTTTTTTTGCAACACTCCAGTGCCCAACTATCCTGAGTTCCTCTCTTCTGTTTATTGAATTTCTTCCCCTCCCAATTCACCACAATCACTTATTACCAGTCCCTCCTCATTAAAACATCCCCCCTCCTCCCTGCCACAAAACAAGGAGGGCGTTCTCACCGTTCTCCAGAACAGGGCTGCAGCAAACAACTTCACGTATGTGTAGTGGTACAATTTATACCACCTTAATTTGTATTAGATAAAATTTCAAATTGCTGAAAATACATGTGGCCATGGCACGTAGGAATCTTACTGCAATCTTGGTTTGGGGTGAGATATTTAAAAATAAAGCAAGAGTTTGAAAGAGGAATCAGGTGGAGAGGACAATGAGAGGGAATTGGAAAGGTGTTAGAATGTTGTGAAATGCCCCAAAAGGTTGTTTACCATCATTTAGGAAAACTTCTTACACCTCAGTTACGGTAGTCTTCAAGTAACATGGATTGGGTAAGGTATGTTCTTCAAGGTGAAAATCACTGTATATGACGGTATAATTCATCAGCATCCACGCCACTCACAACAGCAAAGACACAGAATCAACCTCAATGCCCATCAGTGATAGACTGGATGAAGAAAATGTGGTACATATACACCATGGAATGCTATACAGCCATAAAAAGAATGAGATCATGTCTTTGCAGGAACATGGATGGAGCTGGAGGCCGTTATCCTAAGCAAACTAACATCAGTAACAGAAAACCAAATACCGCATGTTCTCACTTACAAGTGGGAGCTCACTGATGAGAACACAGGGACACATATAGGGGAACAACACACACCGGGAGCTATCAGAGGGTGGAGGGTGGGAGGAGAGAGAGGATCAGGAAATATAACTAATGGGTACTGGGCTTAATACATGGCTGACAAAATAATCTGTACAACAAAGCCCCATGACATGAGTTTATCTGTGAAACAAATCTGCACATGTACCCTTGAACTTAAAAGTTAAATTTAAAAATAAACAAAAATTAAAATAAAAAAATTTCATCAGCATCCCACTGAGAAGTCTGTCCAAGGAGGAAGGCTCATGTCCCAGGGTGAGGGGTGAAACTCCTTGCTCATAATCCTCTCCTGCTCTCACTCCAGGGAATCAAGCATGGGTGTATCTAAGGAGAACACCTGATCTCCATTTCCTTTAAATTAGCCTCTTAGACTGTGTTCACAGAACACAAATCAACAGTTCAAGAGAAAAAATATAAATATGCCAAGGGACTAATGTGACAAATTTTCAATTCAATCCAGCGTCGAGATAGATGCTCTTAATGTGCTCGGAGGCTTCATGAGAACATTACCTGCTCCTCTCTTCTGGTTTTCAACTTCATTATTACTGGAAACTTCTACTAGAAATATAAAATATTGGAAGAGTCGCTCTCAAGATTTCTAGAAGTTTCACAGCTGGGCATGGTGGCTCATGCCTGTAATCTCAGCACTTTGGGAGACCAAGGTTGATGGATCACGTGACGTCAGGAGTTCGAGAACAGACTGGCCAACATAGTGAGACCTTGTCTCTACTAAAAATACAAAAAATTAGCCAACTGTGGTGGCGAGTGCCTGTAAACCCTGCTATCTGGGATGCTGAGGCAGGAGAATTGCTTGAATCTGAGAGGCAGAGGTTGCAGTGAGCCAGGATCATGCCACTGTACTCCAGCCTGGGGGACAGACTGAGACTCTGTCTCAAAAAAAAAAAAAAAAAAAAAAAAAAAAAAGATTTCCAGAAGTTTCATTTGGCAGAGTAAATGGACCCCCCAATCAGTATGTCTAGAATAATCCAGGTAAAATGTTGCTGCAACCAATTGTTCTAAAGTTAACTTCTCAGGCGTGCTACTTTAGCATCAAGAAACAGGACCAGATGAGTTCATTTCATCCATCCAGGGCAGCATTCTGGGCAGAGCAAACAGAAAATCTCAAGGAAAGAAAGAAACTTTCAGAGCCCGCTTTGGGCCTCTTTGCATTCCTTTTTTAAGCATTACAAGATTGGTCCTAGGCCACAGATGCAGCTTTTGGATGTCGGATCCACCAGACAGATGTTTTCCCTTAAAGCTGTTGTCTCTCTCTCAATCTGTTTATAGCGTGTTTCCATTTCAGCCTGCACCTTACTTAAGTTCTCACTGCTAACTGCACGTCCTAAAGGTTTCTTGCCTCCACACACAAAGGGCTATTTTTCTATCATGTGTTCTGTTTTCCACAAGGAATATACCCACTCTTCGGGTAACCTGTTAACCCATTACTGGTGTGTCTGCTTCCTCAGTCATCTTCGAGAAATGTGGCAAATGCTCCATATATATTATTAATCCCCCAAGTCGTGTGGTGCCAGAAAGGGTTTTCTTCTTAGAAATAAACTACTCAGGCCACATGACTGGCATTAGCTTCTTAAACCAATTGAGCATCAACTGATGGACTCTCATGATGTGGTCAGGGTGACGTATTCAAACCTATGGTTTTTGGTTCTGGGCTTGTAGGTGGTTTTCACATAAGTCAGACCAAGGAACTCCATTTCTATATCAATTAAGCAGATTCTCGGTGGCCAAATCAACCAATAGATTTCAAAGACTCATCCACCTTCTCTCACTATAGATTTCTCCAGAATATGATTCAGACTAGAAGCAGGATAGCATCTGTTGCTCTTTCTCATAAATAAAAGTACTGGGGGACAAGGGAGTTTCTTGGTAGGGATGGAATACCCCTGTGTCCCAATAACGGAGGGGGTTACAGGAATCTGGACATGGGGTGAAATACACCCACACATACAAAGGCGTGCATATAAACCATGGTGACATCTGTGTAAGGACTGGACTAATACTAATGTCAGTTTCCTGGCATTGATAATGTGATGCTGTGTACATGATACCATTTACTATTGTTATGCAAGATGTTACCATTGAGGAAGCTGGATGAAGAGTACATGGGCCCTCTCTGTACTATTTTTGCAACTTCCTACAAGTCTATAATTATTGCAAAATTAATGTTTTTAAAGTTCTATGACAAAGTTACTGCCTGTACTGATTGAATTTGAAGCTCTAAATTGCTTTTTTCTTCTATTCACATTATTTTCCAGAACTTTTCTCTAAGAATTGGAGTCTACTTACTTTCTGATCTGTGAAAGATAGCCTCTCTCAATATGAGGGTTCTAGAGAGTAGGTGGGTTGGGATCAATACGATTTTTGAAAAGTTCACACTGGGTTCACCAGCCTCCTGCATTACAAGCGGCATTCAAACAAAACAGCATGTTTCAGCCATTTTGTGGATGTTCCTGACAACTTAGAGTTTTAAAGAGGCATCGGGTCATAGTCTCAAGTGGCAAACATACACATGAGGCCATTCAGTAAGGAACAGAAATGGGACAGGAGCCCGTTTGTTCTTCCTTCTGTCTCCAAGTTTTCCCACAGGACTTCTCAGGGCTGGCTCCTCATCAGACAGGTCTCAAGCCAAAGCAACAGGTCCCGTAAAACTCAGATTTAAACTACTCTTCCCCCCTGTATTAGTCTGTGTTTACGCTGCTGGGAAAGACATCCTGGAGACTGTGTAATTTATAAAGAAAAAGAGGTTTAAGGCACTCATGGTTCCATGTGGCTGGGGAGACCTCACAATCATGGCAGAAGGCAAAAGACAGGGCAGCAGGCAAGAGAAAATAACAGAACCTGTGCAAATTCCCCTTTACAACAGCATCAGGTCTCATGAGACGTACTCACTATCATGAGAACAGCAGAGGAAAGACCTGCCCCCATGATTCAATTACGTCCCACCTGTGATGCGTGGGAATTGTGGGAGCTACAATACAAGATGAGACTTGGGTGGGGACACAGCGAAACCGTATCAGTGCCAAGATGAGATTTGGGTGGGGACACAGTGAAACCATATCAGCGCCCTCCCCAGTTACTCCCTAAATTATCCTTTCTGTTGTCCTCCACATCCTCCTTATTTTTCAGTCTACTTATTTATTGTCTGTATCTCTGCTTTCTCATGTGGCACCATGAGAAGTGTGTCCTTTTGCTCACCACTGTGGCCCCAGCACTAGGGCAGTGTGATATTTGTTGAAGAAATGAATGAAACATTCCTAAAGCCACGGCCCATTCTTAGACCATGGTAATTGTCAAACACGCAGATCATTATTAAATGACACATGGCCTCAAATCATGATTGTCTAGGCTAGTTTATGTAGGTAACGATCATTTTATGTTTGGCTAAGAGAATAAACAAGACAAATTTAAGTGATATCTCCAACACTAGCAGCTGAGTTCAAGTGCTATGGGGAATCCCAATAAAAAGCCATGATTCCTGTTGAATTTTCTGAGTAGGCTACAAAGAGATCTACAGGTAAGTAGATAGATGAGGACATAGGGTGAACATATACTCAAGTACACATGAACAGGCACATTTTCTCATCTCTGAAGATGCAGCAGGATCTTTTTGTTTTGAGATGAAGTTTCATTCTGGTGCCCAAGCTGGAATGCAGTGAGGCAATCTCAACTGACTGCAACCTCCACCTACTGGGTTCAAGTAATTCTCCCGCTTCAGCCTCCCGAGTAGCAGGGATTACAGGTGTCCACCAATTCTGCTGGGGTTACAGATGCCTGCTAATTCTGTATTTTTAGTAGAGACGGGGTTTTGCCATGTTGGCCAGGCCGGTCTCAAACTCCTGACCTCAGGTGATCCGCCCACCTTGGCCTCCCAAAGCGCTGGGATTACAAGTGTGAGCCACCGTGCCTGGCCACAACAGGATCTTCGTACTTCCTTTATCCTTGCAAGACAACCTGCAATGAATGGAAATCCTCTACTAGAGAAGAAGCAGAAAATCATCAGGGAGATAAGTTTTCTGGGCAAAGGTAGGCAGAGAACGAGGGAGAAGGAGCTCCTTGTTGTGGCTGGTGGAGAGTGTCCTGAATGGCATCATCACCTTCACTGTCTGGACTCACAAGGTCATGAGAGGTCAGCAGTGAGGGATGCCCTGTCACCAAGCCACCATCCCAGTGCCGAGCCAGCCTCCCCATCACGTGACATCAATGTTTAAAACAGGAGAGGCTTCAGATAATCAACCATCCCCAAGATGTCATAAGAAAATGTAGAGGGTTATGTTTATAGACATAGTGAAATATTTTTTTAAAAATTACTAACCTTACATGCATCTGCTTTAGCAAGGAAAAAAGTTCCCCCCAAAGACTCCTTAAAAATCATGGGAATAAGAAACAAAGGGGCCAATGACCCCATAACTTTAAAAGTACACATGGTGCCAAGCAGCCCAAAAGTTAGCCTTCTGATGCCGGAGTCAGCATGTGCTGACTGACTCCCCTTCATTTCATGCTTCTCTTAAAAGAAAACAGGCTGGATTGTTTCAGTAAATAACAAAAGGTCAGAGAAATGCTACTCACAACATGAGCAAAATAACTGCTCAATCTGCCAAAATGTTTCCAAAGGCCTAACAGGCAGAAAAATCCAGTGGTGAAATAATCCACAGATCTAACCGGTGCGAAAAGGTCCTTCCCAGGAAAATCTGCCATCAGGCCGTTGGCTCGTCTTTCATCAATGAGAAATAAAAATAAACTACGTCGTCATCAGGTTCCACCAACATTGAGATGCCATGCCCTTCACAGTAAAACAAGGTTGTCTATTACTAAATTATTAGACTTCCTGCCTTAGATTATATTTTGACTTTAAGGCCAAGTGTAGAAATGATGGTCAAATAACTATGTACTCAAAAACAAGGTCCAAAGAGTCCATTTTGTAAAATCTCCTCCTGAATGAAACTCCTCATTGGTTTAGCTCCTACGTTCATTTTGTCTGCAAGATTTCTCTACAGAGAACTGGATGCTAATACTGTTATAAGAGCTTCATAGAGAGACAGAGAATAAGCACATCCAAGACAGAAACCAGGATTGTGCAGCCTGGGGATACTATCTCAACGGAATCTGCATCAATAATTCGGTCGGATATTGTCTCCTCCAAAGCATCCCTGCCATTAGCTACGTAGACAATGCCACCAATAATGGCTGTTGCCAGCCTTGTGGCAGAGATGGGATCTTATTCATCTCTGCCCTCCACAGGACCTTGCTAGGTCAGGACTCAGCACATTCATTGGGGTGAGTCAATGCCCCCCATATCAAACCCCATTCCTGGTTTAAAACCAAAGAGCAGCATTTCACAGGATATTTTCCATGAAATACTGGTCCTGTAAGATGCTACTTGGGTGCAACATAATTATGATTCCATGAAGAAATAAACTTTAGAAATGCTTCCTGCTATGACTACATTCCCCAATTGCAGAATCATCGTGCATATGGGCCTATTAAAGAATAAGGGAAGTTCTGTAGGAAAGAAACTAGTGAAATTAGCATATCCCAAATGCTTTTCAGAAACCTTTTTTTCAATTAACATCTATTCCCATCCTCAGCAACTAGTGTTTTGTAGAGAGCATATGGGGAAACACTACCTCGAAATAGTTTCCAATTCCTGTCTAGTCACATTTAATGTGTCACTAAGTCCAACTGGTTCTTCCTTCACCATATGAGATTGCGGTCAGTCCTGTCCATTTAACACCCTACTGTTAATCTCCTAGTCTTTAATGTAATGCTTCATAGTATCACAGCATCACAGAAGAATAGATCTGGAAATGCTTTAGAAATAATCATAAATTAAAAGTCGACTGGCCAGGCATGGTGGCTCAAACCTGTAATCCCAGCACCTTGGGAGGCTGAGGTGGGTGGATCACTTGAGGTCAGGAGTTCAAGACCAGTCTGGGCCAACATGGTGAAAACTGTTCTCTACCAAAAATACCAAAAAAATTAGTCTGGCATGGTGGTGCATGACTGTAGCCCCAGCTACTCAGGAGGCTGAGGTAGGAGAATCACTTGAACCCAAGAGGCAGAGGTTGCAGTGAGCCGAGATCGCACCACTGCACTCCAGCCTGGATGACAGAGTAAGGCTCTGTATAAAAAAAAAAAAAAAAAAAAAAAAAAAAAAAAAAAAAGTCAATCTCTGAATTTAACAGAGGAGTTAACCAAGACCCCCAAGGTGAAGGAACATGCCTAAGATGTCACAACATGACATGTTTGACTCACTAAAAACGGTGGTAGTTTCAGGCACCACTCTCTGCCTCCCCGTCTACTGGGTGACAGCAGTGGGCCCCCAGTGTGGAAGGAAAGGGAAGCCAGTGCTGTGGGGCACCCACTGAATGCTGTACCGCACACTCGCACATACATCCTCCCACTTCAACTCAGCAACAACTTTACAGGGCGAGTATTTCACAGACCAGGAAGCCCAAGACCACACAGTAAGCAAGTAGCTATGCCAGGATCGGAGCCAAGAACAGTTAGACTCCAAAGCATATACTCCTGCTAGTGTACTATACTCCATCTCAACAAGGAAGCCCTCGATAAAAGCACACTGACTCACATGCTAAACTAGGAACTGCACATCTGAGGTTGGTGGCAGCAACTACTATCACAACTGCAAAGGACAATATACGGTGAGCCTTTGGTTTTCCACGAAAATAGCCTACCATTTCTGAATGTAGGAAAGAGTGAATTTTTATCATTTATGAAAAATGAATTAACTTAATGAAGTCATTAAAACTAATTGAGAATATTACTGAATATCACAAATAATATACCCGCAAACTTTTACAGGACCTTTTAATGTTAGGGTTTGTTGGCTTCTCCTGTGAAGTCATTTGTGATGGTTGGTTATTTTTCATGAAATCCACAATGGGCACAAGCCTACTTAATATGATGACAATGATGATGGTTTATTTTCATTGTATACATAAAAACATATACTATTCAAAGCTATTGGAGTCTTAATGGAGAATGGAAACTTTCTCCAAATATAGTCAATTGATAAACTCTAAGAGTACCCTTTTTCATACTCATCTTTCCATAATCCATATTTAAAAATTCAAACTTCTTTATTTGCATCTTTTGAGGTACTTTGAATATGGTTAATGATTTTTTTTCTCACTTACTAGGGAACTGCTGTCTTTTGAAGAATTTCTGAAACAAACATGTGGTCCATAAGTCCAAGTAAAATATTTTAAAAAACAACAACAAACCAATAAACACCAAACAATAATGGTCACAAATCCATGAATAATTAAATTAAGTAAAATGTTGGCATGCAAGGATTTTTATTGCTTATTACAATAACTAACTTGCAACCCAACTTATGGATACCATGGAGTTCCAATATTGGTGGTGGGAACATTTTTAATTTTAGTATTTAAAAGTTGTAGGGGAGAGAGAAATGGCTTCCCTCTATTGCTCTGGGTTTGTTGGCTGGGCTATGAATTGACATAAGACAAATTAACAGAAGGAAAACCCATATTTAATTATGTGAGTGCATGGGGGGGGGTCCCATGAAATATGAGACCTGAAGAAGGGTCAGATGGTTGAAGCCCATCTAGCATCCTGAGCTTTGAAAAGGAATAGGGGCTTAGGGCTTCTGGGGGCAGCAGGGACACAAGTCATGGGTTGATGAGAGGAGGCACTGTATGATGGTGGGTCAAGGGTGTCTTGTTAGGCAGAGAAAGTCTCTCAGGTAATAGAAGTTATATTGGAACAGCCCTTGGAAGAGGAGGTGATAGTCTGGAGTGGCATGTCCTGAGCCCCTGCCATGACTGTGTAACCTTGAGAGAAAGAGTGACTTAACACTATGAAAGGGTTTTTTGGTTTTTGTTTTGTTCTGATTTGTTGTTGTTGTTGTTGTTTTGAGATGTAGTTGTTCTCTTGTTGCCCAGGCTGGAACACAATGGTGTGATCTTGGCTCACTGCAATCTCTGTCTCCCGAGTTCAAGTGATTCCCCTGCCTCAGCCTCCAGAGTAGCTGGGATTACAGGCACCTGCCACCATGTCCAGCTAATTTTTGTATTTTTAGTAGAGACAGGGTTTCACTATGTTGGCCAGGCTGGTCTCAAACTCCTGACCTCAGGTGATCCACATATCTCGGCCTCCCAAAGTGATGGGACTACCAGTGTGAGCCACCGTGCCTGGCCCAAAGAAGGTATTTTATATCTGATTGCCAAGACAACATTTTTATTCAATCTTATGTATTAAACTTTAGCATGAAAGTACACAAAGAAGCCACAAGGGTAGATTCATGTCTCTACCAATCTTTTAGTCCTCAAATATAAATAATTTTAATATTCCTAATATCTTAAAAAAGATACCAATAAGATCTTCATTCGTTAAGATTATTAGATATAATGAAGTGAATATTTACCAAGAAATACAACTTGTTAAAACTCAAATATCCATGTCATATCTTATTAACAGAAAATTTGTTTTGGAAAGCAAATTGAAAATCAGTACCTTTTTGACTTTTATTTCCCCACTTTCTGCATATGTCCTCATATCTTAATGGGAGAACTCTTACTAAAAAAATAGTATTTTACTTCCTCCTATAGCTATTGATATGGTTGGGCTGTGTCTCCACCCAAATCTCATTTTGAATTGTAACTCCCACAATTCCCTCATGTCATGGGAGGAAGCTGGCGAAAGGTGATTGAATTATGGTGCTGGGTCTTAGTGCACTGTTCTTATGATAGTGAATAAGTCTCATAAGATGTGATAGTTTTAAAAATGGGAGTTCCAGGTCTGGGCGCAGTGGCTTACACCTGTAATCCCAGCACTTTGGGAGGCCGAGGCGGGTGGATCACGAGGTCAAGAGATCGAGATCATCCTGGTCAACATGGTGAAACCCCATCTCTACTAAAAATACAAAAAATTAGCTGGGCATGGTAGCACGTGCCTGTAATCCCAGCTACTCAGGAGGCTGAGGCAGGAGAATTGCCTGAACCCAGGAGGCGAGGTTGCGGTGAGCCAAGATCGCACCATTGCACTCCAGCCTGGGTAACAAGAGCGAAACTCTGTCTCAAAAAAAAAAAAAAAAAAAAAAAAGGGAGCTCCCTGCACAAGCTCTCTCTTTGCCTGTCACTCCATGTAAGACGTGACTTGCTCCTCTTCCCTTGTCTGCTGCCATGTGAGATGTGCCTTTCACCATCCGCCATGATTGTAAGGCCTCCCCAGCCATGTGGAACTGTATGTCCAATAAACCTTTCTTTCGTAAATTGTCCAGTCTCAGGTATGTCTTTATCAGCAACGTGAAAACGGACTAATACACCTATGCAAATTTGATGGGGTCAGTTATGCATAGGTTGTGCATAGGAGCAATGCTGCACAGAGAAACAGATCAGGTGTGGAACTAGAGTATAGGAGATAGCAGGCAGAAAGCAGAAGACAAACAGGCAAAATAAATAGCTTCCTACATCTGCTATTTCCTGATTTTTAAAAAGTGAATGCACAGACAACAGACACCAACTCTATACACAAAGACACACTTTAATGCTAACTAGAATTATTCCTCAGATGCACACAGTTTGTATTTGTTTGTCCATCATGTAGTTGCCTGTTACATAGTGTTTATTACATACCTGTCACTGTTCTAAGCACTTAACTCATAAATGCATTTAAAGCTCACAGTAGCCCTGTGAGGAAGATGCTGTAATACATGGCACTTAGCAGATCAGCAAAAGGAGCTCCAGAAAAGCCTGGGTAGGAAAGCGCAGAGCAGAGGATCCACTTTGAATCCAGGCAGACCAGCTCCGGTCCATACTGCTCACACCTGACACTACACTGACCACCTATGAAGTCTGCTGTGCTCACTCTGCTGACATGCTTGGAAAAGAAACATACACTAAGTAGTTAATAATCATTTCCCATATAAGAATATAATGCAACATTCAGAAAGGGTTGAAATATTCTGTAATCCTACCACTATATCGCATAGCTAGGGTAGCCTAAGCCAGAGAGACTTTATGAAAGAGGTTTCTGAGTCCTATTTCAAAACATCAGTGACTAGGGCAAAACCCCTCCCTAAACCTAAGCCGTTGACAGTGTAAATTTGGGAAGGAAACTATTTGAGATGGCCGTTGGAGATTTCTACTAGAACAATTTGATTATTTCTTATACATATGAATAATTGAATCACTTAATTGCAGGAGTTAAAAGACTTGTCCGTGTTTAGAAAAATGAGATTTTTATTTGGGATTCCCCAGTATATTAGAAAGATGATTCTCAGTAAATTGTGGGCAAGAAGGAAATAATATACATATTTGTGGCTATGAGAGCTAACCAGAAAAAAAAAAAAAGAAAGAAACTCTCTGGACTTGCACAGTTCCAAAAACTGCTGAATGTTTTGTTTTTTTTTTTCCACCCTACTAAGCATTTCTCTCTTATCGAGGATTCATTTCCCACCTGTGTCTTTCACGTTCTTGAAATACACATAAAGTTAGTGTTTATTTTCTGCCCACTGAAATCTTGTTCAAGTTGTTCTTTCTTTGGTCTTTACTTTCAGAAGTCACAATTTGTTTTGAAAACGTTAGCATGAGAGAAAGCTTCTTTTTATGTACCACAAACTCTCAACTATTTAGAATGTTTGCTCAGGAGGTAAAGAGATGCCTGGTGGCTTTTCTGCTTTATAACAATGACCGTGTACATAACATGATTGGACAAAACCAAAAATGTGCTTGGGCAGAGTTCCTTCTTCCTGGCTGGGTAAGGTGGCTCATGCCTGTAATCCCAACACTTTGGGAGGCCAAGGCAGGTGGATCACTTGAGGTCAGGAGTTTGAGACCAGCCTGGGCAGCATAGTGAAACCCTGTCTCTACTAAAATACAAAAAAAAAAAAAAAAAAAAATAGCCAGGTGTGGTGGTGCACTCCTGTGATCCCAGCCACTTGGGAGGCTGAGGTGGGAGGATCGCCTGAACCAGAAAGGTGGAAGTTGCAGTGAGTTGAGATCATGCCACTGCACTCCAGCCTGGGCAACAGGGTGAGACCCTGCCTCAAAAAAAAAAAAAAAAAAGAAAGGAATTCCTTCTTCCTTTGATGAGTGTTTCTCATCATAGGGGTGACAATGATCAATGCCAGCTTTTTACAGCCCTACATTATTTGAAATGTTCAAATGTTTGTGTTATAAATTAATACATATATTTAAAATACGGGTTATAGAAAAGATATCATATGTAGCGGTTCAGACCTTTGAGTTATACTGTCCTTGTTCTTCACTTGGAATATTAAGATTTCAACTAAAGGAAGATCGTATCTTCAAGTGGATTGCCAGAAGGCATCATACGGGAAGCACACGGGTAGTACACTCCGTTCGATGAGAACAGAAAGGCAGTGAGGTATGAGGTCTCCCAAAGGTCACATGGAATGCAGCCAGAGATGAAAGGTAGAGGAGAAAGAATGCAAAGCTCCAAAACATGGACCTGTCTGTACCTGGATCTGGTCTTGGATTGCAGAGCCCAGCTGTTGTGTGCATGGACCTGGCAAGTATACAGTTGCAAGTTTGATTGTGATGAAGGGCATTCCTGGAAAGGAGTTAACATCATGACCCCCATTTTACTGATAGCACAGCTGAGGTCCAAAAGAATTAAGTGACACAGAGCCAGAGCAGCGTAAGGCCAACACTTGTCACCTTCTCTAGTTCCGTAATTTATAACTTTTCTGTAGTATATATTCCTGGTCATCAATAAAATGGGATGACATCGTGGACAGCTCGATCCAAACCATTAATTTTGACAAACACACCAAACTCAGGGATGCTGCTGGTTCAGAGGTGCTTCCTCCTCTCCGGGACTGGCCTATGTCCCAGGGGCTCAGCAGCATCACTACCTTCATTTATCCTCACAACGAAACCTTGAGGGACAAGACCATCTACACTTCTAATTGGAAAGTCATATCTGATTCATTCAAATGTTCAGGTCTTCAAAACCTGAGGTGGTCTAGAGTGAAATCCTACAAGTTGGGAATATGGACTCAGGGAGATGCTGTTCCCTAGCAAGGATGGGTGATACGGTTTGAAAGGGCTGGACTTCCTCTTCTCACTGTGCAAGTGACTTGCTGGGCAAACTTGGGCTCCTCACTTCCTAACCTCGGTCTGTCTTGGATTTCCCCTGCGCAAAAAACATAGGAAGACAGTATCTAACTGCCTTTCAGGGATGTTGTGAAGAGTACCTCATTCATGTTTTAAGCCACATGGTCCTAGGAAGGTGCTATATATTATCATCATTAAAATCGTCAGTGGTTGGCTGCAGGCACGCACGCACACACGCACGCACACACACACACACACAAATATTTCTTAACAAAAAAAAGTAAGAAATTAATTTTCTTCTTATCTGAAGAGATTTCATAAAACTTCCTATTAAAGCGTTAACATTCTGAAAACTGAATTCAATTCAATATGGCAAGGGTATGACTGACACTTAGTAATGGTGATAACCAAATCTTATTCCCAATCTCTTTTTTCTTTTTTAAGGAAAGGATTTTACCTGATGGTTAATTACTCAGATATAGTTGATGGGATATAGTCAATAATATTCCATTTTAGACTTAGTTTAGTCCAAGATGATTAGAAAAATGGTGGCATTGTGCATTGGTGGAATGTTTAAGTTTTAACAGTTATATTACCTCAAACTGGTAAAAATATACATGGGCACACAACTTTATGGAAATAAATTATTAATATTAATATTATTTTGAGACCAAATCTTGCTCTGTCTCCAGGCTGGAGTTTGGTGATATGATCTCAGCTCACTGCAACCTCCACTTTCTGGGTTCAAGAGATTCTTCTGCCTCAGTCTCTCCAGTAACTAGGACTGTAGGTGTGCACAACCATGCCCAGCCAGTTATTGTATTTTTAGTAGAGAGGGTTTCACCATGTTGGCCAGGCTGGTCTTGAACTTCTGACCTCTAGTGATCCACCTGTCTCGGCCTCTCAAAGTGCTGGGATTACACGCATGAGCCGCCATGCCTGGCCAACTTTATGGAAATAAATTAAGAGACTGAAAGTGTGACTTACTCAAGGGCTACATATATCAAGGTGACAGATCCGTATCTACTTAAATTCATGCTCAACACAGCACATGTTGGGCATGAATTTGTGAGCTGGCTCAGCTTACAAACGACCTAGACTAGGAGTATATGGTAAGCGATATGGAAGGCTATTTATAGTTTGGAGTTAAAAAATAGGGCGATCCAACCCTCCCACTCCACACAAAGCCTGCCTCTTTCTCCTGCACATCTTCTATACCAGGTCCCAATGAATCAACGTAACCATCCACAGAGTAAGCAGAGTCATTAACAGTATGTTCTACCCTATTAAAACCAGATACATGGCCACTACACAAGGTTGATCTAGGACAACCTCCATCCGGAATGTTTTCACCAGTCTACAGCAAATGGGAAAAATTAGGGAAAGTAATGAGTTCTTTGAAAGTTAAATTCATTCAAAATTTTTAAAATTGTGCAACTTATTCCAAGGTTATGTCCTTAGTATTTTGTTTTTGGTGTTAAATGTTCTTATTTTACCAGGGAGAGTAAATAATAGCTGATTTATTAATTTCCCATTCTGACAAAATAAAAAGTTAGCATCTCTGTATCGGTCTTAAAGAAAAGCACTAACATCCAAAGTTTGGCTGGCACTACCTTAGAATGACTCACCTGTTGCTAAAAACTCGTAGAGAGACCTGTGTGGCTACCGCGTCACGTGGTCAAACATTTCATAAGACACAAAGCCTCATTTCAATATGTAATGCCAAAGGACCTCAGGAAAAACGAATGAAGTTTCTCAATTCAGAGCAAGCAAAGTATGCTGCCATCTAAAATGAAATGAAATGTGGATCCTAAAGTACTATACAAACAGAAATTACACTGTCATTTTTCAAATGGTATGAAGTATTTTAATTAAAACCCAGAGGGCATGCAAAGGTATAATGATCCAGAAGACAGAGTCACGATAACACGGAATGAAAACACTGTTTATTGGTTTTCAGCTTTCAGATCCTATCCATCGAAGCTGTAGACAAATATCCATTCTTCATCTGAGGACAAACGACAGAGGATTTAACCATTCAGGGAACTGAAAAGAACACGGATGGCATCAAGCTTGGCCCTCAGGTGACAGAGACTAGGAGGTGGAAGACAGGTGCTGAAAGAGTGAATGTTTTCAGTTTTTAAATGGGCAAGTAAGTGATGCTCTCTATGGTCAACAGAATGAGAAATCAAGTTTCCAAGAATTTGTTTGAGAATTAAGCAATGTCCTTTAAGTGGAGGGATGGGGCATGGAGGGAAGAGGTCTGGGGGAAGACACAAGACAGGCTGGATCAGGGAGAGAAACCCCATTGACTATAAAAGGAAGGCAATGAAGTCAAGTGTTTATAAACTGAGAAAGAGTGATGCCAGTACCTATGAATGTGACTTAACTCGGAAACAGGGTCTCTGTAAATGTCGTCAAGTTAAGAGGAGGTCATTCGGGTGGGTTCTAACCCAACAGGACTGTGTCCTTAGAGGCAGAGCAAAATGTCATGTGAGGAGGGACACACAGGGACACAGAGGGCAAGCCAAGGGCCAATGGCATCGCCAGGAGCTGGAAGAGGCAGGGAAGGATCTCCCCGAGACTTCAGAGCGAGTGTGGCCCTGCTGGCACCTTGATTACAGATTTCCAGCCCTCGGAACTGTGAGATAATAAATTTCTATTGTTTTAAGCCACTCAGTTTATGGCATTTTGTCATAGCGGCCCTGGAAAATTAGTACAAATGGCATGCATATATTATTTAAGGACATGAAGGTAACCACCCAAAGAACTTTCAACAAAGCTGGGAGGGTTCAAAGGTGTTTCCTCTGGAAAGTGGGACCGAGGGAGGCCAGGACGCAGGCAGGGCTGTTATTTTTTATTAAAAGCCTTCCGTGTTATTTTGGCTTTTTAACCACACACGTGTCACTCTGATCTTTTTTTCTTTTTTTAAAGTATAAAATATCTATGTGATGTTATCAGAGCAAAACCTGGCCAGTTTTCTTCATAGTAGATGACAAACTCTGAGGATTGATGGCTGCCTCCTCCACTTGTTCTCTGGCGTTGCCCTTAGGCCACCTAGATCCCCAGATGAGGTCCCTGGCTTCAGGGGGAGCAGAACTGAGCTGGGAGAGCATCGGCCTGGGCCTCGAAGTAGCCTAAACGTCTGGGCATGTGTATCCTCACATGCCTACCATCTTCATCTCAAAATCAAACACAAAGTATTTTTGGATTTTTTACAAGTGGGCATCATCAATGATGGTGATTTTCTCTATTGATGTGGATGATTAAGAACTGACTATAATGAAAACAGAACAGTGGCAAGCTTGTCACCGGCTTCCTTTGTAGATTAAAAATGCAAAACAATGCCAGGCAAATATTTCAGTAATTAGGTTACACATGATCAGAAAACCTCACAATAGAGCTTCGCCACAAACATTTGCTCATCGCATTTTATGGAACCCATAAAAAAAAGAATTCTAAGTGCTCCCCATGGCCCAGATGGAGGATCTTCGCTCTGCAGTGCAGACTGTGACTTCCCTGGCCGTCAGAAGTCCCATGCCCTTTGCTCACTCTAAGAAGAATGTGCACATTGAGCCCTGCCGCCTGTAATGTGGCAAAATGTTGCTGTCACCTCCCACATGAACAGGGCTATTGATGACTGTGGGGACCTAGTGCAAAGGCAGCAGCCCCCATCACAGAAAGAGTTCAGGGCAGCGTGTTTGCGTCCCAAGCACGGCCCTGAGAGAAAAACAGAATGCAAAAGGCAAACATAGTTTGCATGCACACAGGGCTTCACTGAGGTCTATTTGTACGTGGTTCCCCGCAGCAGCTGGGGAGCACCTTGCCGTTGGTTGGCACTGATGAAGTGCCAGGTGGGTGAAAGCTGAATGAAAGGTCTAACAGCTATCATATGGATGAACACACAGGAAACAGAACAAAGGAGCAGCATTTTATCAGCAGCAGAATCCTGATTGCAGTCATTGCCCAAGGGGAAACCGTTTGCTTTTATTTTCATCCTGGCCTTCAGTTTCCCTGGGTAACACCTTCCAGCCATCCCAGTGGTTAACTTTCCCACCTACGCGGTTATCAGACGTGTAGACTCAGCCAAGTGTTTTCCCATTTCATATTGCAGGGGGCAAGGTCACCTCGGAATGGACTTCTAAAGGCAGGTGGGAATTATGCCAATGAGAAAGCAAGTCACAATTCAAATACTCACTGCATGTGGGAATCTATATTGAACAGAAAGAATAAAACGACTCCATTTTTATTCTGTGAACTTTCCCTTCTGGCCCCTCATATGGAAGAGAGAGTGGATCCATTGAAGGCTGACTACATTCAATTGCACACATCTGCTTTCTAATTGTCTCAGTTACCATTCTCCAGAGCTGGCCTTTTCTCCCTTTCTGCTTTTAAAACATCACCTTTCAACATATTGTGAAGAAGACCAAACCCTTAGACTCAGATGTTCCAGAAACCTGATCTATTAGTTGTGTGTTGAACACGCCTGGCTACTTTTCATCTGCCTTTTTTTTTCTTGGTCACATGAACACTGCTGTAAACAAATTCTGTAGTTTGAGTTATGATATCCATCAGAAAAGTCTAACAATACTGTAGCCTTCACTACAATGCATAAATATGAAATACCTAATTTTTCTCATTCCATACACACAGATGCACATGCACGTATACACACACACACACACACACACACACACACACACACACAGCTATGTATCATTTGAAGATGGAGGCAGAGTTCCCTAGCAACATAATCACATAACGAAAAGCATGGTAATATCCTTTGGATCTCCAAGTTCTGGATTTATTATGGAAATTATTTGAGGCTCATGACTGAAGTTAAGACCTCCTTTTATCAAAAAAGATCTTAGCAGCTATTGGTCCATAGAACCTTTTCTAACAGCAGGGTACCTCTGCAAGGAGCTACCCTGTCCATGCGCCAGGCACACCCTGGTCAGCAGGAGCAGACGATGGCACAGACAGCAAAGGGCCAACCAAGCCAGGACGGTGCCTTAATCCTGAGGAATAAACATAACTCAACTTCTTAAGGTTCAGGTTCATTACTAATGAGGCTCTGCGGTATGAAACAAACTCACAAGAGAAAGATGGTATCTGGCCAATTGATTTTAAAAATGAAAAAAAAAAAAAAAAAAAAAAAAAGAATGGACAAAGTGGCCATGTCTTCTCCTATTCCCCTGGCAGAGAATGGGGGTAGATGAAGTGGTAGAAATGAAAGGAACAATAACTCCTTCAAAAAGAAGAAATAAAATGAAAAAGAAAAACAAACATGAGCTGGATCTGAAAAAAAAAAATAGGGCAAAACAAGCAGAAATGATCTTTAGATAAGAGCAGTATTACATAAAACAGCACCCATAACATGTGAAAGCCACTTTGCAGTACAAATCACTTTTCCACAAAGAATTAAAAGAAGAAGAACAAATACAAAAATCAATTAAGGTCCAGGGAAGGGCTCCATTCCTCCTCAAGGAGCTGCTTCTTATCCAAACACTGGCTGATTCACGCAGGTACTGCCAGGCTGCCTTGGAGAGGGTATTTTTTATTTCCACTTGACTTTGTCCATAGAGTGATTTTCCCATTTGAGTTTGCAAGGAAAGGTTAAGTGGGAGGAGTAGAATGTTATTCCACTTAGAAAAGAATCCAACCCATCCCAGTGCCTCAGGCTCAGCATTGCTTCCCTTTGGTGAACCAGTTTTCCAAGAGCCAAGAACTAGCTGCTTGGTTGTAAGTGACATGAAACACTGCCCCTTCCTCTCCTGGAGGGAGAAATCAGCAGCACTGTTCCAACTGCTCCCACTGGGAACAAGACAGACAGGGAGAAGACCAGCACGATGCTTGATCCATAGGAAGCATGAACTAGATATTCACTGAAGGGGTAAGGAGCAAGAAATACATCTCTGACCCAAAGTGGTAAGACACCAGAGCCAATTGCTCATTTCATTAGCTGCAAGACAGCCGTGCATGGCAGCCTTGCCTCTTAAAGACAACCCAGTGTAGAGTTGTTGAATGAATAAGAAAAAGGGAGAGCTTTGAAACACACAGAAATAAAAGCAGTCTTAGGGGATAAATCATATTTATATTATACCACTTACATCATTTAAGCAATGTGGTGATACGTTTTCTGAAAAATAAAATGTCCTAACTTGTCTTATAAAACGGAACTTGTATAATATCGGGTTTGCCTAAAGATTAAAACACATATACTAATTTTATTATTTTTTCTCTTTTTTTATTTCGAGACAGAATCTTGTGCTGGAGTGTAGTGGCATGATCCCAGGTCACTACAAACTTCACTTCCCCGGTTCAAGCAATTCTCTTGCCTCAGCCTCCCAAGTAAATGGGACTACAGGTGCCTGCCACCATGCCCAGCTAATTTTTATATTTTTAGTAAAGACAGGGTTTCACCATGTTGGCCAGGTTGGTCTCAAACTCCTGATCCCAAGTGATCCGCCCACCTCTGCCTCCCAAAGTGCTGGGATTATAGGCATGAGCCACTGTGCCCAGCTAATTTTTTTGTATTTTTAGTACAGATGAGGTTTCACCATGTTGTCCAGGCTGGTCTTGAACTCCTGGCTTCAAGAGATCCACCCACCTTGGCCTCCCAAAGTGCTGGGATGACAGGCATAAGCCACTGTGCCCGACCACATATACTAATTTTCTTTGGAGTAAAGGTACAAGTACATTTCATTGTACAAGTACAGAATCCAGGAAAATCGTCAGAAGGGCTTTGATGTAAAGAGCATTTGGTACCAATCAGTAGTTGCTAGTGTGGCCGATCATCTCCTTGGGATGTGCCAATGTGGGTGGTAAAAGAAAAGAATCGGAGGTAGGGAACTCATACCACCTCCTGTTCAGAGTAAGTGCTGGGTTGCTGACCAAATTAGGTCTTCTTGGGCCTCTGGAGCAGCCCTTTTGCATTTCCAGGAAGGAGGTGGACAACTGGCTATTTTGGTCTCTGTCTGCCCATCTGGCTTATTTGTGGCTGGTTAGTTCACCATCCAGCTCATGGTCAGGCCAGAGGATTAGGCACCTTTTCTCCAACCAGTCAGACATCCCACTATGACACAGGCCACTCGCTGCAGACTTGAGGGACTCAACAGGAAAGTCCCACAGGGGAATGCAAATACCACCACTACCCAAGGTAAAATTCCAGGCCAGGGCTCAGTGGCATCCCCATCACAGGAAAAGGGGAAAGTACATCAGAATTTGACGGAGGAACAAGCACCAAACTGCTGTCCCCAAATAAAGAACTTCCATCAACAAGGAATATAAAAATGTTATTTAGGACTTCTGTTCTCAGATGTTTAATACAAAGGAGAGATTGTTGTGCCAGGGAACAAAGTGATCCAATATCCACAAAGCCAGAATTCTCCTGCTGCACATTTTGTTTCCAAAACACTAAGGAAGACAGCAAGATTCCAAATTGGGGTAAAGAAGCTACTTCTGGAAACAAGAGAGGAGATAACCGAAGTCTTTCATAGAGGGGCTGAAATCCTTCCCAGAAAACTGCACTCATCAGGGAACATCAGCCCACGGGGGCAGCCAGTGTGGATGGTGAGCTGACCTATCCCCAGATACAAGGAGTAGTTATACAGGGGCTGCAGATTGAAGGCTGGGAGTTTTTAAAGCTACAGAATATGCTAGCAGCATACCACGAGAACTCAGGAACCTCAAGCATTTTTTAAAAAATTAACCCCTTGGGCTCAGAGTTCCAGGCAGTCCAGTGTAGCTTTACTTCCACTGGGATGGCTGCCAGGAAGAAAGCAGCAGTGCTCCCTGACTACAGATTTTTAAAACCTGTTTTGTTACATGCAGGTGTGTGAGATCGTAAGGAGACTTGTTTTATTAAGGTGGGGGTGGGGAGGAGGAGGACTGATGAGTGGCCCTTCTCCCTTGAATGGCCATCACGTGGGACTGTATTACAGAACCAAAACGCAAAAGCCCTCACCAGAAAGAAAACTCAAGGGTGTCAATACGCTTCTCCCGTTTCTAGTTCACTACTTTTACTCTTCCACTGGAAGCAGTCACATCGCTGTAACATCCCTCTCTCTCCTTTACGGGACTGGGGGTTTCTGGAGTGTAATACAATAGGGCTGAGCCCCCAGACACCAGGTCCCCTGAATCTGGCTCCACCGTACAATGGGATCCATGTCAACTTACTCCTCTTCAACCCAGTGTCCTCACCTAGACAATTGGACTAATGGGGCTTACCTTCTGGACTGCTGCAAATCTTTTTTTCTTTTTTTTTTTGAGATGGAGTTTCACTCTCCTCACACAGGCTGGAGTGCAATGGTGCGACCTCGGTTCACTGCAACCTCTGCCTCCCGGGTTCAAGTGATTCTCATTTTTGTATTTTTAGTAGAGACCGGGTTTTACCACGTTGGCCAGGCTGGTCTCAAATGCTGACCTCCGGTGATCCACCTGCCTTGGCTTCCCAAAGTGCTGGGATTACAGGCATGAGCCGCGGCACCCAGCCTCGTGCGAATCTTAAATGGAATAGCGTAGGTAAAATGATCAGCACGCAGGTGGCCCTGCCTTTGCGTTCGAGCCCCGCCTTACCCATCTTCACATCCTCCATCTTATTTGCTCATAGTAGGGCCTCATGTTAATTGTTTTTTAACTAACAAAATGTTTTAATTCCTATGGTGTATTTATTTACATGCCCTGCCTTTGCCCTAAACCCTCTCCCTGACACTGGACTCGATGCTTCAAATTGGTCATGATTAACATTTTATGCGCCCCCTATAAAACTCGACACTCGTGCTCAAGGCTTATTTTAATTAATGGCCAGAGAGTGGCAAAATTAAATATGAGATGACCTACCTCACTGCTCCACTGCATCTCCTGCCTCTGGAATTTCAAGGGGCCTTTGTTAAAAGCGAGTGTACACAGGAAGCACAAACAGGCAAAGAAGCGGAGAAGGGAGCCGCAGAGACAGAAAAAAGCCAGGAAATTATGGACCAATTCCCAGCGCTGTCTCCAAATCCCTGGTGTCTCTGAACAGCCTGCATGACATTAAACATTTTTAAGAAGTTACAATCTATGATAACAAAAAACGGTAGTAAATAGTAACAGAAACTGACATCGTAGACATTTTTAAGGGATCATCCACTAAAGAAATACATTATTTGGGTTAATTCCTTCCTGTGTGATCGATGGGAACGATGAGATAGCCAAGTGACGTGTGGCTCTTCCAGTCAATACCACACCCCAAAACTCTTACTTCTGCTAAATTATTTGGTCAAAGATATTTACAGGGCACCCATGTGGGGAGTACGCTGTCTCAAGTCCTCTAGGGATGATAGAGATCAAGGGAAGGCACCACACCTCTGAGATATAGTGATGGGAGGTGATGCAACTTTTGATGTGACCAGAGCAGTGACATCCATGGGGCAGACAGCACAGAGGCCCGTGCGGCAAGGGGCTGCGGAGGGCTCAAAGGGAAGAACACGGACTCTCACCAGTGACCCATAGAAAGAAACCCAGCGGCAAGCTCCAGCAAGGCGCCAGGGTCCTCGAGGGGCTGGGAGCACAGCTCCGTGGCAAGTGGAGAAGCACCTGTGGCACTCCAGGTGGCTCCAGCCAGAATTCCAGGCCTCTCCATCGCCAATCAAAATAAACAGTGAAGCAATCAATGTGAGCCCTCGAGTCCCATCAGCAGAGCACCACGCTAAGGTCTTGCCGGCAGCAGAGTTTGGGAAGGGGAAGGGCCACAGTGGCAAGAGGAAAACGAAAGAAAAGAAAGGGCTTCTGTTCTCGTGGAATTATTATTGAATTTGGAGAAAACAGCACAATAAAAACAGCTGTCAGTAATTTAATACAGGACACTTTCCTATATTGTGGTATTTGATCTTTGTAGACTCCTGTAACCCTGGGATATAGATATTACTAAGCCATTAAACATTTCATCCAAGATTATAGAAGTAGTCAGAGAAGAAACCAGGGCAGTAAGGTCAGTCTGACTCCAGAGTTGGTTTTCCCAGCGATCATACTCTTCCAATTCTCTATCTGAAACAACCTCACACACACGTGCATGCACAAAAAAGAGAATTTTATAATTCAGGCATGTGGAAAGTCAGTCTTAACAATTATCCAAACCCCAGAGGCTATAAAAGAAAAAAACTGATAAATCTGATTTCAAGAAAATAAAAATTTTCTGCATGGGGAAAAAACACCATCAACAAATGACCAACCAGGGACCTATCTGGAACATACAAAGGTCACAGACAAAGGATATATTTCTTTAATACATAGGAAATGCCTATAAATCAATATGAAAAGAGCCAACAAAGACTAAATCAGCTAATAGAAAAAGAAAATCAAAATAGTTCATAAACACATTAAAAGATGTATAACAACTCATAATAAGAAAAAAGCTGGTTAAAAATACTAGAAGGGTGAACATCAAAACCTTTTATTATATAGGCTAGGGTGAGGCTAAGAGGGAAGAGGCACTCTCGTAAATTACTAATGAGAAAATAAATGGATACATCCGCTATGAAGGACAATCTGGCACTATCTATCAAAATTATAAATGTACCTGCCCTTTGACCCCAAATTCCAGTTCCAGGATTTTATCCTGCAGATCAACTCGTATGTGTGCAAAATGATATCTGCAGGAAGCTAATCTCTGCAGCATTGTATGTACTAGAAAATGTTTGGGAACAACCTAAATATCCAAAAAGGAGACTAACGAAATAAACCATGGTATACTCCTACAATGGACTATTAGGTTGACACAGAAGAGAAGAGGAAGCGCTTAATATATTGATATGGAACAAGCCCCAAGGTATACTGTTAATCAAACAAAGCAAACTAAAAATGGCAAGCAGAGGCTGGGCGCAGTGGCTCATGCACGTAATCCCAGCACTTTGGGAGGCTGAGGCAGGTCGATCACCTGAGGTCAGGAGTTCGAGACCAGCCTAATCGACATGGAGAATCCCCATGTCTACCAAAAATACAAAATTAGCCAGACAGGGTGGCGCATGCCTGTAATCCTAGCTACTCGGGAGGCTAAGGCAGAACTGCTTGAATCCGGGAGGCAGAAATTGCAGTGAGCCAAGATCTTGCCATTGTACTCCAGCCTGGGCAACAAGGGTGAAACTCCATCTCAAAAAAAAAAGAAAAAAAAAATGGCAAGCAGAATAGGCTATCACAAATATAAAAGCAAAATCACATAGTGTCTACATATATATTTGTATTTACCCCTGGAAAGATGCCCAAGACATGGGTGACAGGAGCTGCTTTTGGGGAGAAGTGGAAGGTAAAGTGAGGAGGGAGGCTACTATCACTATACATTTTGTATTTTCTGAATTTTATAATATGTGCTTTTATTGCCTATTCAAAAACTAATTATATGTATAATTTGTTATATATTTAATATACAAATAACAAACCCGAAACCAATTTGGAACATAAATCTCTTTCTCTCTCTCTCTCTCTCTCTTTCTCTCTCTCTCTCTCTCTCTCTCTCTCTCTCTCTCACACACACACACACCCACAAATATATTTATACCACATGCAAATCAAAATCAACAGCCACACAAAGGCAGAAGTAGCTTCTGGCCCACAAGGCTGTATGACCTTGGGCAAGTTGCTTCACCACTCAAGCAAGGTCTCGGCTTCCTCATCCATAAAATGGGGACTGGAATACTCCCTTCCTCCTAAAGTTTGGAGAAGTAAAGGAATAAATATATATAAATCCCTTAGTAGATCAGTGCTGGGCACACAGTAAATTTATGCAAGGGTTTGTTAAATAAATCTACTCCAGTGGTCAAGAAAGATATCTCTGAAAAGTGCCCTCAAAGATTGGAAAGTTCAGTAGCAGTTGGGCAAGGAAGAGGGAAGCAGAGGAAACAGAGTGTCCTCCTCAGATGGAATGTCTCGTGCGAAGGTCAGGAGGTGGGGAGATGCCCTCGTGCACTGAGGGAAGCCTGGGTGGCTGGCATGGAGCCTGGGAAGGTAGGGGACAGCGAGATGCAAGGCTAAGGAACTAAGAGCGTGGATTAGTCATGAAGTTTCTCTGGGGGTGCTGGGCAACCCATGGAGCATTTATACAGGGGCATTACATGCTTGGATGGGTTTTCCTAGAAAAATTCCTCTGGCAGGAGTCAGGAGGACAGGTTGGAGAGGGGCAAAAACTAGGTGGCAGAGAGGCCGGCTGGAGATCATTGCAGCAACTCAAGGAGGAAATGATGAGGTTGGAACTAAGGCAGTGGCCGCTGGCAAGTGCCAGAGGATGGCGTGGGGAAGACAGAGGGTACAGTCAGCTGGGCTGGCTGACCTAGACAGTGGCTGGAGAGGGCCAGAAGACAGAAGTGAGGATAATTACAAGAGTTCTGACCTCGTCCATTTGGAGGACTGCGATGCAACTCACTAAGAAGCTCAAGAAAAGGAACTGGTCAGGGGAGTGGGTAAGATGATGGGTTAAGTCCTGAATTTGTTGAGGTTCAATATGATCACATCTCATAGCTGATCTGTAGCTAGCTATAGGTGTCTAAGTTTCAGACGAAGGACCTGCGGTAGATATATAGCCTTGAGAGGTATGGGATAAGGTTTTAATACTGAAAGTTCTGGACTGTGGTTAAGGGAGCTGCCAGCAATGTTCCCTCTGGTCCACACAGGAGCCTTTGGAGAAGGTATGTTACCTGTACTGCAGTTAAATCCCTGCTCCCTTTCTCCTTCCCTCTCTCCTTTTCCTCTCTCCCTTTTCCTTCCTTTCTCTTCTTTTTCTCTTCCTTCTCTTTCTTCCTTCCTAAAAACATAATAAAAGTTTTTACGAGAGGTTTCCTTACACGCCTCACGTGAAGTAATTTATTGTTGAGAAATGCTGACTGTATGATAAAATACATTGTTTGCTAAGAAGAACGATGGCAAAGAAAACCTAGCTGCCCGCCCCCCAAGTGGAAAACTACTTGGGGCATTCTAAAGTGGCAAGACAGTAGATATATATCACACACAGGTTAAAACAATTATTTAAGCATGGGCTATGTGAGCCTGCCCCGTGGCTCCCTCGTGGAGAATAGTTTTTAGTCTGTCTGTGATCAGTGGTAAGCAGGCACCAGCTGCCTGCCTGGTTTATCTTGGTTTTATGAGAAAACACAGAACACCTGTTTGTTAAGAATAATCACCTGTTTAGAGAGAATAACTACGTGGGTCAGAACCTGCTTGAGGCCCTAAGCCCAGAATGCTGTCAGCCCTGAGGCTCTCAGCTCAGAAGTCTGTTGGCTCCCCGATAGTCCCACTTTGCTATTCCATCTAGGTGTGTGCTTCTTAATGCCTTCAGTGCCGCCTGGGTGGGGGGGCTCTACAGCCGAGCTGGTCATGGTAATCCATCTCTGATCAGTCCCAACTAATCAGCAGTGATGCCTTTATTTTCTCTAACATTCCTGCATTCTGTTTGCATCTCTTTTCATGCATGGCAGAAGCCACTAGAAAGTTGTCACTGTTGTGAATGTGCATCTGCACACCGCTGTGACCGGCCTGAAGACCTTCTTTTTCCAATAGGGGAGTAATTTACAGGCTACCAGTGAAAAAGAGAGCGGGGGAACACTATGTGTGTGCCTCATGGGTTCTGTCTAGCTGTTTCTTAGAAAGAACATTCTGTGGTTTTCTCTTCTGCTGAGTGTCTTTAGCAAAACCAACCCCCAGTTAAGGATGACCTACCACACGGTAGGATGACCCACCACTAAGAGACCTTAGAACTGATTTCTAAAAGGGCATACATTCTTCTACTACAAAAAAAAAAAATGTTCAGGCAAGATTTCTGGAACAATTTAGCCAGGCGAGGTCTGGGGCCAAGATTAAAGGATGCCAGCTTTGTAACTCACTCATTCACTCGCTTGCTAAAATGTTCCTAACGTTCCCTCAGCTTCAGTTTTGTTCACCTATAAAATTGAGAGGAACTGCTGGATCATCTCCAAATCTCCTTCTGGCTCTAAAGTTTTGTGAGTCTAGATCTGAGCAAGGGTTTACATTGGTTTTATGACGGTGTGGAATACTTTCACAATTCAGAATTGCTGTTGCACACTTAAGGCAACTTCATTGTGGAGGTATGCTGATTTCACGACTGGGCAACAGAAATATTATTCACAAACTCTGTGGCAATGACAAATATGTTTATCCCAATGGGAAATCTCTATAATTCAGCAGATGGTTAGTTTTCAAACTTCATATTTGCCAAAGAAGCGTTCTTTTTATGGCCTGAAGAAAACATAGGTAGGGACTGACAGGGGAGGGAAAACACTACCCAAGCCATGAAAGTAGTAAATATTACTTATTACTAATATTCGGTCTTGTTTTCTTTTTCCATTTTTTTTTAAAGACAGAGTCTGTCTTTGTTGCCCAGGCTGGAGTGCAGTGGTGTGATCACAGCTCACTGCAGCCTCAAACTCCTTGCTCAAATGATTCTCCTGCATCAGCCTCCCAAGTAACTACAACTATAGGTGCACACCACCATGCTCAGTTAATTTTTAAAGACTTTTTATAGAGATAGGGTCTCGCTATGCTGCCCAGACTGGTCCAGACCTTCTGGGCTCAACCGATTCTCCCACATTGGCCTCCCAAAGTGCTGAGATTATAGGTGTGAGCCACCATGCTTGGCCCATTGGTCATTAACTATGTAAAGTCTGGGCTTACAGTTTTAAAATATAAAATAGAAAGTTCAGTGTGCCAAGAAATGGGCAATTTATTTTCCCACTTGCAGAGATTCATGAGACTTTTGTGAGACCCAGCAAAAAATACAGACAACGAAACCTAACACAAATAACAGACCCCTCACTTTTCTCTGCTGAGGGACGTGGGATCATCTAGATGAATTCAGTTGTATTATATTAAAGAAATGATCATCAAAATTTACCACAAGAGATTTTCATCTAAATCTCCACCCAAAATAAAATACCAAGGAGAATGTGGCCAGTTTTATCTAAAAGAACTTTGTTTTTTTATTGTGTCATTCTGTGGTTCTTCAATAATCTGTGTGCTTTTGGTAAAAAGGAACATACATCAGAATTTAATTGACCTAAAATATTGTATCTTGAAAGCTGTCACGTAATGTGCCCTTACAAATCAAAACCTGATTTGATTAGTTTGAAATGTATTATTTTGAAAACTGTCCGTTGAAATCAGATTTCAGCAATATGTTTTTGGTAATCATACGAAGGAGAATGTTCGGTATCACCAACATTTGCAGTGTATTTACTGTTAATAACACATCAGTATAGAAATTAGCTATCTAATTTACTAGAAATTAGGTATAATGTCCGAGTGTTTTGAGGGGGTAGAGGGGAAAATGCACAAACAGGTTGAAATTTATATGTATATATACACACATCTAACTACAACATTTTATCTTTTTACTTAAAAGTGTCAATTATACTCAACATCACTCAAAATAAGTGAAAGGGCAAATTAAACCATAAGCTGAGACCATTATTTCACCTATTATTTTCACAAGTATGAAAAAAGCTGATGAGGATTCATAGTGCTGGTAGAACTGTTAACTGTTAACTTCCACGGAGGACCATTTGACAAAATCAATTGAAATGATAAATGTACTCACTTTCAGCTGCAACAATTCCATTTCTAGGATCTTTTTCCTAGAGATATACAACATAACGTGATACAGAGCTATTCGCTACATCACTGCTCATCCCAGGAAAAACTAGAAATAGCCCAAATGTCTATCAGTGAGGAAGTAGTTAAGAAGTCATCATACCGTAATGTAATATAGGCTTAACAAAGAAAGAAGAAACTCTTAACGTACTGATAGGCACTGCATTCCAAAATTCATTTAAATGGTATATGCGGAATAGCATATATGTTTGCCACCCTCTGCATTAAAAGAGGGAAAGTGAGTACATATACATGTACATATGCATATACCCACCTATATACACATGTGTATACATAAATACAAATATATACACACACAAGACGCTGACAACATAGATTCTGTGGAAAGGAAACCCTTTTCCCAGAAGAGAAGTCTGGGGAACATAGGAGGAGGAAAGAAATCACCGCATATCCTTTGGGACCTTTTGAATTTTGAACCATGAGAATGTGTTACTTATTCAGAAATAAGTTAACAAATGTGACTAATAAATTGTTCGCTGATAAGCAGTAAATACGTATTCTTATGTATTACCATTTAATGAGTACTTGAAGGACTTTTTTCTTTTTGAGACAGTCTGGCTTTGTTGCCCAGGCTGGAGTGCAGTGGCGCGATCTCGGCTCACTGTGACTTCTGCCTCCTGGGGTTCAAGCAATTCTCATACCTCAGCCTCCTGAGTAGCTGGAACTACAGGCACGTGGCCACCACACCTGGCTAATTTTTGAATTTTTTAGTAGAGATGGGGTTTCCCCATGTTGGCCAGAATAGTCTCGAACTTCTGGCCTTAAGTGACCTGCCCACCTTGGCCTCCCAAAGTGCTAAGATTACAAGCATGAGCCACCGTGCCCAGCCAAAGGACCATATTTTTAAAACACCAAAATAGGCCACGGTTGCTTTTTTTTTTTTTTTTTTTTTTTTAAGCAAAAGAGCCATACATTTAAAGCCATGAAGAATATAAATTAGGCACTCTTCCTCTTTCTTAGTCTCTTGGAATTCTTATAAAATAATAAACCTAACAGTTTGGAGGAAAACCAATTAAAGGGACATAAATCATCCTTAACCCCTTCTCCAGATGAATCACAAAGAAACGCATGTTCTAATTAACACCGAGTAACATTGTGTAAAGAGCAGTTTGCAGTGGAAATGAACAGATGGCAAACAAGCAAGAGAGGTACTGGAGAGCAAGAAAGAAAACTTGCTCTGATGCTGAAAACTTCAAGCAACTGAAAGAAATTATATCTCAATGAAAATAGCTCTAAAAGGATGGATGAACTCACCTATATATTCAACTTTACTTTTTCGGTACATCCAGTTTTGCTGCTTTCAATGTTCAGCACCCACTAGGCCAACACTATTCCAATCCCCATCCCACTTTCTATATTTGCAAACACACCTGCCAACCAACCAACCAACTCTTCACAACAGAAAGATTTTTTATCCCTAGGCAATGAATGGCTCAGTTATTTCAAACCAAGCTAGCATTTCAGTTCTGCAAAAGATTTTGGACATCATCTTGGAGTTTGATGTAACAAGAGCTGACCTGGAGGTTTATGCCTTAACAACCATCCCCTTTCTTTCGTTTGAGACAGAGATTTATGACAGGAGGCAGAGAAGGGGGCAGGGATCCTGGGGTTGATGAACCCCCGGTATGATCCACTATGCAGGTACGGAGAAGTTCCTCCTTCTGCTTCCCCCTTGTTCAAAGGCAAACTCAAAGGCAAACTAAAGTCATGGGGAAGCATAGAGCCACTTCCTCTTGTTTTCAAGCTCATCCTGTTCTTAGGCTCTTCTTGGTGGAAACAAGAGTGCCACAAGCTATTGAGTCTCATTAGCTGAACCCTCGGCAAAGAACCAGTGACTGACTCCACATGCAGGAGACTTCAACCCAGCCGACAGATGCTATTTCTCTCCGTCCCCGCTGACCCAGGCTGGGGAGACAGCATATTTCAGACAGGATGACCTCCCAAGAGCTGTGATGCAACCCTGGAAAAAATACCTGCTCAAGATCCCAAGCCAGAATCTGGTTTCTGCCAATTCAGAGTGACAGGGACCAGCAGCTAAGACACTGGCCATTCCAGGAGGTATGTTTAATTTACACTTATTTAACAATAGCACACTTAATGTTCTCATGTCTTTTATTGTTTAACCTACATGTGGCATTTTAAACTGTACATTCTATAGCAAATCATCGTTGGATAAAAAACATAAAACTTTGGGCAAATATCAAAGACAATTCTTGCTTTCCATGTAAAAAAAAAAAAAACAAACGTTTTTTGTTTCTTTGATTTTTGAACTCCTAATAACCATTTAAAGAAAAAAGGAAGACAGTTGGCTAATCAGGTTATCATTAGCTGTATCAACAACATTTAAGGCCGATAATTAAAAGTACAAATGATTTGTGCAATCTGAATCTTCAGACTTAGACTGACACTTTAACTCATGTGTTTAGGAAGGACTAGATATACATTCATAAATACACACACAGCAGGCTGCTGTATATATTTTATACAAAACAGGCAGTTTCTACTAAATTACTTGAGGTATTAGGATTCAAACTCAATTCCATTCTCTATGAGACAGCAGACTCCTCTGGTCTGAGGATATTTTTAAATATAAAAACTAATTATCCTATCTCATTGCCTATAAATTCAATTTCTATTTCTGAGGCTGCTTCTGTTGTACAGAAGTCTGTCTCCTAGTAGTCCGTTCATATTATAGCTTGTTTACAACCCAGTCTAAAACCACAGCAAAGATAGAGACTGGGGGTGGGGGGAAGATTTTTAACCTTTTAGGAAGATTTAATAATGAAGCAGGATTTTCATAATGAGATATATATATATATATTATATATATATATATATATATATATATAAAATCAAGTTCATTTTCTATGAAACAAGAGTTTTTAAGTGAAAAATTTTATAGACACAACATAGAAAGTATACAGTGGACTCAAGAGTGGGGCTAACGCCAAGGTCAGAATGCTTTCTCTTGGTTAGATCTTCCAGCAAAACCAGTCAGCCAATACACATGGAAAATGCATATAAACTTTTCAGATCAGAGCTGGGGCTTTGCCTTGTGTTAGCCGACGAAGAACTCCCAAGGCCGTTCTGGATTGAATCTCAGCGCAGAGATATGCAATATGCCACCAACTCTCCTCCCTTCTATCGGCTCCTTTGAAAGAGAGTCCTTCACAAGCAGTTCAAGGAAAAAGCACATTAACAATGACAATTTACACTTACCAGCTGGGGTGGTGAAGGTTAAAGGCAAACCAAAGTAAACTGACAATGATAAAGAACTTAAAAGCCTATGCTTTAAAAAAAAAAAAAAAAATACGCAAATCTGTCCTTCGATTGCTAGGTTGGCCGATTAGCTGTCTCTGATGACAGTCTCTTGAACTCTTTAGACCTCATTTTTCGTATCTACAGAATGAGAGAGTTGAACTCAGCGACTTTGAGGTTCCTCCCAGTTCTAACCAGCCATGGTTTATGATCAAAGGCTGTGGCTACACTCCTGACCAACCCCCCCTCACAAAGCCTCGCACCTGACTCCTCCTTCCCAACGCTCTGACTGCGTTGTCTGAACTTCCCAGGTGATAGCGGCAAATAAAGGTGGTGTGAGATCTTTTTGTTGCTTGGTCTTTACAAGCATCTCAGCACAAATTAATATTAAAGAGGGAAATAAGCAAATGAACTAAGACTACTGAGATCATATTCTTCACAAAGGAATAAAAACACATGTTCCTCAAACAGGAGGGGAAAACCACTTTTGGAAACTCTCTGGACTTCTTTCTTTTTCCAAGAAGGGACCTAAGGAGCCGTTTTTACATTCTACTTCCTCATCCTCATTCTTGAGGCTTTAAATCTTCTTGTTTTCCATCTCCCTTGAGATTAGGAAGGAGGGAAAGATATTTTTTCTCTATCCTCTGAGTTGGCCGAATTTGGGTGGCTCCTACATGCCTCTACAGTAATTTCCTATACTAATTTCTGAGATTTGCTGGTAAACCTTAATTAGGTTCATCTACCATGGGAGTCAAGCTTTTTTTTTTTTTGAGACAGAGTCTTGCTCTGTCACCCAGGCTGGAGTGCAGTGGCACAATCTCGGCTCACTGCAACCTCTGCCTCCTGGGTTCAAGCGATTCTCCTGTACCTCAGCCTCCCGAGTAGCTGGGATTATAGGTGCCTGCCACCATGCCTAATTAATTTTTGTATTTTTAGTAGAGACCCCTAAACATCTTGGTGGCCAAAAGATGGAAAAGAATTTGGAATGGGTGTTTTCATTCTGGTGCTAAATATTACACAGCCTTGACCCTTTTCTTAAGCACATTTTGAGTGTCCCTGAATGTCATGAATAATGAGCTTCACTGTTGTCAAAAAAGAAAAAAAAAAGACTTACTTAAATAGTTTCATATGAAAACTCAGAGTAGTTTATTGTTTGTAATTTCCAGTTTAGAGTTTATCCAATTCTTTCTCTGCCGTCTGGAAGGCCAGGCATAGGAGATTCCAGTTACAGGAAAGGTTTCTGCCATAGCCAACCCTTGCAGGCCAAGTGAATCCTGGCACAGACCACAGCAGGTCCACTGGGCTGCCCACGGGGCAGAAGGAGTTACCTTAGGAAGGTCACCTGGAAAAATAACCTAGTGTGAGTCTTTTTCTTTTTTTTTTTTTTTTTTTGAGATGGAGTCTTGCTCTGTCACCCAGGCTGGAGTACAGTGGTATGATCTCAGCTCACTGCAACCTCCGCCTCCTGGGTTCAAGTGATTCTCCTGCCTCAGCCTCCCAAGTAGCTGGGATGAAACCCAGCTAGCTAATTTTTTTGTATTTTTAGTAGAGGCAAGGTTTCTCCATATTGTCCAGGCTGGTCTCAAACTCCTGACCTCGTGATCCACCTGCCTTGGCCTCCCAAAGTGCTGGGATTCCAGGCGTGAGCCACCACACCTGGCCGTCTGAGGCTACACTTCCAAACTTCTTCTAACCACTTAGCAAGAATCTGTTATGTATTGCAGGAAAGGGAGAAATGAGCTGAAAGTGTGTGTGCAGACGGAAGGGGGGGATGGCAGAAACCGGGTCGAGGTCATAGCCAACACCTGTTCTTGTAAAGGGTTTAAGGCACAAAGGACACAGAGGGTTCTCCAACTCTACTCATTAGAGGGAGGCCTCTGATGGGTGATCTAGGTGGCTCTGGGGCAGAAGGATAGATTTCTGGGTGAGTCTAAGCTTGAGACAGACAGGGAAGCCTGAGGTCAGACTGGTACCTCTGCAGCTCACTCTGGGGGCTGAGTCCTTGCTAAATGACACAGAAACCTCAGCCTCCCCTTCATTCTTTTTATGGATGGCAGATCCCTTTAAAGCCTAGGTTAAATCACTTCGCTTCCCTGCTCCAAACTGTCCGCTGGCTTCTCATTACATGCAAACAAAACCCAAACTCCTTTCTTTCTTTCTTTCTTTCTTTTTTTTTTAAAAAGATGGGGTTTCACCATGTTGGTCAGGCTGGTTTTGAACTCCCGACCTCAGGTGATCCACCCGCCTTGGCCTCCAAATGGCTTGGATTACAGGCTTGAGCCACCACACCAGGCCCCAAAACCTTTGAAAAGGTATTCTGGAAATCCATGGGGGCTGTTCTGGTAGTCACAGGACAATTGGGAGTCATCAGTGGCATTTAGGGCATGGGCGCCAGTCAGGCTGGATACCCTGCAGTACATAGGATGGTCTAGCACACGCCACACACGTTCTGTCTCCCCCAGGACCTTACAGCCTCGCCCAGAAGGGATGAAAAGCCTACGCTATTTTACCTGTCAACACAAGGGTTTCCTCCATGATTTCGATAAATGCTGGATTTCAATAGGGAATGATGTACTTTGTTTTGTTTCGAACTTTACTAACACGTATTTGCCATTTCAGAAATATCACATCACTAAAGTCAACACTGATTATGTCATTTGAGTGGCCAGTATAACACATCTGCAGCCGTCTGGATTTACAGCTGCCACATTTGCAGTGATCCAACAAGGGGGTGCAAAACATGTGACCACACTATTATGTCTTCCAGGGTAGTCATGAAATGCTTCTTAGTTCACGATGCGCTGTGCCCCTCTTGTACTTCCTTTATGTTACAGTTAAGGCATTGTATGGACGGTTTCTCATGATGTGGGTAGATCGGTTATATTTTCTACAAATTTCACTGCAGAAGAGTGAAAGGGGCATTACTGAAGATCTATTACAAAAAGTAAGGTTCGGGTCTGGCCAGGGCTGCTTTCCCCCATCTCATTCCCTGCCGCTTGCCCTCCCTCCCTCTGCAACACCTCTTTGTCCTCTGTCAGCAATTCCCAGCCTTTGTCCTGGGCTCTCTATCTGCCCGATGTCTGGAAGGCTGTTCTCTCAGAATTCCACAGGGCTCCTTCATCACTTCCCTTCCTCTGTCTCTGACTCTCCCTCTTCTTCCTATAGAATTTATCATGGCCCAACATTACATTTTCTATTTAATCATTTCTCAACTTTCTCTAGTACCAGAATTGAGCTCTATGAGAGTGAGGATTTTGTATATCTTGTTCCCCAGCACCAAGAACAGTGCCGGAGACAAAAAAGGCACTTCTCGGCCGGGTGTGGTGGCCCACGCCTGTAATCCCAATGCTTTGGGAGACCAAGGAGGGAAAATCACTGGAGGTTAGGAGTTTGAGAACAGCCTTGTATTTATTTATTTATTTATTTATTTTTGAGACAGACACTCTCTATGTTGTCCAGACTGGAGTGCAGTGGCCCAATCTCCGCTCACTGCAACCTCTGCCTCCCGGGTTCAAGCCATTCTGTGCCACAGCCTCCCGCGTAGCTGGCACTACAGGTCCCCACCACCATGCCTGGCTATTTTTCTTTTTTTTTTTTTTTTAGTAGAGATGGGGTTTCACCATCTTGGCCAGGCTGGTCTTGAACTCCTGACCTCATGATCCACCTGCCTCAGCCTCCCAAAGTGCTGGGATTACAGGCATGAGCCAGTGTGCCCAGCCCTAAAAAATATTTTTTAAATGAGCCAGTACAGGGTCTCATGACTGCAATCCCACTGCTTTGGGAGGCTGAGGCAGGAGGATTGCTTGCCTGGGTGACAGAGGGAGACCATGTCCTTTTTTTTTTAAGGCATTTATTGACCTTAGTACATGAATAAAGGAAGACATACGCATACAAAAGTCTGGTCCCGCCAATGGACTTAGCTTCCCCAGGAACCAGGAAATTTTCTTCTCCCGCCCCCATAACCACTGTTGCAAAATGGCTTTTTCTTCCACTGACCATGCTTCTCATGCCCACCCTTTGCCAAGTAAAGAACGGTAAAAGGGAAAAGCGCCAATGAAAAGAAGGGGGAAATCCTTTTTTAAAAAACTGTATTTTTAGGACAGGCTCTGTGTGAGATACAGTTTAACGTCGGGACACACCCTCGTCCTCAGTGGTCCCTACCCAACCTCTCCACTCACTGTAGAGAAACACATTATGGAGGCCAATATTTTATTCTAAAAGCCAGTGTCCCTCAAACAAAACAAAACAAAACAAAACAAAAACCACCCAATTTCTGTAACTCCACACCTAACAAATAACACTCAAAAACAAAAGCAGCTATTTTAAGATCACTAAATACTAGCTGGAGATGGCAACACTGTACCTTTCCTTATTCTTTTCTTCATTTTTGCTTTTTATTGGGCCACTGCCCCTCCTACTTCCTTAAAATGAATTTTACTCAGAAATTATCAGGAAGAAATACTATTCAAATCAAAATCTCAGCAACTGTTTTTGTAGATCTTGATAAACTTACTCTAAAAGTCACCTGGAAGCCCAAAGGGCCAAATACAGTCCAGGTACACTTGAGGAAAAGAAAACGAGGGGAAGTTCATATTCTACTGGATAGTGACGAAGACTCTCCTAGACCAAACCCAGGTTGGGCTTCCCAGAGCCTTCTCTTCCACTAGACCCTGACGTTGGGCTTCCTTTTCTGTCTTGTAGAATCCAGTTTAAGCAAGAATCCTACTAGTTTTTGTAGAAATTCTCCACCCTTGGTATTTGTCCTTACCCCCAACTCTTGATATCTTATCATCCTGGCCTGCCTTCAGCAAGAATTCTATTGAATCAGTCTAGCAAGAATCCCCCGGTCTCTGATGCTTCGTCTTAGTTACTCTTCCAACCACTGACCTCACCCTGCTCCTTGACTATAAATCCCAAGGACTCTAACTTGTCCTTGCAGACATTAGAGTCAAGCCCAGTCTCTCTCCCCAACATAGCAAGACCCCATCTCATCAGTCCCTCTACCTATCACAATGTTCCCCTCCTTGAATAAAGTCTTTTCTGCCATTTTTAACAAACGTTACAGATATTTTTTTCATATAGAACTATAAGTAAGACTGTAGCATTGGCACAAGTGTAGGAAAATAGACTAGTGGCATAGAAAAGATAGATCCATAAGCAGATCCACACATACACAGATACCTAAGTTTTAAAAAACCTAACACTACAGTGGATTAGAAAAAAGATGTCTTCGCCCAATAAATGTGGCTGAGTTGATTGAATATCCACGTGCGAAGAAAGGAAACACACCCCTCCCAAATACACAGCATCATATAACTCAATCCCAGGTGCATTATGTAGATGTAAATGTAAAAGACAATTGATACAACTTTTAGAAGTCAACATAAGAGAAAATCTTCATGACTTCTGGATAGGCAACATTGTCAAACAAGACACAAGTGCCAACCATGAAGAAAAAGAGTGATAAATGAGACTACACAAAAATTAAGAAATTCTTTTCATCAAAAGATTCTGTTTTGAGACTAAAAAGGCAAGTCACAAAATGGAAGAAGACATTTATTTGCAACACACAAAATTAATGAAGGGTGCATAGCCAGAAGCTGCAAAGAACTCCTACAAAGCCATAAGAAATAGACAACACAGTTGAAAACTGGGCAAGAGACTTGCACAAGCACATTCTAAAAGAAAATAAGCATATGAAAAGATTATTAGTAACAGGTAATTAGGGAAATGCAAATTAAACCCACAATGTGATACTACTGTGACCGTGCCAGGATGGCTAAAATTAAAGAGACTGACTGTTCTAAGTTTGGAGGGTATACAAAGCAACAGGAACCCTCATACGTGGCATTATACCTACAACGACTTCACCACTTGATGTATTCCCAACAAAAATATATGTGCAAGGCACCAAAGGACAGGTACAATAATGTTCACAGCAGCATTAGATACGATAATTAAAACAACAGGATGGATAAATATAGTGGGGAACATTTACAATAAAATGAATCAAAGAAAATGAACAAACTTCAGCTTCACGAAATCTCACAAAAGTAACTATGAGCAAAGGAAGCCCAAAACACAAAATACATACACTGTAATTTCATCTACATGAAGTTAAATAACAAGCGCAACTGATTTATATCATTTGGGGTGACACACTTAGGTGGTAAAAGTATAAGGAAAAGTAATAAATTGATTACCATAAAAGTTAACATAATTTCTACCTTTAGTGGGAGATACAGGGCTGTGATTGTCAGGGGACATGGCCTTATGGGGGCTGGCAGTGCCCTGCTTCTTTTACCTGAATGATGGTTACAAAGTGTTTAATCCAATGGGACGTACATTTATATTTTATGTACATATTGGTATATTTATTATACTTCTAAATAAAAGTTTTTTAAATGAAGGAAACTCATAAATCAAAAAGGTAGAAGAGTATCCATGCCAAGCTGCATGAGATCACAGGCTTTGGAGTGAGACATACCTGTGATCCAATCCTACCTCTGCCACTTACTCATTGTATGATCTTGAGTGAGTTATTTAAACTCTCAAAGCCTCAGTTTCCACCTCTATTAAATGAGGGTGATAATATCTATTTCTCAGGGTTATAGAGTGAATTAAGATCCTATATATAAAGCACCTAGCAGAACATCTGGCATACTGTAAGCCTCAAGAAATGGTAGCATTGCAAATTGTATATCTGATAATGGATTACTGTCCAGAATATGTAAAGAATGCCTACAACTCAATAACAGCAAAACAACCTGATTAAAACATCAACAAAGAACTTGAACAGACATTTCTCCAAAAACAAGATAAACAGATGGCTAATACATACATAAGAAAGATTTTCAACAACATTAATCATTAGGGAAATGTAAATCAAAACCACAATAAGGTAACCCTAAGAGGGCTTTCATAAAAAATCAGAAAATAAGAAATGTTGGTCACGAAGCAGGGCATCTGAAACCCTTGTACACTGCTGGTGGAAATGTAAAATGGTGCGGTTTCTATGGAAAACAGTATGGTGGTTCCTCAAAAAATTAAAAATGGAATTACCATAGGATCCACAAATTCCGCTTCTGGAAGTGGAATTTCAAAAGAACTGAAAGCAGGCCCTCAAACAGATATTTGTATGCTATTCATAGCAGCGTCATTCACATTAGTCCAAAAGGGGAAGCAGCTCAAGTATCCACCGATAAATGAATGGAGAAAAATATGTGGTAGATCCATGCAATGGAATATTATTCAGCCATCAAAAGGAAGGAAGCTCTGACACATGCCAAAACATGGATGAACCTTGAAGACATCATGCTTAGTGAAACAATCCAGACACTAGTGTGAGTCCATTTATGCGAGGTACCTAGTGTAGTCAAATTCATGGAGGCAGGCAGTAGTATTGTGGTTGCCAGGGGTGTGGGCACGGGGGAACAGGGCATTACTGTTGAACAGATCCCGAGTTTCTGTTTGAGAAGACAAAAGTCATCTGGTGATCAGTGGTGGTGATGGATGCACAACATTGTGAAGAAACCTCATGCCACTAAGCTGTAGACTGAAAAATGGTTAAAATGGTAAATTTTATGTTACATACACTTTACCACAATTTTAAAAATACTTAAAAAATATTAATAATAGGCCAGGTGCCATGGCTCATGCCTATAATTCCAGCACTTTGGGAGGCCGAGGCAGGTGGATCAACTGAGCTCAGGAGTTTGAGAACAGCCTGGGTAACACAGTAAGACCCATCTCTACAAAAAAATATATATATATACAAAAATTAGTCAGGCATTGTAGTACATGCCTGTAGTCTCAGCTACTTGCGGGGCTGAGGTGGGAGGAGCCCTTGAACCCAGAAGGTTGAGGCTGCAGTGAGCCATGTTCATGCCACTGTATCCACTCTGGGTGACAAATTGAGACCCTGTCTTAAAAAAAAATAAAAGAAAGAAAAGAAATAGTAGCAACTGTTATTGTAAGATACCTCCACACACCAGAGAAGTTAATTTTAACACGTTAAGAACAGAGAGAAGCCGACATGTCCGCCGCAGGCTGATGGTTTATTTGTGTCATTGTTGGTAGCTGGGTTTGTTATTTTTAAATTACCCCTCTATTAACAATTTCCCTAAGTTATTTCATCTTTCAACATAAATACACACAAGGACTTCTTCTGATAAAGACCAAACTAACATTAGTCCATAGCAGGAGCTAATATTATCACATTTACTAAGTATTCTATTTGCAATTTGACTATAGCCCATAACCTTTTGTTAGCTAAAGTGAGCTTAATGCTGATCAGGTAAAGATTATAGTTGATTAAAAGGGCATTAATATTACCTAAGTCATTTCAATTAGGTCTGTTATCATAAGTTCTTGACATGTAATTAAGAAAGTTAATCTACGGGTCACCCTTTGATGATCTGTAAGCTGCAATTCTGATTATCTTTAAACTGCAACTCTAATTCAGGAGTTGCAACGAGTAGTTATTTCTCTCATGGACCAAAAAATCAGAATTTTCCCTGGAAGTTTATCAGAAATGCTTTCAAGTTTCAAAATACTTGCCTGCAGTATCCTGTAGTGGCCTTGAAAATGATCTGTCCAAATACCCAGTTTAACCCATGGCTTAAGCCATAAAGAAAATTGACTTCATTTATTTGTCTTTTTTCCTTCCTAAATGGCAGTTTGGTTTGTAAAGCATGGCAATGGAATGAAAACCTTATATTCAAGGTTAGTTTTAACATGCATTCAATATCTCAAATGCCATTGCAGATTTTACTTACTCAAAACACCAAAAAGTCACCATCATGACCCTTCTAAAATCTACTAATGACTTCTGTGAAAGGCACTGAATATTTGTAATTAGCCAAAATGAGATGATGCATGTCAAAATACAGGCCCTGATTCACAGAAAATGCTTAATAAATGGTAATAATATATGATATATACGTGTCATAATAGCACAGGTTGAGTGCGCAGGGTCCATATAAGCCAAATTTATTATCCCATTTTAGCTGAACAGATTTTAGAACATTCAGTGATTTCATTCCATTTTGTAAATTACTGAGCTGTACCAATTCAAAATTTCTTCTGAAACTCAATTCCCAGGCATTTGGCTTTTGTTCCTGGGATTTCCACTGCTTTAGAGAATCCAGCTTTAATAGACTCCTTTCTGAGAAATTCTCCGTCGGTTCTGAGAAGTACTTCTATTGAATGCTTCATTTAATTTCATTTTGCAATTAATGAAACTTTCAAGACATATTTCCCCTATTTTGAAAAATTTCTAGTTACTTTTTTCTTGACTTTTGCTTAATTAGAAGCAGCAAACTACTTCCACTGAGAACTAAAGGCAGTAAGTACAGCAACAAAAATACCAAATGTCAAAACAAATGTCATTTTCAGAGTTCTGAAAAGCCCATCTCTCAGAATTAAAAACATTTCATGTCACCTCTATGGGTCTTCAGTTGCTAGCTCTCAAATGGATTCACTTTCTGATTTCAGTAACATTCAACCAGTAGTAAAGCTTTTCGAGTTTTTAATCTTCTTTGACAAAAATACTTAACCTTTTCCAGCCTGGGAGGCGGAATCTTTTCCTGCCTGTGAAACTCTACCAATTTGGTAATAAAACAAACCACTAATTTAGTTGTTTATTATTCTTAGCCTAAAGATGTTTGCGTGGCTGAGTACAAATGTACTGTATCTGCTCTTCTTCTTTTACAGCTTTAAACAAATAATCACTTAAAATCCACCAGGAATGATCCTGATCATGGAAACCCTATCCCAACCCAGAACCGCACCACACAGAAGAGTGCTGGGCCTTGTGGTCTGTTATCTCACCAATTCATGTTTCCTTATGTGGTGAAAAACTGGTTAAATCACTTTCCCAGTGATCCCAGAATTTTCAGTTCAACTCTGTTCCTCTTAAGTCACCAGGGCCTCTTTGGTAATGGATGAAACCACGAGGTCTGGTTCAGAGGAAGCAAAGACATATTCCAATGTGAGAATCAACTGCTCCCTGAGGATTCTTCCTACTTCCTAGTTTTAGGTAGATCAAGAGTACTTTCAAAATAAACTTGGCGTTTGTTTCCTATTTCAGTGGAAAATGTGACTGCAGACTCCACAGCGACAGCAAAGAAGCCTTACTTTTCTGGGCAATCGAAATCCGGCTTTTGTCACTCTAACTGCAGCAGGTCAGCACACAGGGTGCCAATGTGTCCCTGAGTTCGCTGATGAATGAATGTGGTGCTGGCAGCCTTGGCCTGGGGGCACTTCTGAAGAGCTTTAAAAAATACTAATTCTGGGCCGGGCTCCATGGCTCACGCCTGTAATCTCAGCACTTTGGGAGGCCGAGGCAGGTCGAGAGATCGAGACCATCCTGACCAACATGTTGAAACCCCATCTCTACTAAAAATATAAAAATTAGCTGGGTGTAGTGGCCTGCGCCTGTAGTCCCAGCTACTCAGGAGGCTAAGGCAGGAGACTCACTTGAACCGAGGAGGCGGAGGTTGCAGTAAGCCAAGATCATGCCGCTAGATATTTTTATTAAATTGGTCTGAGGTGTGACCTGGGCGGCAGGATTTATAACCATCGCCTGGATGATGTTAATGGAAACCATCTCAGGTAGAAGAACATAGACAAGACTGACTCAGAGCACATCATCAACCACCTCTTCCTCCCCATTAAGAAGCCTAAGAATCCCCCAAAATGGGGGTGCAGTAGTTGAGAAGAAAAGAGGAAATTCATATAGTTTTGCAGGCTTTCATGCAAGGATCCAAGTGTGTGCTAAGCACAGTCCCCAAACAGGGAAGCCCAGAAGTCCTATTCCCAAGATCTGAGTTGCACCAAAGGTAGACAGCTTCTTCTTGGGGTTATTCACACAAGGCGGTCTTTGCCTGGCATGTAGGCACCAGACCCAGCGGGCAGTGCTTACGTGGCAATGCTTAAGCAGCTCCTAGCTCTCGACAGGGTACTTTAACCAAGTTCGTTAGTTCGAAATTTTAAATCCAAAAAAAGCTACCTTCAAATCTATGACTCAAGAGCATAAAATTTCAGAACAGAGAACTCTGCCAGGCTAGTAGGTGAAGCGTCTTATTTTTAAATGGCATGGGGGAACCTTGAGCAAATATCTGGCTGCAATGTATTCCAGGGCTGGGGGGTTTGGAGGGAGAGGAACTCTTGGTTTTTATTCAAAATCCTCCTCCCACTGGGCCCAGGTCAGGCCCACGCAGCTCTGGCTGCAGACTATGAGAATCCTGGAAGGCTCCAGGGGCTGGCTCCCACCACGCTCCACTCCAGCAAGGGCAGACGCCAGGAAAAAATGGAAAGGGGGAGTTTTCAGCATGGAAGGTTTCAGACTTGCTGCTGGCAAAAGGCTGCAGAGTATCTCCAGGGAGCAGAGCCCTCACAACCAGGCTCCCCACCTCGCTGTCCTTCAGGGCCGCCCACAGCCCGCTCACCTGCAGCTGTGCCACCCAAGAGACAGAGACAGGCTCACATGCAGCAGCTGGAAAGAAGGGGCTGGAACAAGGATTCTTTTAAAATGGAAAAATAAAGATCATTGGGGGAACTTCTCGCCCGTCCAGCACTTGTGAGTACTCAGCTCCCCTGGCAGGCAATGAAGGTCTGTTGTTCCCTGCTGAAGACCATTGCCCTGGAGATGGGATGGGTGGGAAGAAAAATGTCAGTAGGGGCTCTGTCCCTGCCACCTTCTCTCTCTGGCTGACCTCTGGAACTGAGCTCCGGGAATGGAAGGGGCCCTCGTTACGCTCCCAACAACTCCCCAAGAATGCACGCTCTTCATTGGAGCTATGGCTGAGTAAGGAGGCAGCTGCAGACTGCACCCTACCCACAATCTTGTGACAGGGGAACATATGCAAATATGAGACAGGTCACTGCTGGATGGGGGATACTGGATGGGGGATGTGTTCAGGAGGCTCGTGCCGGCCACGGACTGAACATAGGTCAGCCATGTGGTACGGCTCTTACACAAGAACAGAATCCCGAGCTTGGTTTCACAAACAGTTCATCTCCTCTCATCTCTGAGTGTGCAGCGGGAGAGGTACACCGTTTTCAGGCAGGACAAACGTGTCTGCACGTGGCTGGGGCTCTGCATCTAGGCATGGGTTTGGAAAGTACTGGAAGTGCATTTCACTCAACTTGATTTAGCAAGCACGTCTTTGTGGCCCATGGCTTCTGTTGGCAACTTAAATTTGACAGCACACAAACTATCTGATGGTGATGGAGAGGCAGGTGTGGCAACGTACAGTTTCCCATCTCCAGACGGTGGCATTCTCCCCGTGCTTTCTGCAACAGCACCCTGGGAGGTTTTAACGCCCTTACTTCTCCTCGGTCTCTCTGAACCATGTCCAGGTTTTACGCACATAAAAGGGGTCACCTGAGGAGCTTTGACCATGTGGCAGCTGTTTGGAAACAGACTGCCTGATGCATTTACAACCACAGGAAATCTAGAAGAGTAAAACCTGCCCCGTAGCTGGTATGCTACTTGTTCATTAAAATGGGAGCAGAATGTAAAAGAAATGCCTTCACTCTTCCTTTACTAGGTTCAAACTTGCTGTGATGATTTCGGAATTCATTTCATTTAACCAACTGTGAATAGAGAAACTTTTACACAGTTGGGGGCAGGGGTGTTGAAACAGACATGAACAGCTGTGATACACAACCTACTGTATATATACACAGAAAATGAATGTAGACACAAAATGAATAAACATGACATGAATGTAGACCAAGGAGAGGTGAATTTTCATTGAAGGGGAGGCAGGAGGGTTCCACAAAAGAGTTGAATGTAGCTGTGATGTGAGATTAGGGCAGGCGTAGGGGCTGGGATTGGGAGCAGAAAGTAAGGGGGACAGAGATTGTTAGCGGGAGGTAGACTGGAAGGTGGACTGGTGCCAGCCCTGAAGGTCAGGTGTAAACCAAACTCTAGCTTGGTTTCCAGGGACCTCTGAGCTATACCCTCAGCACTTCAGGCTGGCACCCTGAAGGTCATTGAAGGGGATACAGGAGGATTTGGCTTGGAGCAGTTTCTAGGTAGAGGCAAGAAATAAGGAGAGAAGGCGGAGATGGCAAAGAATGGTGAGAAGGGAGTCCTTGGTGCCCAATCTCTGCCAGGCAAGGTCCCCTCATGACCACTGCACAGATAGATAATGAGTAGACGTCATTATTCCCACTGCATATCTGGGTCTCCCGGGTCCCTCCTCAAAGTAAGACCCATTCAAAAGACACCTCCGACAACATGGGTCTGTGCTACAGGTCTCACGAGGCCACTGTGGAAGGATACTGGCACATTTCACAGCAAAACTGTCCCAAAACATCTGTCGCTCTCCAACTTTGTGCTTCTGGCGGTGGTTGTTCTCTTTTCTGCCTCTCTCACTTCTCTCTCTCCACCACCCCCTTCTGGATCCCTTTTCTCACAAGAGCTCTAGGCCACCATTTCTTCCCCAGAGTGACTTCTTGTTTCTCTGGGCTATCCATCAGTTACCCCAATTAGCAAGACGAAGGGTCTTCCTCAGGAACCAACCTTCTTAGAAAGTGTTAGAATTCCAAATGCTCCTAATTTTATAATCGGTCTGGGTCACATTCTAACAAGGAGACTGAAGCTCAGAGAAAGTAAGTGTTTCTCAAGGTGCTCTAAAGAGATGTGTTTTAGGAAGATAAATGGCATTCATGAAGAGGAAGGATGGGCTGAGAACAGGTGCTGAAAGAGAGGGCTACCAATTTATGACATTTTGGAAAATACAAAACTCTAGGGTTAGAGAAGAGAACACCAGTGGCCAGGGGCTAAGGGTTGGGGGGTGGGGGCAGTTTGAGTACAAACGCTCGTGATGAAATACTTTTGGGGGGTAACAGACCTGTTCTGCATCCTGATTAGAGTAGTGATTACTTCTCTGTGCATCTATCAAAACTCACAAAGCTATACAAAAATGATGAATTTTACTGTAGGTAAATTTTAAAAAAATTTTTTAAAGGACAGGGAGACTGGCTGGAGGGTCACAGCATATGCAAGAAGGAAAGAGAGGTAGAATTAGAGCAGCAAGAAAAACAAAACTAAAAACCAGGGATCAAGGAAGAGAGACTTTAGAACTCGGATTCAGATATGTGGGGAGTACAAGTGAAGAACTACAGACACGCAGACTTTCAGGGCTGGAAAGGATCTTAAGAGATGATCCAGGAAAGCTCTATCTCACAGATGAGAAAACTAAGTTGAAAATGATTTAAGAGTTTGGGGCTCTGTCTGGGTGGACGGTGATATCATTAACCAGACAGAACAGACATGGATGAGCGGGTTAGAGGAGGAAGTTGATGAGTTCATTTTGGACATTTTCATTTTGGAACATTTATGTCACTAAGATTTCTTTTTTTAGTTTTTAGGAATTTGAAAACAAAATTGTTGGGTTTTGGCATTGAGTGCAATATCTTTCCACAAATACTGTTTCATTACAGCTACAATGAAAAAGAACTTTGAATACAGATCCCGACATGAAGATGTCACATTTCTGAGTTGTTTTTGTTTTGTGACTTTCCTTCAGCATCACAAAGAGGGAATGATCCTGACCCAATAAAGATTGTAGACACATTGTCCATTCACGTAACTTGCCATGAACACTACCATATTTTCATGTGTTTAAACAACAAAGCTTTTTCTTCCTTATTAAAAACAACAGGAACCAAACTTTGAAAAACAGTTGTTTTCCATTCTTACTGATGCTAAGCTATAATTCACTGCTGTTTTGTTTTCGTTTTAGAATATTTAGCAAGCAACCAAGGGAAGATGGGCATTGGCTTGCTATTAGTGAATAGGCACAGCCTAGTGAAAGTTTCCACGCTGCACACAGGGCTGAAATCAAGGAGTCTTGAGTCCATATTTCAGAGCGATTTGGAAAATGACTTGGTTTAACAGTCAAGGAGAGAAAAGAAGTAGAGTTTTCAACACTCTCACAGCCACTGGGATGGGCAACCAATTTTAAGAATCAGAACCTCAAGTTGCAAGCTACCAAGAAAGCATAGTGTTCTTGGCAGCAAAGTTTAATCACAGAAGAACAAAATAAATAGAAAGCTAATAACATTTAAGGTAACTATCTGCCTACTGGCCGGGTGTGCTGGCTCACACCTGTAATCCCAGCACTTTGAGAGGCCGAGGCAGGTGGATCACCCAAGGTCGGGAGTTTGAGACGAGCCTGACCAACATGGAGAAACCCCATCTCTACTAAAAATACAAAATTAGCTGGGTGTGGTGGTGCATGCCTGTAATCCCAGCTACTCGGGAGGCTGAGGCAGGAGAATCACTTGAAGCCAGGAAGTGGAGGTTGCAGTGAGCCAAGATGGGCCGTTGGACTCCAGCCTGGGCAACAAGAGTGAATCTCCGTCTCAAAAACAAAACAAAACAAACAAAAATAACTGCCTACTGTTTCTTCAAGAGCTGAGTAAAGTGAATGCAAAGATAGTGAGTCTTAGAAAGAATCTAGAATGCCGGCACATTTAGGCAGGGGGCTTGTTTTGCTTGCTGATTAACCTATATACACAGTGCCTGGCACATAGTAAGCTCTCAATATACATAACTGTTGAATGAGCGAATGAATGAATGAAGCTAGGAGAGAAATGAACAAGTAAAGTAAGAGATAGCAAAGCCACCATATTTCATTCATGCATTCAGCAAATGTCACTGAGCTCTTACTAATATGAGGCCTATTTTTAAGGCATGGTGACGGATATACACATGCCTAAAATAATGACTCAGAAAACAGCCCCAGGTCTCAACATGTGTATAACCTGGAAGAGGAAGAAGGAAAAGTATAGCAGATATTTGCATATCACAGTAATGTCAAAGAGCACATGACAAGGTCTGGGAAAATGGCATTTAAAAAAGGCTGACAAGGTGGTAAAGATTTAGAAATCAGTGGGGTCACTCCCAACAGGGATACTTTCATCCTGAAGGTGAGACTGGATCTGAGCCTTACGGGATGGAGAATTCTGATGGGAGTGGAATACTCCGGGATGTAAACACAGCAGGAAAATGATCCCCCGAGCAGAAAAGGCAAGGTGGCTTCAGAGCCTAGCAATCTTGCTAAGGAGTAGCAGGGAATGATGAAGAAAATGTCATATAGGTCGAAATGAAAGATGGAGAGAGGAACTTGAACAGCTGGATAAAAGGAAATGAAGACTTACCTAGGAGAAGAGGAGCCCTTTTAAAATAAAACAAAAAGTCAGGGTGGCTCAGGCCTTTTGGGAGGCCAAGGCAGGCAGATCACTTGAGGTCAGGAGTTCAAGACCAGCCTGGCCAACATGGTGAAACCTCGCCTCTACTAAAAATACAAAAATTAGCCAGGCGTAGTGGTACATGCCTGTAATCCTAGCTTCTTGGGAGGCTAAGGCAGGAGAATCGCTTGAACTCGGGAGGCAGAGGTTGCAGTGAGCCAAGATCATGCCACTGCATCCAGCCTGGGCGACAGAGTGAGACTCCACCTCAAAAAGACAAACAATCGGGAATAATTTTAATGAAATCGTCACAAAGTATAAGATAAACTGGAGTAAGGAGAAACTGGTGCAGGTGAGTGAATTTTCCTAGGGAAGAGTTAAGAAGGTAGTGGCAGCAAGACCACTGAGGGAGGAGTGGAGGGCACTAGAAGGATGCTGGGCTCAAAAAGCCGAGCAGAAGCTGGAGGAATGCACCCTAGGGTTTGAGCCTGGGTGATCGAGATACTGATGAGAATCGCTTCTCGGCCTTTTGGCTAAGATCAAGTGTGTGAGATACTGATGAGAGCAGGAAGAAAAACTGTTGAGTCCAAGAAAGGTTTTGGAGGGATAATGATGAGTTTAGTCCTGGATTAAATATTTTGATTATGTGTTTAATTCGAACTGCCAACAGGAAGTCCAGATAGGAAGGGTCATCAGAAAATAGTATTCAAGAACTGGAATTTGCAGAAATACCCATTTGAGAATCAGCTACATACAGATGATACGGAAGCTGTGGGGATGAAAAAGGTCCCGCGCAGGAGAATCGGGGAAAAAAAAAGTGAGACAGTAAGTCAACACAGACAGTCTTAAAGGACCTTCCTAACCATTTGCTCGACTTAAAAATGGGAATGAGGACGAGGTTTATTCCCTTAGAATATGTTTTTCACAGCAAAGAAGAATCATTCCTAAAACTGGTTTTTATCTTGAGCTAAAGAAAACACCTTAACACTTCATTCATAATAAGGACAATCGCAGTAATCCTGTGTGACAAAGCTCAGGATAAACGCCGTGGCAGGAATTTCACTACAGTGAGATAGCGGGCTGGAAGGAGGGAAACAGGAGCCTTTGCTTTGGAGAGATCTCCTTTCATGGACTGGGTTCAGGCTTCACTCAGCAGGAAAAAGTCTGCAAGGCTTAATTAAATAAGTCCTTCTATTTAGTAGAAGGCAATGGAAAAGAATAACCTACTTCATTTAATTTGCAGTTGCCACAGATACAAAAACAAGAGAAGATATGAGCACTGTGTGGGCCGAATGTTTCTTTCCTACTCCCACCCTCATCCCACCCGGCTCTCTTTCCCAGGTCATTATCAACATATTTCAAAAGCCTCGGAGATGTTGATAAAGCGGCTCACCATCTGTGAACTCCTCCTCCACAGAAGAGTGATAGGTCTCAAGAACAAACCTTCCTACCTTAGCATGGAACAAAAGCCTGACTTTGACACCCGGCACCCACAGCTGTTTCCACGAATAGAAAGAACACAGCCAACCCAACTGGCTCTTTGAAGGTGCGCCATCCTTTTCCTGTGGCCTAATTTATGCTGCAGATTGAAAAGTGCAAAAAAAGCAAAAAATGGATACGGTTTTTACAAGAGTTACTTAGTAGATGCTGATTTTCTTCCAGTACCAAATGCTGGAGGCACATATGATTGGTTTTCATTTCTCTGTATTTGTCGAAAGAATCTCTAAATTGTTCCCCCAAATGAATTATTATTTTGACTGGGGAGACTGAAGTGCATGGTTATTTTAAAAAACTACATTTGCAAAAAGTTATCACTCTTCTTACCAAAGATTCATGATACACTGTTGATGAAAATGTGACCTAGTTGGACAGCTACCTTCAGGTATGCCTCATGCCCTTCGACAGGTCATCATTTGCACTAGAAACCAATACTCATCAAGTGTCAGCAGGGCCACAGCCCTGCACTGGGGATCATTCAGAGGAAGTTAAACACGAGTTTGCAATTGGAACCAAAGCGTACCATCACAATCTGTAAAAGACACAGAAACACATTAAAAAGCAAACAGCCTTGGATTACTTAGTTCACTTGGAACTATTTTTGTCACACTATCAACCAAGGCCCTGGAGTACTCATGAGTATTTCTTTTTTTTTTTTTTTTCTCAATAAAGTGGGAAAAAATGCTGAAAGAATTTTTTAGATGTATTCCTTTCTTGTGCTGGAAAGATAATCTTACTGAAACAGACATGGAATCTAGCTTATGTCTCTCTTTCCTATTCTTGGAATCCTAAACAAAGAAATGAATGTCTAGAAGGTGCTTTGGGGAAACAGAAGATTCCCATGGGAGGCAAGTGAAATTAGAGTGTAAGAACGCTAGAAACCGCTTTGAGTCAGTGCTGGGCTCACAGGAGGGCCAGGTGATAGGAGAAAGAGCCAGTGATGTGGACAGATCTTGACAGTGACAACAAAGAGAGAGTCCAGGTGAGACCTAGTGAGCGACTTCATAGATCAATGAGAGTGGTTTTAGTGGATAGTCTGCATGTTTCTAATGACACAGAAACCTACAAAATAGTTTGTTGACTTTCAGAAAAATACTGGAGGGACTCATCACAAACTCCTAGCCCCACCCAACCCCACTGCAAAAAAAGAAAGCAAATCATGCCCAATCCTTCAAAATACCCATATGCTCAGGGTTATTACTCTAGGCATCAGCTTGCCTGGGACCATCCTGGCCTCCTCTGTTGTCCCAGTATAATGATTAATAACACAAGTGTCTCAGCTTCGATGAGACATTTTTTGGTTATCCTAGATATGAAAGAATGGCAATCTAATAGGTTAAGATGAATATCAAGACAAATGCCTTTTAAAAAGGCTTTCCTTTCTCATTGTGATTCCAGACTTTACACGGCGCACCCACACACACCATGCTAGTTGGGGACTGGCACTCTGGTAATAGAAAGGGGGGCTTATGCACAGAAAGAAAGGGTTCATGTGTGGTACCACACAGGTACTCAGCAAATGGTGAGCAAATAAATGGTCATTGTAGGAAGGCAGTTGAAAGAACCCTCTTCACCAATGTCTTGAATGAATGGTTTTTCAGCCATGACACATCGTACTGAGGAATGGCTTAAAAGTTCTCCTTGATTCTGAGGGTAAAATGAGTATGGGGGCAGAGAGCATCAGGCAGGCTTCCACAGCAGAAAACTCTGCAAAGAAAGTGCTGAAGAAAGAAGCAATCTCCCACCACGCACGAGGGAAGGAGCTCAGGAGCTCTCTGTCAACTGCAGCAGGCACAGGACCAGAGACAGAAGACTTCTGTGGTCTCGGCACCCTTCCTCCCACTGCAGGTGATGAGTAATAATAGCGACGGCTCTTGTGTCACAACCTGGCGGCTGCTGGACCCTCACTTTAGTTGGAGGGCGTGTCCTCAGAGGGGAAGTCCAGAAGAGCCAAACTGGGCTCTGAGCTCCATGCAACATGCAAGATGTGCACCAGGACGATCTCACCCCTGGCAGGACTCAGCCCCGGGACGACACGCCCACCCTGCAGAACCCAGCCAGGTCCTTAGTGGCCCCAAGCAGCTGGGATGGGAAAACAAGGTTTAGTAACGTGAAACCAAAATACTCCAGCCTGACTGCACTGCCTAGGATGACATTCTCTCTGATTCCACTGAACATCTTAAACCAAAACATACTCAAACCTTGAACATCAGCAGTGCTCGTACTTCTCTTTTTTGGGGGTTGTGAAGGGAGGGTGGGGTGCTGCAGCAGAATAACAATTTTCAGCATAGGAAAATCCCCAGTATGCAGGTTGACACCTGCTTTATTTATTTTCCTCCCAACCAAGTTAAATAATCACCAACAGTTCTCTATGAGATATCTTCCACTGAGATTAGAGGAATGACCAGCAAGAAACTGTGTATGTGTTGAGGTGTTATGGATGTGGGTTTTCAAAGGGGGACACTCCTGGAAGATGGGATAGTGGGCTTTGAGGGGGCAGCATTGTGAAAGACACTGGGGTGTCCAGAGGACCCTGGATGTCTGGAATATTCACATGAGTGTTTATTCAGAAGTTGGGCGGGGGGAGATAAGTACATATAGAAATATTGTAACCAGTTTTTCTCCATTAAAACACCAAAACAAAAGAAAAGGGGATCAAAGTATAGCCAGCAACTTGAAAAGTCCAATCTCAAAATCTAAAGTAAGATTTCAAAATAGGACATGCTTTAATAGATTACGTAAATTTATGGAACCGCCTCCTCACCCGGCTCCTGATCTTTTATAGGTACCTATCATGCAACAGTTCAGCTTTAAATCTTTTTTAGGAACAGCTGGCTACCAGAGACCTTCACTCCTGTGCTTTTTTTTCTCTTTTTTTTTTCAAATCTAGCATCTCCTTTCCATGTGATGCACTATGCTTGGAGCTGGCAGAGCAAAAGCCTGTCATTCTTAAAACATGAAGAGAATAATTCAGCGCCTTATTTTGTGATCACGGAGAATGCAATTAATACTTTGGCTGTCTTGGTATGTAGACCAAACCTTCTGCCACAGTGTTTTGTGGTGCTGTTGTCCAGGGCAGCTCTGCCAATCTTTTCATTCCAACAGAAATGATGCCAGACTTCTTGGTGCTAAGCAAAGTATAATGAGGCGGAAGAGGTGGCTGGAACCCTCAGTGAGGGAATGTGCTCCTGGGATGATTCTCTGCAAAATACAAAGCTATCCCAAGATCCAGTGGCTTTTGTCTCCCTGCATTTATGAAACTCAATTAAAATAAATCATTTTAAAAGCAAAAGTAGTTAGGCTGGGCATGGTGGCTCACACCTGTAACCCCTGGACTTTGGGAGGCCGAGGCCAATGGATCACCTGAGGTCAAGAGTTCAAGACCAGCCTAGCCAACATGGTGAAACCCCATCTCTAATGAAAATACAAAAAATTAGCCAGCCGTGGTGGCACACACCTGTAGCCCCAGCTACTCAGGAGGCTGAAGCAGGAGAACCGCTTGAACCTAGGAGGCTGAGGTTGCAGTGAGCTGAGATAGTGCCACTGCACTCCTGTCTGGGTAACACAGAGTGAGACTGCATCTCAGAAGAAAAAAAAAATGTTGTTACATTCTTATGTCATTCATCCATGGTTTGGAAGCTTTTTAATTCATAGAAGGTATAAAACAGTGAAAATAGTTCTAAACAGAGAATATGCAGTGATTTACTAAATCCTATGAGCAATGTGGGGGAATTACTCCCTGTGTAACACTAGACTCTGAGGATAAGAGATAAGAAATAATTATAATTCACAGCAACCGTAGGGACAAGGAGAACAGAGAGAACCAAGAAAGACAAGTAGGTATGAACATTTTTAGATATTACACCACAATACGTGTGTATTGGCTATAGTTGTAAAGAAATCCGAGACCCCACCTGTGTCTACCAAGGGCGGTCCAGGCCAATGATCTCATTTACCATAGACCTCAGTGCCCCCAGCACATCAACAGCAGAAAGAGCAGCAGTGAGAAGCAAAACCTTTATATCATCATTGATAGCTTATTAATATGATCCTTGGTGATTCTCTGGCCTTTGAAACTCATAGAATCACAAAATGTTAGTGAGAGACCCCCTAACTCAACTCCCTCATATGCAGATGAAAATGAAAGCTCAGAAGAGTATATGATGTGCCCAAACAGCAAATGCCTGGCGGGTCAGAAGAATACAACCCAAGGCCCCTTGCCCTAAATGTCCTCAACAGCTACACAGATCTCACCCACATCCGCCTCCTATTGTTGGCCTCTATCATTTCTCTCTTCTTCCTTAGAACTGCACCTCCCCAGCCTTTATCCGAAGCCCTCCCCAGTGGTGGGTGACTTCCTGGGTCGGACACCTTGCCTCTTTGGTTCAGGGTACCTGCCTCGTCCTTCCCTCAGGGACTAAAGCCCAGTCTCAGGATTTTCTGACAGGTGGGATCCACCAACCTTGCCTGATGCTGTCAGGAATTTGCCCTAACAGCAGCTGACTCCCAACACAAGGAAACCCCCTCTGGTTGTGACCACATGCTTGTCTCCCCCTGAGACTGCCCTTCCCCGATGGGCCTCACAATTCAGCAAGTGTTACTTTTACACTGAATATCCACTACAGGCTTTGATTACTGTGTTTTATTAGCCAGCTGCAGGCCATGTTTGTGTGTATTTACGTACACACACAGACAGAAATAATTATAAGTGGGCTGTGTTCTATCACCTTTGGTACAGAAATAGGAGTAAACATTTCCATGGCTACATTTTTGTTTATTTGTAATAGGTACTGGAATAGAAGTCGAAAGGCTGAAGTTCTGTTTCCAACCTTCCTAACCCAGCTGTAATGGTCCAGGCTGGCAAGAATTGAAACTACTGAAGTCCTTTTCCTGAGACAAGGTCTCGCTCTGTCGCCCAGGATAGAGTGGAGAGCAATGGCACAATCATGGCTCATTGCAGCCTCAACCTCCCTGGGTTCAAGGGATCCTCCTATCTCAGCCTCCCAAGCAGCTGAAACTACAGGCAACTGCCACCATGCTTGGCCTAATTGTTTTGCATTTTCTAGAGACAGGGTTTTTGCCAAGTTGCTCAAGCTAGTCTTGAACTCCCGGGCTCAAATGATCCTCCTGCCTTGGCCTCCCACAGTGCTGGGATTACAGGCATGAGCCATCATGCCCAGCCAGAAACTACTGAAGTTGTATATCTGGCTTGAACTTTTAGAGCAGGCTGGCAAGAGTGACCTCTTATACTTCAATATACTCATCTGTGAAAGGATAGTAAGGCCTTCCCTGCCCAGCTCAGCACACTGACTATGGGAGCCACAGAACGTGAATATGAATGCACTTTGAAAAGGGTTACACAACCGTAGCTCATCTGCAGAAAACAAGAAAGGTCTTTCCATCCTCCTATATGGTAATATCCAACTATGGGAATAAAATGGTGACCACATTGTGCAATAAATGGTTAGCAGTCTAGACCAGTGCCATCCAATAGAAATATAATGGGAACCACATACGTATTTTTAAATTTTCTAGTGGTCACATTTAATATATTTTATAAAACTAGTATGTCCAAAATGCTGTCACTTCAACATACAATTAATATAAAAATTACTGATAAAATATTTTGCATTCATTTATTCATACTACACCTTTGAAATCCAGTAAACCTGGGGAGTATTTTTTACACTCCAATCACATCTCAAGTCAGACTGGCCACATTACATGAGCCTGGTGGCCAGAGGTGGCCAGTGGCTGCCACAGCCATGGCATTGGAGCGGGTGGGAGTAGATTTTAGACACAATGTTATGGTGTCACTCCTTGGTGTCAGGAAGCAGCCTTTTCTCAGTGTCTAGCACAGTGCCTTTTAGTGACTAAATGCCCAATCAACACGTGTGGGATGAATAAATGTTTGGATATATACTGTGATTACAGAAAATCCTTGGGATAAGAGGAAGAATAAAGGACTTTTTGAAAAAGCATTAGTCTGTGTTGACCTTTTCCTGTTCCCAAAACACAGAAGTCTTGGCTCACGGACTGCCAAAGGGAAAGTCACTGCTCGTAATGAAATTCCAGGCGTGGCATCAGCCGATGGGGTGAGCCGTTCCTTCGCAAGGCACCTTTAGCCTGCCTCTCTGCGGACTTGCCTGGCCTCTCAAGTGGCTGCTTCTAAAAGCCCAGGAACACTGCTGAAAACAGATGAGCACGTGTCCCTGGAATCCGTATTCCTGTGAAATCATTTGCATTCTGTTAGGCAAATTTGCATAAAATTGGAGCCAAGAGAGCTTGGCTGGGTTTCCAGGCCGGCACTCTCTCTCTGTGCTGCTATGGCCACCACTATTTATCACCATTTACGAGGGTGGTCGAGCAAGACAGACCCGCAATTAGAATCGGCACACAAATGGAATCGCTTCCCTATGCTGACATGAAAATCAGTGTCCTCTGGGGTAAATGAGTGAAGGAACTCCGCGCTATAATCTGGCTGCTGCATCCTTTGTTATGACAAGAGTTTATTTTACACGACTCTGACCTATGGCTTGAAAACACAGCTTCGGTTGCAGATGTAATGATCCAGAACGCCGCAGACACCTGAATGCCAAGGAACTCGGATTCTGGCCCACGGGCCACCTGGGAAACCAAACTCACCACCCTTCATTCCAGAAAGCCAAGGACTTCGACGCCGAAAACAAGGTTTACCCTGAAGGGCCTCTCCTCCTTTTAGCTAGCTATGTTGAGGGCGAATTCCAGGCAAGATGCGAATAGCTGCCCCTAAATGCACACACTCATCTCTTCCTTTGGGCCAAAGGACAGGAGTCAAGTCACAGTGACGCCCAACCTACCCATGGCCAAGGGAACAAGGCAAATTACACAACGGAGAAGGACAAGGTGGAAGGAAAAACACAGAAAACCATGCAATGCTATTTTACATTTTGTTATTTTTATCTCAACTGCCTCTTTCTAGGACTATTCTCCAGAGAAATTCCATTTTCATTACAAAACTAGTTTCTTATGCCAGGGAAAAGGCTTCGGAGCTGTTATCATTGCCACTGTTATTTCTACTGAGGTCATCTCAGATGGCACGTCTACGTGAGATAAATGGTTTCCTAAACAGGCTTCTCTGCATCCTGCCACTACAGAGGTTTGCCCCGAGTCATCACTTCTGAGGCCTTGAAAGAAGCAGCTTCCTGGAAGGCTCAAAAGCTGGGCGGCAGCAGAGCCTCAGACTTAAGGGCACCAAGTACTCCGAAACTGCCTGGGTTCAAATTCCAGCTCAGTCACCCAAACAGCTGTAAGGAGTCCCCTCTCTGCAAGCTTCGGTGTTCTCATCTGCAAGACAAGGATGAAAACACCACCGGCTCCCAGGACTGTTACAACGAAGAAATACGCGAATAGCGATAGAATGTTTAGAAAGCGTTGGGCAAAGTACAGGCCATGTGAACCTCTGCCTTATCACTGTCGTGAGAATAGCTGGGTGTCACTTTAACACTTGCTAATACTGCTTGTCATGTGTGCCCAGCTGCCTGTCCATTCATTCATTCGATCAATATTATTGTCTACTACGTGCTTGCTTTGCACTGAGCACTGAGAATTCAGCGATGATCAGCGATGATCAGCGATGATCAGCCTTGCTGATTCTTCTTCAGAACACCTTCTCAGGTAGTCACACCCCTGGCAGTTCCTACTGCCCATGCCTCAGGGCAGCTGCCCAGCAACTTCACCTGGGCACCTGACCCCACCTTCCCATCTGGCCCCCTTGATGCCCTCACTGCCACCAACACGCTACTGTCAGCAGTGTTTTCATCAACAAAAAAACCCCGTCGTATCGCTTACTATCCTGCTAGAAACCTTTACTGGCGTTCCACTGCAGGAAAGATCCAATCGAACTCCCCAGTGGGGCACACAGAGCCTTGCAGAGTGAGCCTCCAATGTCTTCCCACTTATCCCCTTTCCAATCCATCTCCAAACCCCTTTCTTCTGGTCACGCTGACCTTTTTGCCATTCCCAAGCTTGGCAGGCCCTTCAATTCCTCTGCTTATTTGCATATGGTACCCTTTCACATTCTCCAGAGAGCGAGATCTCTTTTCTTTTTTCTCTCTCTCTCCCCTCTCTCTCTCTTTCTCTTTCTTTTTGAAAAAACTCTTACATATCCTTCAAGCCCAGGCCAAATGGCACCTTCTCTGTGAAACCATCCTTAACTTTCCCAGGAAAAAACTCACTGGACTGTAATAGATCTGTTTATGTGTCTGTTTCCCCAGGAGACTGCCTCCCCCCCCCCCCACCCAGGGCCAGAGATCATGTCCAGAAACCCAGTAGGCACAAAGAATGTGGAACAAACAAATGACCACATTTTATTGTACAGTGGTTTCAAAATGAAGTCAGGAGGCAGAGTTAAGGCTGCAAAGCAACTCCTCACAAAAACCACTCTGTGCATCCTGAGCAGGGGAGGCAGCTATTCTAAATATGTGCACAATTTAATTTACGCGCAGACAGAATAATTTAGATGCAGTAAGGCAGCAAAAGCTCCCCCAGAAATTACATCCCTATCCACCTGAGTCAAGTTCCTACTAATTCTCTACTCTAGAAAGGAAGGTCAGAGACGGAAAAGAATGAAAGAAGTCAGCAAATGCCCCTGGAGGTCTCTTTGCCTATTTAACATATATATTTACTTTGATATTGCTTGGCTTCCTCTCTTTCACTACAGTCTGGAATTAATCATTTCACATAAGTAAATTTTTCAGATGACTGAAGCCTAAACTTTTAAAAAATTTTAACCATTTGGAATGGAGATATTTCTGCAACTTACTACCCACTTTCCCTGAACGCTTCGGCTGTTTCTACGGAAAATAACTGTCTTGACGACTCAGCAGCATCATTAGGAATCACTAAGACCATCCTGTGCTATGGATCCGAATCTCTGTGACTGCCTGCCCCACACAGAAGAGCCTCAGAGCCTCCTGAGCTGGTTTTAAGACCATTTTTGTCTTCTTTCTTGCTGTCAAACTCTTAAGATAATTCTTCAAATAATTTACAGGCCTCCATGGCCTTCTTTGTCAGGTCAATTCTAATTTAATGTATTTCCTGTTTCTATTGGCTGGGGGGAAAATGATAACCAACTTTGTGAGAAAATGGGCTTTTAAAAAAGCAAATGGTATGGAATATTCTTCAGCCTTAAAAAGGAATGAAATTCTGACGCATGCCACAACATGGATGAACTCTAAAAATATGTTAGGTAAAACAAGCTAGACACAAAAGGACAAATATTGCCTGATTCCACTGATGGCAGGAATCAAAGTCTTTCTTGGAGTCAAATTCATAGAGACAGAAAATAGAATAGTGGCTGCCCAGGACTGGGAAGAAAAAGAAACAGGGAGTTATTGTCTAATGGGTAGAGTTCCCATTTGGAATGATGAGACAGTTGTAGAAACAGATGGTAGTAATGGTTTACACAACAATGGTTTATGTAACAATGTAAGTGTGCTTAATGCCACTGAACTATACATTTAAAATTGGTTAAAATGGTAAATGTTATGTATTTGTTAGCTCACATATCATATAAATATATACCTATGTATATATCTGCATATTTATACAGATAGATGTTTACATCAACTGGTTGAGAAGGGTGGCTGAGCTCTCATGGGTAACAGGTATGAACTTTAGCATATGAATTTCGTGGCATCCCTCTGCACACAAGGGGCTGAAATGATGTCCTAGTTCCTAGTTGTGATTCTGAACGTTATCAAGAAACTAAGATCTCTGCAGGTGTTAATGTCTTTTGCAGTCATAAAGATCTTTTACTCCAGCAGGGCGCGGTGGCTCAAGCCTGTAATCCCAGCACTTTGGGAGGCCGAGGCGGGTGGATCACGAGGTCGAGAGATCGAGACCATCCTGGTCAACATGGTGAAACCCTGTCTCTACTAAAAATACAAAAAATTATCTGGGCATGCTGGCGCGTGCCTGTAATCCCAGCTACTCAGGAGGCTGAGGCAGGAGAATTGCCTGGACCCAGGAGGTGGAGGTTGTGGTGAGCCGAGATCGCGCCATTGCACTCCAGCCTGGGTAACAAGAGCGAAACTCCGTCTCAAAAAAAAAAAAAAAAAGATCTTTTACTCACAAATTACAGTACTGGTGACAAACAGGCACGCCTAGCTTCTTGGAGGACATTAGAATTGAGCTTCAGAAGGGGCGGGGCTTTGTCCTTTTCACACAGGAAACCAGTGCGCCTGTCCACTGCACAGAATCCAAAGCTACTCTTCCTTTGTCCTGAGATCAACATCTAGAACTAAGAGGTCACATGTAAAGCTGTTAAAAGAGCAAAAATACTGATTATCTGAATTCACTAGGATCTTAAGAATATGTAAAAACTATATAAAGCAGTCTTTTAAATATTATAATGTCGGGTTTTAGCTTATAAATGAAACATTTTAGGTGATATTGGACCAATATTTTTAAAGCAGTCTGGTCTATGAAAGAGAGAGAGGCCGGGCACAGTGGCTGACAGCTGTAATCCCAGGCCTTTGAGAAGCCAAGGCACGTGGATCTCAAGGTCAGGAGATCTAGACCATCCTGGCCAGCATGGTGAAACTCTGTCTCCACTCAAATACAAAAAATTAGCCAGGCGTGGTGGCGGGTATCTGTAATCCCAGCTACTCCAGAGGCTGAGGCAGGAGAATCACTTGAACCCAAGAGGTGGAGGTTGCAGTGAGCTGAGATCACACCACTGCACTCCAGCCTGGCAACAGAGTAAGACTCCATTTCAAAAAAAAAAAAAAAAAAAAAAAAAAAAAAAAAAAAAAAAAAAAAAAAAGAGAGAGAGAGAAAAGAAAAAGAAAAAAAAAGAGAGAGAGGAAATAGCTGGTGACTTGTTCAGTTCATCTAACACAGAGCCCAGGGTTTGCGGAGCATGGTGGTGAACTCTGTCTTGCTTAATGAAAGGTCACTATTGTCCCTCCGCCCTAATAATAATTTCCCTTCCTTTTTTGCTTCCTTATGAAGTACCATGAAGTTCACTCCAAAAAGTCATAACATGTTATGCCCAGGGAAGACGTTGAATTGAAATTTTTCAATATGTGCTTTATTAAACAAACCACTCAAAACATTATTTTTGTCCTTCTGAAGAGTGACTTATTCTGCACATGAACTTAGGTTGAGTTAAATATTCAACCTATATCTGTTTCATAACACAACTGATATGTAAATAAATGAGAAAGCAGAAAAAAAAAAGAGGTTTAGTAAGGATGCAGTAAGAATTTCCTATCTTGTCAGAATTTCGTGTTTCTTTTAAGAAAGTAGTTTCCTGGCCCATGCTGAAACTCCCTTAGCCCTGCAAATAACACAAGGGCATCCTGTTCAAATGTTATTATGGAAACACTGTGCTGTTCTGGGCCAAATGTATCCAAATTAAACTGAGGGGGATGGAAAGAACTCTCCCTTGATATTCCTGGTTGCTGAAGGTGGGTTTGTTTTTAAGTAGAATAAAATTTACAGCTAAATATGAAAACAGTTACATCCTCATCTTGTAAACTTGAGTAACATGTCATTCCACCTCTGGACTCTAGAAGAGAAAAACACTAAGGTCATGCTTAAAATAAAAAAGAGTGAAGGGATAAGGATCATACCAGAGGTAAAACCGCAGACTTTCCCCACCTTTTTATTAAGGTATTAGGCAGGTTACAATTTGACAGTGAGATCATTTCTCTGGAACCAGGAAGGCACCGTGGGTTTGTTTTGCCAACACACACTCTGACCCCTGTGAGAGCTTCTGAATCAGGTGCCTGGTCTTGGTAGGAAGCAGTGATTACTACTTATTTTTCAAAGGCTATTTAAACAGACTCTAGGAGTCAAAAGGGAAACAAAAAAAGTTTCATTTGTTTTCTAACTACAAAAGAACTTAAAATTCCATGTGGTAAGAAAGACTTCACCTTCTAGTTACTAACTGGCTTCCTACAGAACCCAAAAAGTCACACGCATAAAGTTGTGCTTTTGTAATATGCTTCTGTTTAATTTTTTTTTTAATTTAAGTTCCAGAGGACATGAACATCACTTGATTGCCTAAATAAAGGATGCTGGTTTAGCCTCTTCCCAGGCAAAGTCTTTGCAGAACCTCTGCTTCCACATCTATAAATCCACTTCTTGCCCTCTGGGAGACATTACTGAGGTTAAATAACCTCCTATCCCTAAAAGTGTTAAATCCAGGGTCTGGCACATATTGGGATTCACTAAATATTCATTTCCTTCCTTCCTCCCGACTTTCAGTGATTGAGGCCAATGAGCAATGCTGTGATAAATGGAAAGATGAGAAGGATGAGTAGGTAAGGAAAAGAACGCTCGAAACATTTTAGCCAAAAATAGCACAAGTCTCTTTTAAGTCTACATTGTTCATGGTAACTTATTTTAAACTGATGTAAGAGCTATATTATACCAATACATTTACTATTTTTAAGGTACAACACTTTTTTCAACTATTAATGAAGAAAAATCCATTACATCTCCTCTGTATAACCTGTAATACTGCTAGAAAAATCTCAAAGACTAAGGAAAAAGTTAATATTGTCCCCTCAGCACCCTTCTATTGCACTGCCCTGTTTTCTTTACTTCGTAGCCCTTATGTTATATTGTTAATTATTAAGTTGTTTACTATTCTGACTTCCTCACAATGTGGGATTCCCAACAGATAGGAGAGCTCTTACCTATCATGTTTATAGCTCCAACCCCTAGAACAATGATTGGCACAGAATAGACTCTTTATAAATATTTGTTGACTTAATGAACTCGCAGTAACATGCCCTTTAACATGGTGGAAACCCTACTGATGAAGACTCTACCATTTCTAAAATTCAAAAACAACACATGCCAAATATTGTTTGGTCACCTAAAAGGAGGAGCCTAATTTAATTTTTTAAATTGTATTTCGTTACTAAAGGAGACGGTGTCTCAGTCAGTGCTCTATGAGCAAATTTAAAGACTCTGAAGGACTTTTTCATCTTTATTACTGTTTGTTCTTTTTATTTTTTTGTTTTAAAATTTTTCAACTTTTATTTTAAGTCCAGGGGTACATGCACAGGTTTGTTACAGAGGTAAACTTGTTAGGGTTCATTGTACAGATGATTTCATCCACTCAGGTATCAAGCCATTAGTTATTTTTCCTGATGGTCCAATGTGGCATTTTCTTGGGAAAAAAGACGGAAGACAGAAGAGCAACATTCCTAGGCCTGCCCACCTATGGACACGTGTGATTAAAGCTAATCACAACCTTCAAACATAATAAACAAGGACTGAGGGATTCAAAGAAATAAAGGCAGCAAACAGCATGTTAATATAACACCGCTACTCGTCAGGTGTCAACAAGCGAAAACAGTCACACGTGTTCATCTAAGCCTAGTTTGCCCCTGTTGAGGAGCTGTTTTACAGGGCTGTCTCTTCACATGTTACAGACCTCGCACCATAGTCCTACTACTGTCCCTTCCCTAGTGTCCAAGCCCACCTGGCTCACAAGCACTTCCTCCCAGGGTCTTCAGCTGATGTGTATGCACCAAATGGAAGCAGTTAGATGCCCCTCTGCAGCAAGCATGAGCAACACTGCAAAGGCTGAATCAAAGGAAAAGTAACCAGAAAGAAAAGACTGCATTCCAATTTCCCTGAACATGTTTGAGATAGAAAGCAGTAGAGTATACTAGTTTTCAAAATGCAATCTATTTAAGTCTCTACTTCGCAATCTTGTGTCCTTATGAACACATATCCAGAGAAGCAGCGCAGGATAAAGAAATATCTACCGGACTCCCAAGCCAGGGAATGAATAGCAGCTCCTCCTTTGCTTACTGGCTCTTACACACCTTTGTTGGCCAAACTTTCTTCTTTATGTGGGAATAAACAAATAACAGTGTGTGGGGGGAGGAAAGACGGGAAAAGTTGGACTATAATACTTGCCTTGCTTAGGGTTGTTGTGAAGATCAAATGGGCCAACAGATACGGAATTTTTTTTTTTTTTTTGGAAACTTTAAAATCCTATATAAAGGCAAGATACCACTGTATTTTTTCACCTGAAAAAGAATTCTCTGAAAACTGCCTTTCATAATTGAATTCTTTCCTCAAACATACTTTTATTAACTGATGGTTAGTAAAGCGGTGAACTCTACCAAAGTAGAGTTTTTAACCAGACTATATTTTTAAAAGTGAAATAAGAAAAAATATGTATTTGTATAAGGTCAGGTGAGGTGACTCGTGCCTAAAATCCCAGGACGTTGGGAGGCTGAGGCAGCAGGACTGCTTGAAGCCAGGAGTTTGTGACCAGCCTGGGCAACAAAGTGAGATCCTGTCTCTACAAAAGACAAGACAAAAATCATCTAGGTGTGGTGGCAGGCACCTGTGGTCCCAGCTACTCGGGAGGCTGGGGTGAGAGGATCGCTTGAGCCTGGGAGTTGGAGGCTGTAGTGAGCTGCCTTGAACTGCACTGGTGCCACTGCATTCTAGCCTGGGCAACAGAGCAAGACCTCATCGCCAGAAACAACAACAACAAAACAAACAAAACAACAACAACAAAAACCCCAGAAAACAGCATTGGTATATAACCAGAACAATGACCACATTCTTTCCAAATCATACAGAAAGACCAGCAAAGCTCAGGAAGAAATGAGCCATGTTCTGAAGCATTCAGTCAATCATTACCTCCGCCAAAAAAAATCTCTGCGCTCTCGTCCTAATCATTGTGCAAAGCTAGCAATTTCTTTCTGTTCCCACTACCATTCCTCTAGGTCAGGCCCTTGGGCTCTTGCCCGTTTGCTGAAAGAGCCTCCTATCTGGTCACTGATTTCTCCCCCGTCTCATTAACGGTCTGGAGTGGAGTCAGAGTGATGTATCTGAAACAAACCCTTCCAGGGTGGGCCACCTCTAGCATCGTCTTTCTGACCCACCCACTTGCACGCTCCACTCCAGCCAGCCTGGACTCTTCAGTTCCTGCAGTCCACCACGTGACCTCTGGCCTCTGGCCTTTGTTCCCAAAGCTCTGCCTGGGGCCACACTTGCTTCCTCCCACCCACTTCACTAGATTGAGTCCTGCTCATCCTTCAGGCTTCAGTCCCCTTCCTGGGAAGACTTCCTTGACTCTAATAAACACCCCCACTATTGCTGCATCTATTCTCATAGCTTTAAGCATGCTCTCTCTCCTGCAGTTGCTGTTGAATGGTCTTCACTCCCCTAGACCAAGCTTATCCAACCCATGGTGGGTGGATAGCTCTGAATACAGCCCAACACAAATTTGTATACATACTTTCTTAAAATATTATGAAATTTATTTTTTGCTTTTTTTTTTACTCATCAACTATCATTCATGTTAGTGTATTTCATGTTAGTGTATTTCATGTGTGGCCCAAGATAATTATTCTTCATCCAGTGTGGCCCAGGGAATCCAAAAGACTGGACACCCCTACCCTAGACTATCAGCCATGCGTCTCTTGCTCTCACTTCCCACTTCTCCAGGACCTGGCTAATTTTTTTTTTTTAAAGTATGGTATAAATGAGTAACTGATCTCTTGTTGTGTCTGCTTTAATCACCTGAGTGCAAAGAAACAATTATTCACTTAAAAACACAGAGACGCAAGTGGGTCCCTTGCCATAACAATGAGGCCACTCTTTGTCAATATCCTGCCATGTCAAATGGGTAGAGAGGTTTTAAAGAAGAGTCGAGTATCCCAACTGACATTAAATTTCCCTATATTCTCCATATTTTAAAAGCACTGGTTTACTCATCGGTCGTGCCCTTTAAGTATTCCTTACAAAAGGTATTTTCAAATTCCAATGACATGTACTTTCATCGGTTAATTTTTAATTGAGCCAAATATTAAATGCTCACATTAACCAGACAAAGCATTTTTAGCTACTGATTTGCAGTGACAGCTTGTGTTATTCTCACACACAGGCCAAGCATGAAATAGAAAACTAATAACCCCTTAACTGTATTCTCAAAGTATCATTTATGGGAAAGAAAACTACATTCAAAGGAAACTTGTGGAATGGCTGTCATTTTTTTTTTTCTCTGAGCCACAAGCTGTTACAAAGCAGGGGAGCTCATTTTCTCACAGATACGGACAAGCTCAAGAATCCCACTGTCACTGGATGTATTCATTAAGGAGGAATCTGGCAGCAGCACAGGGGACAGATACTTTGGAGAACAGGCCAATTATCTGGGTGTCCTTTATAATTTGAAGTTTCTGAATTCACTCATAGATAAGCCGCTTGAAGAGGGCCTGGCAGTGGGAACATAATGCACAGATGGCCACTGAAGAAACGAGAGGGAGGAAGGGAGGCTGGGAGAGAGAAGAGAATTTGCTTGTGGTTTCATTCATGGGGACAAATCTACAATCTGACACATTCATCTTTTTTAAAAGCCCCTGGAGAAGTATGGTCAAGCTTCATTACAAGTAAACAAATCAAAATCTTTCTCAAACAGATGACAACTGATGCTTTGAGTTTGCTTCAGGCCAAGGGATGGGGGTTCTCAAAATACAAATTCCATCAGTTGCTAAAACCACAGATAGGCTGTGATGCTGCCTTCAACCAGAACAGAGAACTTAGCCAAAAGCTGCCAGGCAGTTGTTTTATCTGAGACATCCCAGGTGGTCTTCTTGGTGAGCAGTGTCTTCAGAAATGAAATCGTAGGGTCTCCCACCTCTGGGAATGCTGAAGTGTACTGACTTCCACCTTCTACTGGTTGCTTGTTTTTATGGGAGAAGAACGCGGGGGTCATTTATCCTTGTGACTTTTATGCTGCAGTTCTTTTTATATTTGAGCTATAGCACTGATCAGTTAAAATCCACCTTGCTCCCACTGTGAGAACCTTGGGCCAGCCCTGCTTTGTATAATGATAGGGTGATGAATAATCTCAGCCTTCAAAACCCTTTCAGTCTGGGTTAGGCTTGAGATGTGAAACAGAAAGAATGAGAGCAACTAGGCACATGTATGTAGACTGTGTGTCTACAACCTTTGTATAAACAGATAGCATGTGACAACCAGCAGGCTGGTATCTATATAAGCATTAAGGACCAATAAATGTCAAATGTTTAATATAAAGCAAAATCTAGATTTCTCTTTAGGAATAAATGATATACGTTTTCAATTCAATGAAGAGGAAGAAATCAAAACAATAGGTATTTTTCTTCTTTCATTTCTGTTAAATATTAATGAATCTGTAGGATGGGACATTTCAGACACACGTATACACACACACACACACACACACACACACACACTATAATAAAAGAAGTAGAAGAAAATTAATCCTGCTCAGGATGAATTGCTCAAAATGCTTCTAACATAATCATTTTATTCATTCATTCAATAAATAAAATCATTGTGTGTGTCTACTATGCCAGGTGCCAGGTTGAATTTAATAGAAGAAATATTTTATTAATAAGGAAGTCCCAATGAGAAAGGACACCTTGATTTTGTAAAACCTAGAGTCACATGTAGAGGATACTATTAGGATATTTCGAACGATACTAACCTGACTCAAGTTGAAGTATTGGTTAAGTTGGCAACTGGTAGTGGAGAAGCCAAGCTTGCAACAGTAAAGCTTCAAGTTACCCACCTTAACCCAATCCATGCAATCTACAGGTCGCCCTTGGAAAAAGTGGGTGCAAACAGCAGTAGTAAAAGAAGATAACATGAGCAGTAGCAGTTAGGACCACTTTGGGCAATGAAAGAAGCAAAAGGGAAACCTACATGATTTGTAGGGAAAGGTTTATTACGGTTCAGCCTCAGTTTCTCTCTTGAAATCCAGATCCTTATGTCTAAGGCTTACTGAGCATTTCCGCCTGGCTATCCTATTGGAACGTCCAAAATTAAATCCATCACATGTACCCCACAAAGCAGTAACTGTTCTTATCTTTCCTTTCTCTCTGGAAGACAGTGTCATTTTTTGAGCCAGCCAGGATGGCACTTGAGTCCTGATTCTTTCCCTCCCTCATTCCTCACACTCGACCTGTTGTCGGTCCTTTGATTCTACACCTGCGTCAGTCCTGTCCCTTCCGTTCCATCACTGTGCTTCAGGCCTCACACCTGGTCTCCCCGTCCAGCCTCAGTCACTGTCAATCTTCCTCGAACCCATGCAACCCACCTTGTCTCAGAACCTTTGTAACATCCTTTCAACGTCCCTGGTACAGCTAAACATAGCTGTCCCTCTGTATCCTCAGGGGATTGGCTCTGGGAACCCCGATGGAGACCAAAATCTGAAGATGCTCAAGTCCCTGATATTAAATGGTAGTACTTGCATATGGCCTGCAGATCCTCCTATATACTTTATTATTATTTTTTTGTCTCTTATTTTTTTTTTAGACAGAATCTCGCTCTGTTACCCAGGCTGGAGTGCATGGCACAATCTCAGCTCACTTCAACCTCTGCCTCCCGGGTTCAAGCCACCTGAATAGCTGGGATTACAGGCGCAAGCCACCACGCTCAGCTAGTATTTGTATTTTTAGTAGAGACAGGGTTCCATCGTGTTGGCCAGGCTGGACTTGAACTCCTGACCTCAAGTGATCTGCCCACCTCAGCCTCCCAAAGTGCTGGGATTACAGGCCTAAGCCATCATGCCTGGCCTACCCCATATATGTCTGATCTGAAGTTGGTCGAATCCATGGATATGAAACCCAAAGATAGGGAGGGCTGTCTATACAAGTTTCTTAACTTAGCATGCACTGGTAAATTCTCAAAACTATGGACTTATCTCAGGAGAGTTCTCCATGCCCCAGTCAAATCAGACACTCTACAATTCCCCAAACACACCTTACACATTCCTGCCTGCTTCGATGCCTCCGATTCCACTACCTGAAATACTGTCTCCCCATGTCTCCTACCTCTTCTCTAAAACTTGTCTCAAAATTATCTCCTGTGTGAAACTCTTTAGATGCCACTGGAGCTGGGTTGGGCCTCTCTGTCTACCACACATTGCCAAGGATTACAGCGATTTGCATCCGTGTCTTAGTCCCCTACTGATTGCTAAGTTCCTTGAAGGCAAAAGTTATCTTAGACATTTTCTTTTATTTCTTTTTTTTTTTTTTTTTTTGCTTACCTAAAACACTTTTGCATGGAATACGGCCTCAATCAATTTTTTTTTTTCAATAAATCAGAGAGTGCATCCTTTCCTAAATAACCGGATCCTGAAAACCCTTCCCATGACCATCCCTGCCCTGGTTCCTGGGAGCCCAGGGTTAAGTTTTGTGGACTTCTTCCAATTATTGTCTTCTTACACTATCACTTTAATGGTTAGTAAGTGGCTCCGTCTCACTGTTCTTATAATTTTGTTATAAAATATCTCACCTCTCTCTGCGTTTTCAGCGTGTGTGTGTGTGTGTGTGTGTGTGTGTGTTTAAAGATGCTGGCAGGAATCCATAAAGGGAATGTCTAGGAGATGACCCTGAAATTTTATACCCAGAAATGCCAATGCTGCCATCCTTTATGGAATTACTTTTTTTTTCCAAAAAGATAAATCAATATTTAAAGCTGATGATATAATTTGTACTTAACTTTCTTCCTATTTTAATTGTAAGTCAGATATCAATGCATCTGAGATATAGCTTCAAACTAAGAGGACTAAGTATGTATCTCGTATTCTCTTAGAAAATTCTAATGCAGCTGAAAGGAATATTTGGCTGCAATTCAATTTCAGAGTTAATATAGAGATATAACATTCATCATGTTGTAAGGCAGAAAAAATATCATCTTAGCTATCTGCTAAGGAGAGCTGGGAAAAGTCAAGAAAAGACAACCTGCAACACTGATCCTTTGTTTGGTGTTCCAAGCATTAAAATTGGTAAACTCACCATACTCTGTTGCAGCTTAACTGTCTGTTCGACAGTTAAAAATAAAGAAATACAGTAACTGGATCTGTCACAAGAAAAGATGTATTGGTCTCAATGGAAAAAAGCCTCCCCTGAAAAATTAAAGCTTCACTTGACACAGTGGGTTCTCAGGTTGTTTTCGGGAGACATGATAAAGAGCAGAGTGGAGTCAGTCATAAGTTTCTGACTCATTACATGGAAGCCCCAGAGAGCTGATTATTAACTAAAACTGGAATACGGCTCTATCCCGTATTGAAGGCAAAACAAGAAGCAGAATGGAAACACAAATTTCCCCATCGAAGCATACGTGGCCCAAACATGGTGGTCAAGGGCAGGTGTCTTCCATAGGTAACCTGCTCACAGAATACGCCTGATCGCCCAAGAAAATCACACAAGTCACTCTCAGTATATTGCTACGAGTGGCCGTATCGGTATGTCAGGGAGATTCCCTTTCTCACATGTTTAAAAGGGCATTTGGGGAAGTAGTCCTTACCCTAAGCTATTTTAGTTTAGTTAGTCAAAAATGTATCAGAGGCTCAAGTATAACCTCACTATAATCTTGCACTACAGAAATCAAAGCAAGTAAAAATTTTGCCAGCAGATACTATCTTTTCTCTGCACAGGGTTAAAGTTTATAATTTCTGGAGGGAAAGAATAGTATCTGGTCACAGAATTTTGAGCTGCCCAGCTGCCTGCAGCATGTTTGGGGTGAGGGTTACCCTCTCACTTTGGTTAGACTCCCCACTTCTGCTCCCTTTTGCTGGAATCTAAGCACATGGCTGTTTTCCTCAGGTGAATCCTACCCTTCATTAATTGGATGTTAACAAGGAGCTACACCTGAGAGGTCCCTCTCTGATGGAATGACGAGGTAGGTAGGGGATGGTCACGGTCACGGGGGTGGTGGCACCTATGAGAAATCCCCATGACTTGAAACAGAGAGGAATAATCATTCAATCCTTACTCACACTGAAGGACAGATGGGTGTATCTTTTGTCTGGCAAATGGCAGGCAGAGAAATGGTGCTGTGGCATATATAGAATTGGACATAAATCAGAACAACAAGTGACAATCTATAAAAATATGTTTTTAAGTGAAAACAGCTTTGTTAGCATTTTAAAAGTTTTACAGTCTCCATCTAAATAAACAGGACCATAAGCCCAAAAAGTCCGAAGGCAAACACCTGCTCTTTAGGAACAGGAGCATCACGATGGACTGTGACGTTCTGTAACTAGCCCTGTAGATGTGTCTCAGTAAATAGAACAATAATATAACCTCAAACCAAAACAGAACAGAAGCTTTTTCCCTCCCTCAAAGGAAGAGCCCTGTTCTGGTTCAAAACCTCCTTGTATTTTTTGGCATGCAAGTTATTTAAGAAAGATAGTTCTTCAAATTACACTGCTCCAGTCAGTCTCATCAGAGCCTTGATTGTCTTTTACTTAAAAACAATTAATGAAATGTTTTAAAAATTGTAGACTGCTGTTTATTAAGTCTTCTTAGTGTGCATAAATAGTGCTTAGTGGGTTAATATTTAACAAGGGAACTCCCCCTGCCTTTCAGTTCTCTTAAGCATATGTCTATGTTATACAGTATTTTTAAAGTATCTACATTTTGACCCTATTTAAATTAGGCCTAATGCACACATGAACAGCCATATAGTCAGAAATAACCTTCTTAGACCAAGATCGAAGTACACACAAAATAACTTAGAGTTACTTGCTTTTTCCCTCTAAGTCTCTGAGTCTAGGATCATGCTTATCAGGCAGTATGGTAACTGTGAGTTTCTTCAGGCGCCTGCAACACTTGCCTGTGAGTTTATCCAGGGAAGGGGCTCCTTCCCATGCCTCCAGCCTAACCCAGGGCAGGACTCATGTAAGACTGGCAATCATGTCTGTGGAATAACTGTCTCAGACCTTGGATGATTTTCATCATTGATCCTGTTTAGACATCAAACATTAAGGTTGCTTTAACCAAACCAAGAGGCACGAAAGAGAAACTTCACAGTGGAGTAAATTCACAGAGTGGTCTCCTATATGTAGCTGACAGAAAGGATGACCAGATTGAGAAGTTACTGTTATACCTGAATAAGGTGATATTAGATTACCTTAAAAAGGTTGAACAGAACCTTTGAACCTCGAATACAATATATCTCTGGGGGAAAAAAAGAAAACTTTCTACTTGTACACTACAAAGACAGTGTTGTTTGCTAGCACAAATGCACTTCTGCTGAGATACTGCTTTGCTAAGCTACCGCTGAGACACAGTGAGTGACCTTAGAAATGGGTGTGGAGGTATGCCGGGTGGGAAGCATCACGTTAACACACAGCACCCACACACTCACTCACGAGTGGGCTTATCATCCCTCCAAAAAGCACAATAGGACTGGAACAGAGATAAGAAAAAACTACAAGAATTTTGCTTGCTTTTTTTTTTTTTTTTTTTTTTTTTTTTTTTTTAAATCTGTGGCTTTCTGTTACCTGGTACACTGTGTGGCCTGATGACATTTAAGTAATCTGAAATGTACCAGTTCGATCAAAGATTGCTAAAAAGGACAATCTGTTCTCATTAGGAAGTACAACTCAAAGTAAAGAATGTGCAAAAGAAAGCCATGTTTTCAATGGACATTGAATAGCAACAAAGGCTCTAAAACAGAAAAGAGAACTCAAGTTAACCATAAAATTTTATGAAGGTCCAGAAACATAATCACTCCACAGCACATGACTGAAAACTCCAGGAGCAATAATATGTTTTTTTCTACTAAATAAATTATTGAAAGGGGTCATGTGATTCTTAGCAGGCAGAAAGATACACTTTCCCAAGGAAAGTTCATCATGAAATATATGAAGACCAGATCATCTTCAAGCTATTTTTAATCCTATCATTTTGCTGCCAAAATTGGCCATACACAGCCAATCCTCGGACACTAGAAAAATGATGCTCTTTCATATAATTTGTACACTGGCATGAGAATGGTATTGCTTTCTAGTTAATCAAATGTTTTGCTGGATTTGGACTGCATTCAGAAAGGAAAAACTGCTTGCTGACTAACTAATGAAAAGGAAGCTGTCTTCCTAAACCACTGACACCAAAAGACCAAAAAGTAAGTCGGATTACCATCTCATCAATAGAATAAAGCTCATCTCCTCCAGTCTCCTGTCTGAATCATCTCATTTTTCTAGCAGTCCGTATCTCACTCTCTCCTAAGACATGAAGCTGAATGTTATCACAGTTCAGTTTGGGAAGACACTCACCATCATTTGCCCACCAACCCCTGCCTGCAAGAGTCGCTTTGTCTTAAAGCTGTTGCAAGGTCACTAAAGTCATTTCCAGAATTTAAACTGTGTCAGGAGGAGATAAAATAATAACTAACAGAGCTATTAAAAGAGCTCATTCTCTTGCCTTTAACTGAAGAAGAAAAGCTATCATACTTCTTAATGGGACCAGTGATGCCAATACAAATTGGATAACTATCATAAAAAATATCTGCAAGAAGACTGGGCTTGTAGTAATCTACCTGCTTGCTATCTCTCCTTCATCCCAATTCATGTCTGCCTGAAGTCAGATAACATGAGCGGAATATTCAGTATTCCAAGTAATACTACAGATCTTTAAGGTCACTGGAAGGGAACAATGCAGAATCCATCCCAGGTAGCAACGATTCCTAAAAGATGCCACCAGGAACCAAGGATGGTAGCCAGCATTGCTAACTTTAATGTGCACGGACCACATATTCTGACTCGGAATATGTGAGCTCTGGGGTGGGAGCTGAGCTTTTGCATCTCTAAGAAGGTCCCAGGGGGTGCATGTGCTACTGGTCTGTAAGCCACACCGAGCAGCAAGGTTTCCACATTTTCTAGAATTGCTGCTCTCTCACTGCTCCCTCTGTACTGCCTCTCTCTGGATGCCACACAATGCCTTATTCAGACCTAGGAATAAAGCCACACTCCACTCTACACCCAATTACTTCTTTAGTCTTTATTTAATTTGTAGTCTTCTGGGACAGTCTATCAGAGGCTGATCATTCCAAGGACCTGATTTCTCCATGTTATGGAACACAAAATTCAAACAGATTTCCTCAGCCTCGCAAGGTTCTCATTTTGTAGGAGCAGCAGCAAAGAAAAAGAAATGACTTGAAGTCTAAAGCCTGGAGTATTCAGTGTCGTATTCAGGAGATGGGCTTATCCACTGAACCCTGGGGACAGTGCAGATAATTGGCACATGTCAAGAGAATATGCTAGCTCTCTTCTGAAGCTTTACCATTAACACTACTTTACACTGTAAAATACAACATATTATTAGAGATGTAACCCCGATTGGTGTAAATTTGAAGAAAATCTGTCTGTATGCCATGCCTAAAATAACTTTTATATTAATAATGCATGTTCGAAATGATAGGCAAATCATTTATCATTCTCAAACACTACCACTATTATTCCAAAGTGTCCTATGAGTGCATTTCCTGGTGCGTGTACACACACACACACACACACACACACACACACACATATATATATACACACACACATACATATATACACATATATATACACACATATATATTTATATATATATACACACACACACTCTAAATTCCTTTGTTTTCCTATATAGTCACCATCTATGCATTGTTCTGAAATTTACAGATTTCTGTTCTGAAATATCTATTACATATTTTACCATCAGCCATCTGTGCTTCTGTATGATTTATTTTTACTAGAAGCAATTTTGTCAAAAAATGTTTATCATGGTCTATGGTATGTCATTGTGGTTTGGCATCACAAAACGTAGCCTCTGCATTTACCAACCTCAGATACCTGTTGACCACAAAGATAGGTCTAGACTATAAAAACTCTGTTTTAAAAAAAGAAAAACGTGAGCCTTTACTTAAAAGAAAACTTCAGTTCCATGAGATGATAACACTGAAATTCAGCAGCAAATATCAAGGTTGTATCTTAATTCCTATTATCAACATGTATCTCTGTTTCCCATGTTTTTATTAACTTACATGATAGACAGATACCAGTTACCACCTTGGATTTCCTTCAACTAGAAAGAAAATTTTTAGATATGAATTTTTCATGAAAATATGAAATGGTGAAACTATTAAATCCGTTTTACTTTGGTTTAAAAGGATCCTTTTGGAGTCTGGAAGTCCCAACCTCTTTAGTTATGGTGATTAAAAATCAAACCACCTACTTAACCAAATATTTAACAAAAATATTCTTTTCACCCTTTAGCAAATTCTTCCAGAATTACTAAAGATCTGATAATGTGAGATCTCAACAAACCGAGAAGAGCATTTAAATTTTGGAAATTTAAATTGGGGTATTTTAGTTCATCTTACTTTTAAACACCAAACAGTGGCATCAATATTTTGTCAACTTTGGTCAAATAAGATCAGATGTTCCCATCAATCATCTGCTTTTCTTGGCCTTTTCTCTATTTGGCCCCTTAATATGAGCACACTTTGTGAAATGTAAGAAAAACATGTAGTGTGCTTCTTGACATCTAATCCACTTGCAGTCATTTCTAGGCTTTTTTCTCCTGTTAGGACCTATAAAGTAATGACGTTAGTTTTTCTCCCAAGAGACTATAAAAGGAAGTACTGAATTGCTGAATTGCATCCTTTTTTTTTCAAAGATAACTCTTCAGATTAAAACAAAAACTGTAAAAAACAAACAAACAAACAAAAACCAGACAGGAATTACTTTTTTATAAATTCATCATTTTAGGTGTGAGATATAGCTCTCCATTACAATCATTGAATCTTAGGAGCTGCACCCCTTCCCTAAAGAATCTCAGAAAAGTACAACTGTATGGTACAATGATGAAAGCTCTATCTAGCACAGTACCAGAAAAAGATCATCTCACATATGTTCTTCAAAGCCACGGGTACCAATCACTTCAACTAAAGTCAGGGTATGAGAGAATCCACAGCTAACAATCAATTCTTCTACACCGTACATAGATACCTAGATGCAAATTTTTTCAGGAGACCACAAAATTAGGTCGACTCTAGGTGGTGAAAAACAAGATTCTAACAACATTCTAGTAAATTAGTAACTTATACACAGATTATAGAACATAAAGAATGCAGCCGATGCAAATTCTGTCACTGACGAGGTAGCAAAGCCATAGACCAATACCCCTCAAGACACTGTGTCACGCCCACTGGAAACATGGCACACACTGGAGATTCCAGTGGAAGGACTTTGGAATGTCAACCTAGCTCTTTACAAACACAACTAAGTTTTCCAGGGAAAGGGACTCAGGTTGGTTTTCCTCTTTAGGAAAATTTTACCGAGTTAGAAAACGCGTACCCTTAGTCTTCTGTGGAATCTGTTCTTCTCATTGGGGTGTTCTCAAATTTAAGTGCACCAGGGGCGTGTCTCAGGGGAGCTTGTTTAGGATGCAGACTGTTAAGACCCAACCTGGCATCTGGTTCATAAGCAGTCCCTGATATCTCCCTCGGGTCCCAACAAGCTGCTCAGGCCAGGAAACTGTGGTCCTGGGGACTCCTGGACCTCCAGCTCGAGAAACACTGAAGGGGTACCATTGACCACCACATCCTACTGGACCTCCTCAACTAGCGAGCAAGTTAAAGACTTTCAGATGGCAGGCGTCATCAGTCAGGTTGGGAGAGAGCACTTTGTCCAGAGGAAGAGGTATGGACGCCGGGAAGCAACAACCTTGATTTTATTTCACCAGCCCCACAGCCTCCCCTTACCCCAGGAGCCCACCCGCCACACTCCAACCCCCCACATCTCGGACCTGCGGCCTCTGCCCAGACTCCCATCACCACGTGCACCTACCCAGCCTCCGTTATCCTGGATCCAGGTGTGCAGGTGCCGGTTCAGGTACTCGGTCATCCACAGGGCGATGTTGTCCACCAGGGGAGACATCTCCCGGTTGACGCTCTCCACACACATGACCCCACCGAACTCAAAGAAGGCCACAATCCTCCCCCAGTTCACCCCGTCCCTGAAGAGCTCCTCCACCACCGTGGCAAAGCGTCCCCGCGCGGTGAAGGGCGTCAGGTGCAGCTGGCTGGACATCTCGGCGAAGTCGCGGCGATAGCGGCGGGAGAAGTCGTCGCCGGCCTGGCGGAGGGTCAGGTGGACCACAGGTGGCACTGGGCTGAGCGCAGGCCCCGTGGCGGCGGCAGCGGGGGCGGCCGGGGGCGGCGGCGGCGAGGTCCTGGCGACAGGGTCCCGGGGCGCAGCGGGACCGGGCGTGTGCCCGGGCTGGGAGGAGAAGATGCCCGGCGCGGGGGCGGCGCCTGGGGGCGCGGCGCCCACATCTCCGGCATCCCACTCGTAGCCCCTCTGCGACAGCTTATAGTGGATGTACTTCATCACTATCTCCCGGTTATCGTACCCTGTTCTCCCAGCGTGCGCCATCCTTCCCCGAGGAAAAGCAGCGGGGGCCAACGGCACCTCTCGCCCCAGCTCCCACCCCACGGCCCCCAAAGAAAGAAGAGGAGTTATAATCCAGCTATTTTATTGGATGTGCTTTGCATTCTTGGAAGAGGGGGTGTCTTCAGTCACGCGGAACACTTGATTCTGGTGTTTCCCCCTTGGCATGAGATGCAGGAATTTTTTATTTCAATTCCTTTCGGATCTTTATTTCATGAGGCACATTAGTAGTAAGTATTGTTAATGCCAGTCTACTTCCTCCGTGATGCTGAAAGGTTAAAGAAAAAACAAACTCATAAGTTAAAAAAATCAGGTGCATTTTCCTGTATACACTGGCTGAAAGCAGGGCATACACACTACAAGTAAAACGGCTAAAAAGAATGTATTAAACTGCCTGGAAATTAAATTTACTCGAATGCACTTTAAGTAAAAAAAATCTCAAATGTTTTCATTGAAAGTTACATTAAACCAATTTCCTGTGCAGAGAACTTACTTGTATTTTTTAAGAACAGCATGATCCTCTGTCAAGTTTCCTTTTTTGTAAAACCAAAACAAATGCATAAGGCAACAATCCCATCAATCTTCAGCACTCTCCGGTTATAGCTGCTTTGAAACTTCCCAATGAATCAGAAGTCGGGGGGAGGGGGAGTAAAAATTAGGAGGATTTCCAGATCGATTCCCAGACTTCTGCTTCACAGAAATGTCAATCCGCAGGAATCCCAACTGGAGATCTCAAGAGCTCGAGAAAAAAAGGCAGCGGCGGCGGCAGATGAATTACAATTTTCAGTCCGGTATTCGCAGAAGTCCTGTGATGTTTTCCCCTTCTCGGCAATTTACACGCGCGCACACACGCGCGGGCACAGGCATGAATCTCTATCCACGGGACCGCTTCACGCCTCCCCGGCAGAGAGACAGGGGAGGGGGGACGATGGAGGAGCCGGGGACGGGGGCAGCAATCCTCTTCTGATTAAACTCCGAACAGCAAATGCATTTTCCGAAAAGCTGCTGGATAAATGAAGGCAGGACGCGCCTGGCCCGCCGGTGCCGAGCGCGAGAAGCCCGCGCTGTGTGTGGTGCGGCGAGGGGTGGGGAGAAGGAGGTGGTGGGGGAGGGTTTTATTTTTTCCCTCTTTTCCTAAAAAGGATGACTGCTACGAAGTTCTCCCCCCTGGACCCCCTCTTCCGCTGCACCCCACCGGCGCACCCCGCCTCCGGGCTGCGCACCCTTTCTCCTCCTCCTGCTCCTGCGCGACGGCGCTGGCTGCGGCCGCCTCCTGGAGCTCCCGCCGCGCAGCCCGCTCCGAGCGCAGACGGCCGCCGGCGGGGAGGGCCCGGCGCCCCGGCACCTTCGCTGGCAGCGGCGGCGGCGGCGGCGCGGCGGGGCCAAGGCGAGCGGCGGGCGGGAGCGCGGCGGGCGGGCGGGCTGGCGGCGCGGAGGGGCGGGCGCGGGAGGAAGGGGGCGGGCGCGGGGCGGGGGTGCCTGTCCTCTTACTTCATTCTCCGCATAGCCCGACCGGTTTCCTGTGCGTAACGTCACACGGTTCATTCAAAAAAAGAAGAAAGAAAGAGCCCTCCTCTGAGCCACCCGACCGCCCCCTCCGCCCCGCTCGCTGGCCCGGGTTAAAGGCGCCGCGGCGGGCCCGGGAGCGACGCACCCCGCCGGGGGCACATGGCGCGCGGGGCCGCGGCCGGGGAGGGCGCACCCGGGCCGGCCACCCTCCCGTTCCGCTGCGTTCGCCGGGCCCGGCCGGTGGGTGGCGCGGGCGGCGCAGGCCTCCCGCGCGGCCGCGGCGCGGTGGGTGTGAGTGGGGCCTTCTGCTCAGGCCTGTGGCGGGCCGGGCGCGGACTCGGGGCTCTCTGGGGTCCCCGAGTGGGTGGGGGCTCCCGGGGAACCCCACGCGGCCGGGCCGGCGACGGAGAGCAGAGGGGGGCGACTGGCGGGAGGGTGAGCCATGAAAACAAGGGCTGGAAAAGCGCCGGGAACCGCCTGGACCCTTTCTAGCCTAGTGAGAGAATGTGTGTGTGTGTGTGTGTCTGTGTGTCTGTGTCGCCTGGACCCTTTCTAACCGTGTGTGAGAGTGTGTACACGCGCGTACACACACACGCCGTGTTACCGGCGCTCTGCCCCGGGGGGAAGACCCAGGCCAATGCCACCCCCCCCACCCCGGAGCAGGGGGACCTTAGCACTGCCCTGCGGTGAAAACAGGCGACTCTGAAATGTTTTAAGCATGTCCAGGGACGCCCCGAGCGTGGTGTTTACTTTCAAGTGTAGGTGTCCGGGCACTACACACGCGCGCGCATTCTCGCCGGTGTCCACCTGAATACCCAGTGCGTGGCCAAGGCCAGGCAGAACTCAGCGCGCCAGAGAAGGGGCCAGCGAGGGGTTATCAAAGGCTTTAAAGTAATTTAAATCAATGTTGTTCCTCTGTCCCTAACACGTTCTGTACTGGGTTAGGGCTGCATGCTGAGGAGTTCTACATAGTAACTTTCAGGCCCACCGTCCTAACGCTGGGGTGGGTGGGCTCCTAAAGGTCTCCACCTTTCTCCACCTTTGCCTTGTAGCCAATCCTAGGTGGCCGCACTTTCTCAAATGATGTACGTAGATACACACATCCACACTCGCAGACGTGTGTAAGCGCAGTTTTAAAGTCATCAGCATGAATAGCCCCTAACAGAAAAGTACAAGAGGACAAACAAGTTGCACGTGTTTATTTTTATCTCCAAGAGTCTTTGACAAATAAGGCATTGAGAAAAAAAAAAGAAAAGGTTTACCAGAAGCACAGCGGCTTACTTAATAGGGCTCAAGTTCAAATCCATATATAGGGACAATGGATTATTGTGATCAAGAAAGATGACAAATGAATACTACAATGTGTACAAATATGCTCTACCTCTTTTTTTTTTTTTTTTTTTTTTTTTTTTTGAGACGGAGTCTTGTTCTGTCACTGAGGCTGGAGTGCAATGGCTGGATTCAAGCGATTCTCCTGCCTCAGCCTCCTGAGTAGCTGGGATTACAGGCGCACGCCGCCACACCCAGATAACTTTTGCATTTTTATTAGAGACGGGGTTTCACCATATTGGCTAGACTGGTCTGGAATCCCTGACCTCGTGATCCACCCGCCTCGGCCTCCCAAGGTGCTGGGATTGCAGAGGTGAGCCACCACGCCTGGTCTGACATCTTCCTACTCTAAATCAAAGCATTTTCTGGCAAAGCCAAAACAAGGACACCAGATTTTTAAAATTATTTTTACTTAGTTGGTTTTTAAATTTTTTTTTTTTTTTTTTTTTTTTTTTTTTTTTTTTTTTTTTTTTTTTTAAGAGAGAGCTCTTGCTATGTTGCCCAGGCTGGACTCAAACTCCTGAGCTCAAAGGATTCTCCTACCTCAGCCTCATGAATAGCTGGGACTGTAAGCACTGCCATCTCTTTTGGGTATTTTTATTTTATTTCTTCATTTATCGTATCCCATCAGCCCAACGAGACAACTTGTCTCACACAGGAATGGGTACCTAGGTACAAATGTCTTATCCAGGCAAGAGGGGATGAAAAGAGATCCTCCTTCTTGCCTTACTGATGATTGAGACAGAGTCCCTTTTATGCACATGGGAGGTGTTCTGGTCTGGATAGACACTGGGTATAAATTGACCTGGAATATATGTTCTTACATAAATTCATGCCAATTCCACAACATTATGGTTGAGAAATCTTGAAAGCGCAAAGCCCCCAAATTATCTAAGAGGAACTGAAAGGGTTCAAGCTTCTAATACTCAGCAAATAAGTGAGGAAATGATAGGATGGACCTGCAAAAGAAACTACTTCTGCACCGGGAGCAGCAGAAGGAAACGGATCCCCTATTCCAGATAAAGAAAAGCTTCCTGAGTTTTGCCTGCCTTTGCTCCCATAGAGCCTTACTCTATGGATTTTCCCAGACTAATTCCTTATGTGGCATCTTGGCTATAATCAGCCTTGAGACAGGTCTGTATTGCAGTCTCCAACTAGGGTTATATATACCTTGGAATGTTCTAGGTACTCTTTCAATTGAAAGAGTGAACCCATTCCTGTGTTCAGATTCCATGTTTATTAGATTCCATTTTAAAGCATAAGGGCAAGTATTCTCAGGAAGTATGTGACATTGACGATTTGTCTTTGGGCAATGCTGAGGCAGGGGAGCGAACACCAGCCTGAAGGAGGAGTAATTGAATTTGAATCCTAGATCTCTGCCCGAGACCTTCCAACGACCTTCCAAACATGCACAGTGGACTTTTCACTTTCCAAGATGTTTTCCACTTGGAAGAGCCAATGGATGACCCTTTTGGCAGCTTAGGCTGGTTGGATCCTACAAATAGCATGGCATCAAGAAGAGAAAAAAAAAGATGCAGGGAATGGAGATTGTATCAAGAGTTTGAAAGGCCTGTGTTTTCTTTCCGTCTTCATTCCCCAGGCCACCAAACAAAAAGCTTTTTATTGCCAGTTTTCGCCACCTACTGGTTGTTTCACAGTGTTATTCTCTTCATCCATCCAAGAAAGTTCGCTTCATCCATCCGTATAAATGTTCCCCAAGTTTATAAAATTCAAAAGTACATTATTCTAATATGAACATACAAATGTTTAATATAGGTATGTATCAGCCAGGCATGGTGGCTCATGCATGTAATCTCAGCAGTTTGGGAGGCCAAGGGGAGTGGATTGCCTGAAGCCAGGAGTTGGAGAACAGCCTGGACAACATGGCAAAATCCTGTCTCCACAAAAAATACAAAAATAAGCCAGCCATGGTGATGCATGCCTGTAGTCCCATCTACTTGAAAGGCTGAGGCAGGAGGATCACCAGCCCAGGAGGTGGAGGCTGTAGTGAGTTGTGGTCACGCCACTGCACTGCAGCCTGGGTGACAGGGTGATAATGTTTCAAAAAAAAAAAAAAAAAAAAAAGGTGTGTGTGTGTGTGCATGTGCACGTGTGTATATCAAATCTTCCCACATATTAAACTTTTTATTGAAAATGTTGGTAGAATGAGACTATTAACTAAGAATATTGATAACTAATAGGTCAGATGAAAGAGTTAAATATATAAACCATGACCCCAACCTGAAATGGAAATTAATCCATAAATAATATGAGCTGACTAGAGACAGTAAAAACAAGTAGTCCATATAGCTTCCGTACAATAAAAATGAACTGCTTAAAAAATAACTTCTCGGCCAGGCACAGTGGCTCATGTCTGTAATCCCAGCACTTTGGGAGGCTGACACGGGTGGATCACAAGGTCAGGAGATCGAGAACATTCTGGCTAACATCATGAAACCCCGTCTTTACTAAAAATACAAAAATTAGCTGGGTGTGGTGGCATGTGCCTGTAATCCCAGCTACTAGGAAGGCTAGGCAGGAGAATTGCTTGAACCAGGGAGTCGGAAGTTGCAGTGAGCTGAGATTGTGCCACTGCACTCCAGCCTGGCAACAGAGCAAGACTGTCTCAAAAAAAAAAAAAAAAAAAACAACAACAACAACAACAACAACAACAAAAAAAACCAAAAACACAAACAAAAAAAACTTCTTATAGGCTTAGATTAGCAATCCAAAATGCTAGTTTCCAATTTCAAGTATCTTGTATATTATAAACTCTTGTGGCAAATAATGCCATGCTCTTTCAGATGGTTTGCATACATCGCCAGCAAGCATTAGATAAGCCCCAGTCATGCTATTTTTTCCCAATCATTTTTGCTTCAGAGCCTGTCATCTGCCATAAGTGATCACATCCAAGTCATCTACTCTGTGCCTGAAAGTCATTCTTACCATAACCAGGAAACTCTTTTGGTTTCTAAGATAAGCCTTGGTTTAACTTTTTAGAAACCCACTTAACTTAACACCCTAACTTAAGGTGGATCCTAAAACTAAAAAAAAAAAAAAAAAAAATCTGAATTGACCAATAACCTTTGAAACTAGGCAATTAACTACAAATAAATCATTCTGTTGTACAAGTTTAATAGTGGGCAAATAATATTTACTTTTTGTTTTCAATGGAAAGCATAGGAAATTAACTTGTGATTTTTTTTTTCTAATCAATAACTTGCTGTTTAAAGTGAAATAAGCTAAGAGTAGGAACTTGTCTATTTTTCAAATGCCTGCTGCTCTCATTGGACTGAAATGGCAGTGACAGAACCAAACACAGTACTGAGGGGGATAGGTGAAATAATTTACATTCTTACATTTAACAACTAACTTGTATTCTCTTAGGCTATTTAGCACAGAGCACATCTCCAAGGTATTGATAATGAACGTAATTCTAAAATTGAAGGTTAATATATTTGTTTCCTAGAGCTGCCATGTCTAAATACCAAACTAGGTAGCTTAAAACTGCAGAAATTTATTCTCTCATAGCTATGTAGGCTGGAAATCCAAAAGCCAGGTGACAGCAGGCCCAGGCTCCCTCTGAAGCTCTGGGTACAGTCTGTTCTTGCCTCTCCCAAGCTTCCGGTGGTGGTCAGCAATCCCTAATGTTCCTTGGCTTGCGGCCTCATCCCTCGTCTCTGCCTGTGCCGTGACCTGTGCGGTTATGTTTCTCCCATCCTTCTGAGGTCACCGGTCATAATACTGGATTCTGACCCATCCCAGGGACCTCATCTTAATGTGATTGCATCTGCACAGACCTTATTTCCAAATATAAGGTCATATTCACAGGTACTGGCAGCAGAATTTAAATATCTTTTGGGGTGACACAATTCAACCCATCACAATATGTATCTAATGTGATATTTTAAAAACTAATGAGGATTGTTGACTCCAAGGCCTAAAGACACAGCAACATTAGAACTGAGTTTCAAGGGCTACCATGACCTCACTAAAGCTAAAATCTGGCTATTTCATATTTCTGCTCAAAGTTCCTGAAAACCTAAAATCTTAACTCTTTACATGGCATGGTCTGACCCAAGCCTTTGCCACCCCCTTCCCTACCCCTCATTTCTTCCTTTTTCCCTCTTGCAGCTATATCCACTTTTTGTGGTTGCTGGAATATGCCAAGGTCTCTCACGTCTTCCGCCTTTGCACATCCGCTAGTCTCCCTGAACCGTGCCCAACTTTTTTCACCTGGCAAATTTATTTCTCTAGTTTTGGCTGAAGAACTTCCTCCTCTATGAAGCCATCCCTGCTGCTCCTGGGCTGTCTTGACATTCCATCTGTGCTGCTAGAAGACATTTAGTACAGAGGCTCGAAGCCTAAAAATCAGCATCAAGATTCTCATCCTGGCGTCACCACTGAGTAGCTGTGACCTTGAGCCAAGTATTTAAGTTTTCTGTGCCTGTTCCCTCATTTATGACATGGAAATATAAATAGTACTACTCTTGGGGTTAGCGTGTGATTTCAGTGAGTTAATACATGTAGAACACTCACAAGTGACCTGCACCTGTTAAGTTTCCAGCATTGGTCATGACATCTTAATCACTGCTATTCTCAGATCACATGGTAATCTCTGCAAATGTTCTTCTCACTAGACTATAAACTATTTGAGGGCAGGGATCATATTTTTCCTTGGAGCCTTTCCAGCTTAGAACAGTGCTTGGGATACAAATATTTGAAGCCTAAAATTCAGAGGTTCCAAGCCAAAGAAGAAAATGGGAAGTGGTTCCTCTCTGTTTAAGAGACTTGTAAGGATATAGCAGAGCCACCCAAGGGATGAAGAAAGGGGGAAGGTGAAGAAACAAGAAATGTAATTGCCATGAGGAAGGAACAAATCGTTGACGTAGAACTGTATGCCCAGCTCATCATTGGTACCCAACAAATATATGATGGATGAGGCAAAATAGAGGTCATAAAATCAGGAGTGTAACAGAAATCAAAACACAATTTTTTTCTTTTAAATATCTAAATAAATACTATAGAAATAATATCACATGCCATTTATTATGTAAATTGCTCAGGTGTAAAGAAAGGTGGCCGGGTGCAGTGGCTCCTGCCTGTAATCCCAGCACTTTGGGAGGCTGAGGTGGGTGGATCATGAGGTCAGGAGTTCAAGGCCAGCCTGGCCAACATGGTAAAAACCCATCTCTACTAAAAATGCAAAAATTAGCCGGGTGTGGTGGCAGACGCCTGTAATCCCAACCACTCGGGAGGCTAAGGCAGGAGAATAGCTTGAACCCAGGAGGCGGAGGTTGCATTGAGCTGACAGCACGCTATTGCATTCCAGCCTGGGCGACAGAGCGAGACCCCCATTCAAAAAAAAAAAAAAAAAAAAGAAAAGAAAAAAGAAAAAGGTTAAGTGTGCAAACCAGTGTTCAAGAAATCTCTTCTCAATATTCCAAAACGTTTCCATTTATGACCTGATAAATATCAAGGTGTGTTCTTTTCCATATCAGTCTTGTATAATTTGGTGCCTGTCAGGATCTAGGCAATATTACATGGTTGGAATATGCATGTTTTCCTTTAAGGTATGAGAAACATATTTGTATAGAAAACATAATTATTTAAGAAATTTTACTGAATTTACATTTCTTAAACTTCTACTCATATATCCCACATCATAGTGACACAAACAGAACATACGAGAAACGTATTTACTCCAAAAATACTACTTCCTAAAATATGATAAAAATTAAGCCTGGTGAAATGCTAAGATGCAAAGTCAGAATAACATTATTTAAAACATTTATGTTTTTCTTAAATGGTGTCTTTAAAAACATGAATTTCCAGAAAAATAAGTTTTTAAATCTGTTAAGTCTTGTTCCCATTTATTTTTTTTGTTGTGATTCAGAAATACAAGGTATGAAAATTAGGTTACAATTCTGCCACAAAAGCTTCTAAAGTAGCAAACACAACTTCTATTGTGTATCAAAATAGCCATGTGCACTTTTGTCAATGAAAAAGTCTTTACAGTTATCATATCAAGCAATTGTAAAATATAATAACTACTATCTCCCCTTCAAAATAGCAAATCTACCGTCACTGCACTGCAGTATAACCCAAACAGCAAGATTTAGTCCAGAATATGGAAGGTTATGATCGGCAGGTACTTCTTAAAGCTGACTCACTAAGAACTAAAAGAAATGAGAAATATACAAAGTATCTTGAGTCAAAGAGTATGAATATTTAAAAGTGGCCTCAAGTGAGTTAGAACATGATGTAATTAAATGTTTATATAATTTAGCAAAATAAATGATGTTGCTTTCTTCTAGAAAGACATAATTATTTGAACTGAAGCAGTGTTACAAAAATGTTTCCATCCTCTAAACATTAGAAACATCTCTCAAAATTTCACTTGCAACGATCAATAATATATGGTCTAACAGAGCCAGATATATATATACAGGTTTGTGAGACAGAGTCTCACACAGTTGCCTGGGCTGGAGTATAGTGGCATAATCTCAGCTCACTGCAACCTCTGCTTCCCAGGTTCAAGTGATTCTCCTGCCTTAGCCTCCTGAGTAGGGGATTATAGGCAGTCGCCACCACACCCAGCTAATTTTCTTTTTTTTTTTAGTAGAGATGGGGTTTCACCATGTTGGCCAGGCTGGTCTCAAACTCCTGATCTCATGATTTGCTGCCTTGGCCTCACAAAGAGCTGGGATTACAGGAGTGAGCCACTGAGCCCAGCCCAGATAAAGATTTAGAATTAAATATATAGAATAAAATAATTTATTCTATAAAAAAATAAAAATTAAAAAATTAAAAAAAGAATAATTTCCATGATTTTGTTTTTGTAAAAAGAAATAAGGATTGTTTTCTATATATTTTTCCATTATTAAGTCCTTGAACATATTTGAGGATTTTTATGGCTGAATGATGTTAATTTTTTAATATACTTACAAATACATTATAATAAAATAATACAACCAAATTAAAAAGCAGGTACTTAAAAACTGAAATTCACGAAATGAGCTGTTCTTGGCTACATACAGAAAGCCAACATTTAAACAGAATTATAATTAAACATTTACTGCCATAGGTAATATTTACCCACTTCTGGGTCGAATAGAAGGTGTTGAATCAATGTGATCCTTTAAAAAAACCAAAGTCATTAGTCTCCATAACAATCACTCAGGGTTTTTTTTTCCCCCCAGCAGAAAAACAAGTTGTTCAAGCATTGAAACAAAAAATATAAAAAACAGAATTTGCCTTGTAGTATTTGCATGTTTTGGATGAAGTCAGCCCATCGTGGGAGGCTGCTTAAATGCCTACAACTCCTTATCCAAAGCCCTTTGGGCTGGATGTGTTTCAGAATTCATAATCTTTGGGGTTTTAAAAAGGCAATATGGGCCAGGCACAGTGGCTCACACCTGTAATCCCAGCAGTTTGGGAGGCTGAGGCAGGCGGATCACAAAGTCAGGAGTTCGAGACCAGCCTGACCAACATGGTGAAACCCCATCTCTACTAAAAATGCAAAAATTACCCAGGCGTGGTGGTGCATCCCAGCTACTTAGGAGGCTGAGGCAGCAGAATCGATTGAACCCAGGCGGTGGATGTTGCAGTGAGCCGATATCACACCACTGCATTCCAGCCTGGGTGACAGAATGAAACTTTGTCTCAAAAAAACGAACAAAAAAGGCAATATGGGCATATTTTGATTATTACAAAACACCTCCACAGCGTCTAGGGGAATACCTATAATCAAATCCATAGATATTTCTTCAGGGAAAATTAACAGTCACAATGAAGTAGCATAAATAAAAAGTACAATATTCTCACATCTGTTCAAGTCTGCTTTTGCTGCCAAATGAATTACGGTATCAAATTGAGGAAAAAAAAAAAAAAAAACAACAACCAACCAACTTAGATTTCCAAGTTTTTTGGTAAGGAACTGTAGCCCTTTAACGTCTCTGACAAAGAAATTTCTTCCCTGACATGATGGTCTCCGCAAATCTGATCTCATATTTTAGTGGAAATTGGGATAGGGACAATTGTCTTCTGCCCCAAAACAGGGGCTCTTCACAGGCACTCTTACACTTATTCAGGTAGTAGATTACAATCTCACTGGAGGCGACAGGTTCTATGAAGATAATTTGAAAAAAATATATTGAAATAACTAATGTTATTAAATCAGACACCATCTTGGACTAGATTCTAACATAGATCAGCAGTAGAAAGTGCCAACATTCAGGGAACATTTGTGAGAAAAGAATAAAATTGAGAAATATCTACACATTAATGTAATTGTTTTCTGCAAATTATGAAAAGCTATGATTCCATTTTAGCAGCTGTACAATGCAACTCAATATAATCTGTAAACTTTGGCTCTAAAAGACTGAAAGATTTATGAAACCATTTTGGCATCAACCCAACCTCATAAGCCGCAATGAAATCATTCCAAGCAATTTATACATTAAACAATAATTTCTTCTGTATCTATTAGTACTTAAATATGCTATTTTCAGATCTTAATAAAAAGATACCATGGGTTAAAGCCATAAAACATCTTTAAAAAGTTAAATCATTTAAAGTCAAGAGCTTCAAAAAGGAGCAAAAAAAGGTTTGCTATAATTTTTAGGTCTTCAATTTTTGTATAGAGTTTTTGTTTTTTAAGTTTTACTTTACAATTTAAGAAAGTTTCCTCTTCAGAAACAGAGGTCTTTTCTCACCGAAGTGAACTGGAATGTGCTACCGCGTATGCAAGGAAGACGAGTAGGAACGACAAACAGGATGCAACAGGGAATGCTGGCTAACACTCATCAGAGGCACCTGCTGTAGAAATCCACCAATGAACACAGATCCCATAACCTGGAAACAACGTGCAGGGGCCAAGAGGGTCTCCAGGGCTACAGAGTTACAGTAATGAGTGGGCTTCCTTAGCACGTGGTATGAAGATAATGCCTGCAGGCTCAGCGGGAGAGTCGCAGAAAGAACGGGTGATCATTTTATTTCAAAAGCGAGCCTCTTCAAAATCAGCCTTTTTTTCTTAATGGGTAAAATTCATATTATCATCAGCCTTTCCTAAAAGCTACATATATGCTCTGAGAAAAAGGTCACACTTTTTAATTTTTTCATTTGTTTTAATTAATTCATGAATTAAGTTAAAAAGTCAAGTCAAAAAAATTTTAGCTGGTCTTTTTTTTCTTCTTTTTTTTTTTTTTTTTTACAAAAATATTACAGCAGTATAAGCAAAATTGGAAAGGAAGAGATGGGAAGAACAAGTAGAGGCTAAAATGGAGTAGGTGAACTTCAGGTCATCATGGCTATTGAAGGAATTATAAATTCTGAAGTTTCTAGATTTTATCGCTCTTCTGAAAACATTTAAGGAGGCTGCCTTTCCTGATGAATGAGAAATGAAACGTTCCCTAAGCATTGCAGTCTAAAGACAAGAAAGCATTGCTTTTCCTACTAGAAAATATCTCTTTACCTCCCATTGCACTGCCCTCTCCCGTCCCCCTCGTAGCTTTATGGGATCAAAGAGAGAGAGAAGCCATGAGCTTCCACCAGCAGCAGAGTGAGTGCTGAGCACAACACAAAGCTGTCAGTGACATTCAGACTCACTGGCAATGGGTTCAACTCATCTTGAATAAAATACACCAAGTTTTTTTAAAAAAACAAAAACCTAGAAACCCAAAACTGTTTTTTATGGAAGGTTTAAAAAAAGTCCTCAAGATTTCTTTATGTGCCATAAAGTACATTTCTGGACTTAATCTCTAGTGGTGGGGGGGGGGGTGCAAAAAGGAATAAATAGAAAAAAATTGAATGATTATTCTGGAATCCTGTTCGTTATCTTGTTCACACGCTATTAATTCTCATACCATCACCTCTCTACCTCAAAGCCTAGGAAATCAAATGGTCTCCTATTCCACATTTGCATAGTATTAATAATATTGTCAGTAGGTGAACTTCTAGCTTCTTGCAGCCACATTTCTGAAGAGCACTGGTCCAATCTGATATTCAAAAACAATATATAAGTATCTATCGATCAAAAATTGAGTCCCATTTAGCAGCAAGCTGTTCAAATTATTTGGAAACAGTCTTCTTCCAAGGGTAAGAAGAATTAGGCAGTTTTATCTGCAATTTCAGATTTTTCTCTCTGCATCATACAGCGACGAACTATGCTGTCAAAACTTCCAAGGTAAAACAAAGCAATAGTACGGAAAAGGCCCATAGTGACCACCTGCAAGATAAAGAGAGAGCTTTTAGTACATCCAACAGTACAAGACTATCTCAAGGTGGCCAGGCACAGTGGCTCACGCCTATAATCCCAGCAAGGTGGGTGGATCATGAGGTCAAGAGAGCAAGACCATCCTGGCCAACATGTTGAAACCCCATCTATACTAAAAATAAACAAATTAGCTGGGCATGGTGGCACATGCCTGTAGTCCCAAATACTCAGGAGGCTGAGGCAGGAGAATCGCCTGAACCCAGGAGGCGGAGGTTGCAATGAGCCAACATCGAGCCACTGCACTCCAGCCTGGCAACAGAGCAAGACTCTGTCTCAAAAAAGACTATTTCAAGGTACCTAGGTCTCTAATAAATAGTTTCTAAGACATCTTCTAGTCTGCTCTAAGGATGAATATAATGCAAACTCTGTAAACAGCAATATGCCGTGAGAACAGAATGTGTGTGTGTGCTCTGCATCAGTGGACAGCAGAGGGCCTGCCAGAGAGATAACAAAGTATTTGTTCGATTAATAAGTTCAAACCATAAGCAGAACAAAATAGGTATTGCTCACAGCCTTAGTGTTATAACAGCTTTAAAAGATCCCCTCCAGCATCTCAAGTAGTCAAAAACAATCAAGGCGTTTTTGGTTTGAGATTTAAGTTCTGAGCATGAAAGCGAGACCCTATACTAGGTGCGGAGAACACTGCAGTGAGACGCACAGTCCCTGCCCGCAGTGAGCTGATTCTCGGGCTGGAAAGACAAATAAAAGTGAAACTACTGCCTCGGGGTTGAGACCGTGATTACCGATAGACCTTCACTCTTTCCCCTAAAAGACTCACAAAAACAATGCAAAATGGGATTTTTAAAATGGAGAAAACTACAAAGAAAAACATTTTCAAATATGCAAGCACAACAAATTTGCCTTCCAGGCCCCGTTTTTTTTGTTTGTTTGTTTTCCAGAAAGCTATTTCAGTAAACAGCCAATGTGAGGTGGTTGATAGAGAAAGATGATGTCATGTGAGACAAGAAGCAGGGTACCCAACACGAAAGAGAGACAGAAGCACCCCCTGGATGCCCATGAAGTGGGGAGGCCAGGCATCCGCTGTCCACCAGATTCCTGGAGGGTGGTGCCCAGAGACGGAATGGGAGCTCCACACTCCTCCCCATGCACCTCTCCCCAGGCTCAGTGAGCCGTCCTAGCACATTAACCAAATCTGAGAAAGGGGTCACGAAAACCCCAAAGTATAGCAAACTGGACAGAAACACAGGAGAAAACCTATCAGGTGTGACTGGTGTCTCAGGCTGGAGGAAGTCTTACAGGGCTGAGCCCCTTCGCCTGTGGGATCTGATGCTATTTCCAGATAAGTAGTATCAGAATTGAACTGAATTAGTGGATACCCAGCTGGTATCCCATTAGGAATCCCCCACTACAGATCTGAAGGATTGATTGAGTGTTTTGGGGAGAAATCTCTACACACTTCCTGGTTGGTGACCAGAGGTCATAGAAGTCTTCTGTGGTTTTTGTTTTTTTGAGACAGGCTTTCATTCTGTTGCTCAGAAGGGAGTGCAGTGCCACGAACATGGCTTATAAAACTTTGACCTCTGGAATTCAAGGGATGCTCCTGCCTCATCTTCCCAAGTAGCTGGGACCACAGGCATGAGCCACCATGCCTAGCTTTTTTTTTTTTTTTTTTTTTTTTTGGAGAATTATTGAGGAAGAGAATAGAAAAAACGTTTTGTTTTTTTCCCTACACCCTCAGAGCACTGAAGTCAATCCTTGGATCCTCTGGAAAAAAACAATGTTTAAGGTGAGAACTGAAGGAAGATTAGAAGTTAGCAGGACATAGAGAAGGTTCCAGAAAGATGAGGACCGGTAGAGAAAGAAATGAAAGAGCCTGGAAAGGTAAGTGGGGTAGGAGATCAGAGAGTTTATGGCATGCAATGGACATTTTAAAAATTTTTAAATTCTTTTTAGAGACAAGGTCTTGCTCTGTCACCCAGCCTGTAATGCAGTAGTGTGATCATAGCTCACTGTAGCCGCAGACTTCTGGGCTCAAGCAGTCCTCCCACCCCAGTCTTCTAAGTTGCTAGGAATACAGGTATGCACCACCACATCTGGGTTTTATTTTTTTCTTTTTACATTTTTTTTTTTTTTTGTAGAGACAGGGTCTCACTGTGTTGCCCAGGCTGGTCTCAAACTCCTGAGCTCAAGTGATTCTCCCAACTTGGCCTTCCAAAATGCTAAGATTACAGGCGTGAGCCACCATACCCAGGTGCAATGGGATTTTTAAAACTTTATCCTGATGTTATCAAGGAGCCACTGAATGTTTTCATGCAAGTACAGTTGCCGTTTAGAAAAACTGGTGTGGAAAATGTGAGGGCACACTCGAACGCATCCCAGGGGCCTGGCCAGGGGGTTGCAGACCATAGTGGTTGTGGGACTGCCCCTCCCTCAGGAGCAGCTGCCACCTGTGCCTGCTGATGACTGCCAGGTGAGAATGCAGACTGTGCAGCCAGACCTTCTGATTTTCCAAGAAAAGTCTGAAATCTGGACCTTTTATATAAAACCTAATTTTAAAACTATTTAAAAATCTTAAACACACACACGCATGCCAGATGGACCAAACAAAACTGCTTTACAGGCCCATGGGAATCGTTTACAACCTCTGGCTCAAAAAGTGTATAATTCAGGCAGGGGCTTGCTGTGGCAAGCCAGGCCTGGCCTCCAGAAGCAGCGCCAGAGCTGCAGAGCATGGAAGCATTTGAAGAACAGAGTGACAAGGGTGACACTGATCCCTGATGTGAGGGACAGAAGGAGGGGAGTCCGGGACAACACCCCAGGTGTGAGCCACCATGCCAGCCCAGAAATTAAAATAACAGAATTCATGAATTCATTCAGCTCAGGTATTCTGGAGCTCCTACTAAGTGCCAGGCACTGGCTGTTAGGGGTACAATGGCAAACAGGAGGCGGGGGCTTGGTCCTCAAAAAGCTTACATCTAACACAGTATTGACCTCTAAGAGAACGGCAAGACAGTAGATACCTACAGAGTAACAAGAGAAGAGGGCTTGGGAAAGAAGGGGCAACAACTATGTCATTTATATACATCTGAATGTGGTCTACCGCACACAACGTAGTACTCGTTATCAACTATCCCGTGGCTTTGCTTTTCCAGAGCATTCCCTCTACAGTAACCCCTACTATATTACACTGCATTACTATCACTTTTTTATTTTTTTTTTGGAGATGGAGTTTTGCTCTTGTCGCCCAGGCTTGAGAACAGTGGCACAATCTCGGCTCACTGCAACCTCTACCTGCTGGGTTCAAGGAATTCTGCCTCAATCTTCCGAGTAGCGGGGATTACAGCACCTGCCATCACACCCAGCTGATTTTTATATTTTTAGTAGAGATGGGGTTTCATCATGTTGGCCAGGCTGGCCTTGAACTCCTGACCTCAAGTGATCCACCCCCGTCAGTCTCCCAAAGTACTGGGATTACAGGCATGAGCCGCCACGCCCAGTCTACTATCACCATTTTGGTTAGTGTATTCCACTTGACTGTAAGCCCCTGAAGTTGGAGGTCATCTTACATCTGATTCTCCATGAGCAAGTATCTAGCACATCAATGAAACATGAACTGTGTGTATCTTGGACAAAATAATAAATTCCATAAGCATAGGAATTGTGTTTAATTCTTGATTTATATCTCCCAAATTTTGCTCTGTGTGACCTGATTCTCCTAGAAAAGGTTTTCTAGTCTAATATCCCAGTACTTTTTAGGCAAGGCCACCCCTTACTCTAGAGCAGTATTCCATTTTTCAAAACATTGGAGCAGTGGTGCTTAGGTGAAAATCCAGATCAACACCTTGACAGCAGAGACGGTGTTTCATTTCTCTATCTGCAAGGCATGGCACCAAAGACTTCTTGCCAGTCTAAATTCCTGAAGTTAAATCTTTAACCTATTTAACTCATTCCTGGTGGAGGAAGAGGAAACGTTGATAGCTCAATAAAAACACATTCTCAAATGACGTTACTTCGTTTTCCCTTAACCTCTTCCCATCAAGGTTTGATGAAAGGCAGTTTTTCTCTTGTCCATCGGTCTGTGTCTGCTTGCTAGCCTAGGAAGGGCTTACCTGCTGGAGCCCCTCAGTAATAGAAGTTACTGGAGCCATCCCACAGGTCAGGGCTGAGAGCATGTACCCATCTGAGCCAAGAGAACTGTTGAAATTTCCTTGCTAAAAGAGAAGGAAGAGAAGAGAAAGAGGGAATCCTAATAATGTAGATGGAAATCCAACACATCAGAAACAATGCAGGGTGCTTGTTCACTTTAAGTGAGATAAAACAGTAACAAAGCATTGATCAGCGCTCGGAAATGGCTGCAGGGCCTTGGCAGATGGACAGTTCTCAACATGTGAGTCTACGGACCCCTGCGGGCCTCGAGGACAAGTGGCCTAATAACACTAAGACGTTCATTGTCTTTTCTACACTGTGATATTTGTATGGAAAATACAGGTTTGCATGTGCAAAACTGCAGAGACATGGGCAAGAACTACAGTGTTCTTGCCAAACTGTACTAGGAGTCATTGTCACCTGTACTTCCACATGCACTTGCAGTAATAAATACAAAAAGAAAATACAAATTCTAACACTCTTTCAAACATCAAAAAGTGTCAGTTTTGCTTAAAAATCCTCTTGATAAAGCAGCAAAATTCATCATTTTGTTAAATGGCAACCCCTGAGGACATGTCTTATTAGTATTCTGTGTGACAAATGAGAACATGCCCAATGTGCTTCTGCGGCCCTGCATTCCACAGGAGGTCAACTGCCTGGAAGAAAAGCCCTTGTGCAGCTGTGCGTAAGTCAAGGGCTGAACTGCCACTTCTTTCACAGAGTGTCTTATTAATTAATTAACTTATTTATTGACAGAGTCTCACTCTGTGGCCCAGGCTGGAGTGCAGCAGTGTGATCTCAGCTCACTGCAACCTCCGCCTCCCGGGTTCAAGCGATTCTCCTGCCTCAGCCTCCCAAGTAACTGGGATTACAGGCGCCCACCACCACGCTCGGATAATTTTTGTATTTTTAGTAGAGACGGGGTTTCACCATGTTGGCCAGGGTGGTCTCAAACCCCTGAGCTCAAGCAATCCATGCATCTGGGCCTCCGAAAGTGCTGGGATTACAGGTGTGAGCCACCATGCCTGGCTGGGGAGTGTAATTTTTATATGAAAGACCACTGACATATTTGTCTATGGTTATTCAGACTTAGGTATGTGGCAAACTTGCAGAAAATGAAGCAAGCAAGCCTGTCACTTCAGGAAAAACAACTGGCCACATGTGTCATCAATGTTAAAATCTGAGCCTTCAAGAAAAAAATTAAGATTTGGCAAAACTAGTATCCACCATCATGAGACTGTCAGCTGCATACTTTTATGATAAGATCAGCAGTAATATTGATGAAAGAGATGTTTTTGATCACTCAGTCAACCCATATTTTCCAAATGACTAATGCATAATGTTACGAAATAATGAATGGTTAAAAGATCCATTCAAAGTACAAGATGGACCAATGGAATTTAATGTAACAGAGAACAAAACGTTCACTGATACAGCTTCCAATTCCGTCCCACAACTAACCTTTAAGAAACTACCACTTATTGAGTTTGGGTTTCATATCAAAAAAGAATGTCCATAATTATCTCAAAAGCCTCATAAAATACTGTTCCCTTTCTCAACTCCATATCTGTGTAAGGCAAGATTTTCTTCGTATCCTTCCATCAAAACAACATGATTACAACAGATGGAATGCAGAAACAGCTATTTGAATCCAGCTGCTCATGCAGACCTTAAAGAGACAGGTGAAAATGTGAACCAATGCCACTGTTCTCACTCAACTGTTGCTTTGAAAAGTAGTAAATTTTGTTTAAAAAAAGTCATGTTATAAAGCAATGAGTATATTTTTGTTATTTTTAATGAATTAATAAGTATTACACATAGCTTCCATTTCAAATATGGCAACTATCAATAAATCTAGCCATATAATAAATGAAAGTTCTCTGGGATTGTGACAATTTGTAAGAATATAAAGCAGTCAAGGGAAGAAAAGTTTGAAAACCATCAAACTAAATGAATACTGCCAAAATACTAATAGCTATTTAACATCAATAAAAATACCAAATAGGGCGGGCATGGTAGCTCATGCCTATAATCCCAGCACTTTGGCCAAGAGGCTGAGGTGTGTGCATCACCTGAAACCAGGAGTTTGAGACCAGCCTGGCCAACGTGGTGACACCCCGTTTCTACTATAAATACAAAAAAGCTGGGCATGGTGGTGGGTGCCTGTAATCCCAGCTACTCAGGAGGCTGAGGCAGGAGAATTGCTTAAATCCAGGAGGCGGAGGTTGCAGTGAGCCGAGATCGCACCACTGCACTCCAGCATGGGCAACGAGAGCAAAACTCTACCTCAAAAAAAAAAAGAAAAAGAAAAGAAAAAAAAGAAAAGAAAAACCCCCACCAAATGCATTTGCTTTAACCTGAGATAAGTAGCAAAAATAAAGTTCCACTTGTGCCATCTTCCTGGGCTTTTAATGCACTAGGAGTAAAGTTCTTCACATGCATATATATATTTTAACAGAATTCACTAAGTCTTATCCTGTCAGTTCAGTCTAATGTGATAGCACTTACGCTACTTCAAGGCTGTCTACCACGTGCTGTCCCCTCTCATTCCAATGGTCCTAAAGATTTTCCAAATTTAATGTGGGCCTGTGGTTTACAGACATCCCTCATAAATGTGTATGTTTCTGCATTAACAGAAATGTTATCAAAAAGCATGAGACACATGTTCTTCTAGAAAACAGCACATCATTTCTTAAAATATCATTTTGGATTCTGAATAAAAAAACATATCAACAGGGAAGACAGGAGGACAGGCTCACAGGGTTGGTGGCACTTCTCATTAGCTAACTTTTAGGAAAATGATACTGGGAAGCAGGAATGGGAAAGAAGATAGCCAGTTGTATATAGGACATAGTATATATTGTTTACACTGTATAGAAAAGTCTCATTTTCTTTTTAAAGAACTGGTGTTTCCAGACATCCTTCTGGTAAACCTGTTCCTAAGGTTAAGGTATACAATCAGTTTCCATGAGCCTACTCACTAATATGGAGTCAATAAAACATCTAAAAGAAGAAAAATTCCAATATTAGATATGATGAATCGAAACAGACTAAACACTTATAATAATTGATGTCTTGAAATAAGTACTTGGACAAATATCTTTTCAGAAATATAGTACTACAAATACAAATAGTACAGAAAACAAGGATTTGACTTACTATGGCATCTTTAACAATTTGTTTGGCCACCTGTTCTGGTTTGCACACAGATGTGGTCTCTGAAATAAGTCGAGTCTCCAAAGGCTAAAAGTGAAAAAAAAAAATGTACAATATCATGATTGCCCATTATTAGAAATAAATTTTTCTTACAGCCTCCTGATTTACAAATAATTCCAATTTTCTGCCTTTGAGCAGATTCCTGTTGTGAGCATAAGGTCCATCTGGATTCTAAATCAGTGTCTACCTAGTTACTATGTAAAATTCTGCTTAGTAGCTGAAGCAAGACAAGAAGGCCTTTGCCATTCTCTTAGGACACATGTAGTCCTGGCTTCAGTGAGGACTCTCAAAGCTAGAGTGAGAACACATCACTGGGTACAAGTTCAGAAAGACCCCCTCTTTGACTCCTCAGTGCTGGCCAGACACCCAAGACCAGCAAGTCCATTCTGACCACAATCCCAGGCCAGCAGAGGGCTGATACCAGGGGATGAACCTGGGGCCCAAGGCAGGCAGATGTTTCTTAAAGGACCTGCAGAGGAGGCAAACGCACAGGACACTGAAAGACAAGGTGCCACTTATGAGACAGCCCTGAGTGGTCCCTACGTGGGCTGCATGCTAGTTACCAGGCTGGAGTTGCAGACCTCAAATCTTGGCCTTTCTTCCTCAAAAGGTCCATCTCAACCCTTGCCTAGCCCAAAAAGCCTTTCCTAAATGCCTAACTGGCAGTATCCTCTCTCTTTTTTCTGTGAACATTTCTGCTTTAATACACATTATAGCTACTTGTACCTTGCATTTTACCTCCAAAGTTTCTTATGGGCAGGGTCTTTTTAAAAATAAATTATTTATCTTTGACTTGTCTTTGTGATGCCTTGCATATGTGTGCTCAAAAATTATTTCAATTAGTTCCAATTAGAAGTGTCAAACAGTTTGTTAGAAGTGTTAAATGAAAGCCTTAAACTGTATAAGACTGTAAGTTTTACCACATAAGCTTGAAAGAATTAAAGAAAATAAAAACCAGATTATATTTTCTTAAAATAGAAAAGTAAAGTATTTCATAAAGATCAAGTATTTCTTGATGAACCTGAAGTAAGAGAAAGGCTGTTTTGAAGGTGCCACCATTCATTCTTCCAGACCACCAGGCTGACATAACCACACTAAATACTCATGAGATTCTAAAGCACTATGGCGCCCCCTAAAGGGCCCACACAACAATGTAGAATTGTATTTACGCAAACAAGTCTGTCCACAATTTTATTGAAGGGAAAAAAAAACCAACTTAATTAACATCAGAATCAAACCTTAACAGGGAAATCACCACCCTTTGTCGGCTTTGGCTTCAAACTAAAAGACCGCATACCAAATGCTGCAAAGCTGCTTAGCAGATCTCTGCATATTCTAAGACAGGACATTTGGCTTAAATTTACTTCTTTGAAATAGAAGTAATTTTTAAAAAGGCAAAGCCAAAGAGAAAAGAATAGGGGAAAAAACACTTCTAAATCATAAACAGCTTTTTACAAATATACAGTCTAGGGAGTTTAAGGCCAATTTTTATGCTGCAGAGATTCACATTTACAAAGTATTGGTATAAAAGAGAAGAAAAAAAATAAAACTAAAATCAACCACAGTTTAAGGTAATAAGTTCTGACTGATTCCTTTCTTCCTGCTTCACTTATTCATTTGCTCAAAAAAGCAACTACTATGTGTCAAGGCAAAGGGAATATTCCATTGAAAAATGTGAAGCTTGTATTCAGCTCAGGATGACTGGCAGTGATTTTATATAACAGATATGTCTGTTATAAGTGCTATGAGAAGTTTCTGTTATAAGCTGTGACAAGTGCAATGGAGACCCCCAATCATCTCCTCTACAATGACAGAAGATTAGCAGTTTACTAATCATACTGTTAATTCTGGAACACCAGCCACCACTAAGAGTAGTTACAAGGAACCTGTGGAAACAGAAAAATTAGGCCAAAGTTGGCACTTAGGTGGTGAGCTCCCCAGCCCTCTTGCCCTGCTTGGCTCCCACAACACAGACAGGAGATCTTACTCTCCCAAGGGCAGGAGACAACATGATTCCTCGCTAAGGAAACTGATCAAACCAAGAGAAAAGTGAGCAGATGCTGGCATATGAGAGTCTGCTAATGATGTGACTGCATTTTCTCCTGATCATCCTAGAGTAACCAGCTGAGAAGCTAGAGATTTACAATTGGCATTTTAGTGCCTCACTCTAAAATATGGACAATCAAGGATCACCAGACATTTGAGGAAGCCTAAAAGAACCACAAAAGAGAAAAAGAAACTAGGAGGAAATAAATAATACAAGACATAGAAGAACTTTTCAAACAAAACAACAACAAAAAACAAGACTAAATGTCCAGAGTGAATATCCTTAGAAATAAGAGAAAATATAAAATCCATGAAATAAGGCAAGAAGCTATTTTTAAAAACTGTTTTAAATATTCAGAGAAAAGATATTTAAAATAATTTTTATGTAAGCCAGCAGAAATACAAATTTCAACAAAAAAGTTGAAGGATAAAGCTAATAAAAAAACTAGAAAGTAGAACAAAAAGCCAAAGAGATATAAAATGAGAGAAAAGAGAAGGAAATTAGAGGATCAGTCCAAAAAATCTGAATAGTAAATGCTCTGGAAAGAATGAACACCTGAACTACTTTGGGAACAAAGAAGTGATAAAAAGAGTAATATAATAAAATGTCCCAGAACAAAAGTTGCAGTGAGCCATGACTGTACCACTGTGCTCCAGTCTGAACGGAAGAGTGAGACCCTGTCTCTATACAGAAAAAAACTGGTAGAAATTTAAATTAAACTTAAAGAGAAGGAAGTGAAGGAAAAGAGAAAGGACAGAAGAAATATTTGCCTGGAGAATCTCAAGGTCATCAGAAACCAGCTAGGTGCTCTACCCAGTAAACATTGTTGACTGATGAAAATGAGTGTGAGCTGAAGGGCAGAAAGAAAATCAGAAAAGCAGTACACATTAGAGGTTCAAATTGGGACACGTAGCATACCGACCTTTGTTCTGTTTTCTTCGGCAAAACCAGGTGTGTCGGTGTCTGGTGGGTAAGCAACTGTGATGTAGACATTATATGGCTTCACCTGCATTTGAAAACAAACACGTGCACCTTCAGTACACAAGACACAGTGAGATCCTACACTACAACCTGCACTGGCTGCCTGATTCCCAAAAGGCGGTGAGAACAATGAGGTGATTCTGTAAGCAGAGAATTACCACCAACTGCCTGGAGAAACCCTCTCCATGAAGATGATTCCAGAATGAAGGCAAAAGGCTCACCCTAACCTAGACTGGTTTTAGCTGTACAGCTGTTCAGAAAACAGCTGGCCCTACGTATGACAAGTCACCTCCTTCGCAGTGTCTTCCACTCCTGCTGTCCAGGCAGAGGCCCTGGGAGCCGTCCAATGAGGAGGACAGTGTTTTAAAAAGAGGCCAATTCCCACACGTGCTGTGCAGCATCCAAGCACTTTATCAAGGCAATGGGCTCGCTCTGCCCTTTCCTTCTTCACCGGGATGCACATCTGTTTTTCCTTCAGAGTGCTTCAGATACTCTTGTGTTGATTTCATCCACAGAATACTCTGGGGTCATTAAAATCTCCTGCCCTATACCGTTCTTGTGTCCCCGCAAACCCAGTCCAGAACTGTCCCTGCTAAGTCTGCTTACTCCAGAGCTCTCTGTACAACCGTTCTCTGCCTCTTAGGAGGTCAAGAGTCACTTCCTCCTCCACTGAACCAACAAAAAGAACCACTGGGTGAGGGCAGGTGTGATGGCTCACACCTGTAATACCAGTATTTTGGGAGGGTGAAGCAGGTGGATCACCTGAAGTTGAGAGTTCAAGACCAGCCTGGACAACATGGAGAAACCCCGTCTCTACTAAAAATGCAAAATTAGCCGGGTGTGGTGGCACATGCCTGTAATCCTATCTACTCGGGAGACTGAGGCAGGAGAATCGCTTGAACCCAGGAGGAGGAGGTTGCAGTGAGCCGAGATCACGCCACTGCACTCCAGTCTGGATAATAGCAAAACTCCATTTCAAAAAAAACAAAATCAAAACAAAACAAAACAACAGAACAACTGGGTGGAACCTCCAAGTCAGACCAGCCAAGTACCCCCTCTGCAGACAGCCTCAACCTGCATTCACACAGGGAAAGCCCTCTGCCTTATCTGAAATTCTACGTGGCTCCTCTGCATTTGACACTTGGAGAAAGTTGTTACGCTTATGTGACTCAGCACCATGCCTGCACCCTTCACGATTCACACCCCCACTCATACACACCCCCTCAACAATTCCAGCAGATTCTTCTGCTGTTGGCCAGGACACACCCTCCCACAGATTGCTCAGCCACAGCCCTGCTGCACACGCTTATCTTGCCCAGCCAAGCAGCAACTCTAAGAGCAATGGCTCATACCACGAAAATCTCTTTGCCATGATTTTTATTTGTTATTGGCTCCTTTTAGTCCCTAAGAAAATACCTAAGGGATGTGGAAGTGGAGAGGCAGCTGACAGATCAGCCACTGCACATTTTTAGAAGGACACCCTGGCTGAAAATCAACAATCCCACTGCCTAATGTGACAGTCTCTAAGAGTAGCCCAGGGGTCGGGCACGGTGGCTCACGCCTGTAATCACAGCACTTTGGGAGGCCAAGGCGGGCGGATCACCTGAGGTCAGGAGTTTGAGACTAGCCTGGCCAACGTGGTGAAACCTTGTATTTAGTCAAGATACAAAAATTAGCTGGGTGTGGTGCCAAGTGCCTGTAATCCCAGCTATTTGGGAGGCTGAGGCAGGAGAATCGCTTGAGCCCAGGAGGCAGAGGCTGCCGTGAGCTGAGATCGCGCTACTGCACTCCAGCCTGGGTGACAAGAGGGAGACTTCACCTCAGAAAAGAAAAAAAAAAAAAAAAAAAGCCAGGCATGGTGACTCACACCTGTAATCCCAGCACTTTGGGAGGTCAAGGCAGGTGGATCATGCAGTTAAGATATCGAGACCATCCTGGCTAACATGGTGAAACCTTGTCTCTACTAAAAAAACATATATACAAAAATTAGCTGGGTGTGGTGGTGGATACCTGTAATCCCAGCTACTCAGGAGGCTGAGGCAGGAAAATTGCTTGCCAATCTCTGGGAGGCAGAAATTGTAGTGAGCTGAGATCGCACCACTGCACTCCAGCCTGGCAAAAGAGGGAGACTCCATCTTAAAAAAATAAATAAATAAAATAAAGAGTCGCCCAGGGTCCCACCTTATCATGCAGCCCCTATTCCCCCTGGTTCCTTCAGTGAAGCGCAGTTTTCAGGGCTTTAGGGGGAGCTGAAGTGGAGGGAGAAGCACACACGGGCCGGCAAGCAGGACATCCCAGCCAGCCGTCCTGGAAAGTGTAGTCATGAAAGTAAGATGTCTTTGTGGGTTCTATTCCGGTGCAATTAGGGCGTCGGACAGCCCATCCACTGGGCATCACCAGAGCATGAAGCCTTACAGCCCAGCGATGCTCATAAATAGCTCTGGATTGGGGCCAGGCAGTGAGGCAGAGCCAGAAACTCGCTTCTACTTGTTTTTGAAATAGTGACTTACAAAATCCTTGTCTCCCCCAGTCTTGCCCTCCACTGTGCGTAGACCAGAGGAAAACACCAAAAAAATCCAGCGAGTGGTCATTAGGCAGCCATTTAAAGATTGACACCGACTGCCCAGACACTCACGTCTGCGCTGCCCCTCTGCCTTCTCTCTCGCAGTGAAGGAGGATGCAGCTCCAAAGCTAAGGGAGAATAGGATTTCAGCAGTGCTTCTCAAACTCAGGGTTAAGGCTGCATTGCGAAAAGTTAACACAGCTTTTCAGAGCAGCTTCCTCTTGAGGTAGGAACACAGATTGCTGGGGTTAGGAGAAACCAGTCCGGTCACTTCCTGGGTTGGTTTTCTTGCTATACATCCAACCAAACGACTCTCCCAGTCTCTGGCTGAATCCCTCCAGTGGCTAGTTACTTCACTATTTACCTATTTTTTAAAAATTTATGTGTGCAACAAGGAGCACGTACTGAATTACTTCTACATGTCAGTAGTGTTCTAAGAACAAAGCATAAGATTAAGATTCTAGTTTCCTGGCCAGGCATGGTAGTTCTCACCTATAATCCCAGCACTTTGGGAGGCTGAAGCAGCAGATCATGAGGACAGATCAAGACCATCCTACTTAACACAGTGAAACCCCATCTCTACTAAAAATACAAAAAAAAAAAAAAAAAAAAAAAAAAAGCCAGGAGTGGTGGTGGGTGCCTGTAGTCCCAGCTGCTTGAGAGACTGAGGCAGGAGAATCATTTTAGACTGGGAGGTGGAGGCTGAAGCGAGCCAAGATCGCGCCACTGCACTCCAGCCTGGACAACAGAGTGAGACTCTGTCTCAAAAAAAAAAAAAAAAAAAAATTCTATTTTCCTGAATTTCTTGGTCAAATATTTGCTAAAATCTGAATATATTACATTACATCTATACTCTCCTTTAATCTACTGATCTCATAACCCTGTCATAAAAAAAAAATGAGGGTAGTTTGGCTTTCTTTACTTGTTCTTATAAGAAAATGCTAGCTCCCTGAGATCACCACTCTTTCTAACAATGGATGAGCCAGGTCTTCACTGAGTCCCCTGCTGCCTGGCCACTGCTTCGCCTGGTCTCTCTTGCCTGACCATTCTCTGTGCCCACTGCTCTGTCCCACACCCATCCTACTATCACTTCCTTCTCCTTGGCCTCAATCTCAAACAGAAAGACAACTGACCACTTGTTCAAGAAGTGATTTGTGGGCTGGGTGCAGGGACTTACACGTGTAATCCTAGCACTTTGGGAGGTAAATTGGGCAGATCACCTGAGTTCAAGACCAGCCTGGCCACCATGGCGAAACCCCATCTCTACTAAAAATACAAAAGTTAGCCATGCATGGTGGTGGGCACCTATAATCCCACCTACTCAGGAGGTTGAGGCAGGAGAATCGCTTGAACCAGAGAGGCAGAGGTTGCCGTTAACTGAGATCACACTACTGCACTCCAGCCGGGGCAACAACAACAAAAAAACTGACTTGTTATTGAAATAATCCACATAGGATGTGCTGTTCCTCATCCCATCAAAACAAAGACAGGGGGCTGGAAAGCACAGCTGTTTACATGTAACTCCAGAATTTAAGCTTTAGTTTCTTTCAGACCACAGAAGGCAGAGATGTGAGAAGAGGAGCATGATCAGGTAAGAAACGCAGAAAAGGGAGCATCCATTTTTTTTCTTCTTGGCTTGGTCTCTGCTACCATGTCGTTAGCTATAACCCACCTCAGAAGTCTGCTTTCCAAAGATTAACTTTTAAAATCTTTACATTTCTTCCTAAAAGACTGAGTAAAAAGAAAAAGACCCAAAAATGCCAACAAAGCATTCTTTCAAAATTACTCATGGTACCCATAACAATGCCAGGGTCCTACCTTAGTTTGGGGGCAAAGGGAGGCGGACAGGGAGACTTCAAACTTAATTAAACCAAAAGAATTGTCAAAAACATTTAGAGACCAGAGTGGCTCACACCTCCTGGAATCCCAGAACTTTGGGAGGTCAAGGCAGATGGATCACCTGAGTCCAGGAGTTCAAGACCAGCCCAGGCAACATAGCAAAACCCCATGTCTAAAATAAATAAATAAATAAATAAAAAACAAAAAACCAGCCAGGTGTGGGAGTACACACCTGTAGTCCCAGCTACTTGCAAGGCTGAGGTGGAAGGACTGCTTGAGCCCAGGAGATGGAGGCTACAGTGAGCTGAGATCAAACCACTACACTCCAGCCTGGGCAACAGAGCAAACTCTGTCTCCAGAAAATAATTTTTTTTTTTTTTTTAAAAAGTATTTCAAGTTTGGGTATTACATAAGATTTCATTGACAGAAAACACATCTACCTTGACCAAAATATCCAGATTTCAAAAAAATACTACTATAATTATTCTAGAGAAACAATAATTGGTTTGATGCAAGTTCTACTATGAACAAACTAGATTTTGATAACTGCATTTATTTTCCCCAGAACCTATTTTTCATGGTTCATAAGTTCATTTTATTTTCTTTTTTCTAAGTGAGGACATTTTTAATGGCGTCCAAATAAGGACAGAAGTTACACAGACTTGAGCGTGCAGGCCGGTTGTCTGCAGTATGCAAATCACACCTGTCACAGAGGTTTGGGGACTCCGTCTGTACCAACAATTCACTTTCTTTTTCCTCTTTTATAGCATCTCTGTTCTACCTGAAGTGAAACCAGGCCACCCAGATTATATACTTTGGTTTAAATTTGTGACTGCTGATGCAGCTCTGCAAAAAGCCCTGATGGGCCGATTCTTCATACCCCAAACACTCCTTCGGCTACAAGGATTCTAAGACCAAAGCAAAGGGCCGAGGCAACTAGCCAGAAACCAACTAGCCAGACGCATTATCTGCTGTAAAAGGGCAGCAGACCTGGGGTCAAGGCTTGGATCGTGTTATGATTTCTGTCACCAAGTAACTATGTGACTTTGAGCAACACATAGAATTTACTGAAAACTGAGTTTTCCTCTCATGAGGTGGCATCACAACATCTCCCTCACATATTTTACAAAACGATGATAAAAATAAAATGATGGCTGGGTGTGCTGGCTCACACCTATAATCCCAGCACTTCAGGAGGCTAAAGCTGGAGGATTGCTTGAGCTTAGGAGTTTGAGACCAGCTTTGGCAACATAGTGAGATCCCCTTCTCTAAAAAAATTTTTAAAATTAGCCAGGTGTGGTACTGTGCATCTGTAGTCTTAGCTACTTGGGAGGCTGAGACAGGAAGATCACTTAAGCCCAGGAGCTCAGGGCTGCAGTGAGCTACTATTGTGCCACTGCACTACAGCCTGGGCTGAAAAATAATAAAAATAATAAAATAAAAATAAATAAAACAGTTATTCACAAAATGACTTTTCAAAGTCGTATTTCAAAAGAAATACCAGTATTCTTGTTTGAAATTTCACAGCCATGAGTGTCCTATTGGCTAAGCATATTATAATAATCTATTATTAAGAGTATTAGGCCAGTTGATAACCATAAAATCTGTGGCTGGTTCCTTTGGCATGAGAATGGCATGGTCTATCAGTTCCTGTGTGGCATACCAGGACTGCCACTGTCCCAGCAACTCATCTGTACTGCCACACTCATTCTGTATCTAACCAATGCGGTGCTCTATCACACACTGTTAAGGACTCTCATGGGGGTCTTTTAAACAGGGGTTGGCAAACTATGGCCCATGAGCCAGATCTGGCCCACTGCCTGTTTTTTTATAAACAAAGTTTTACTGGAACACAGTGACAACTGTTCATTTACATATTATCTGCTAAGCCTGCTTTCCTGCTATTGCAGCCAACTTAAATAGCTGCACTAGGCCCCGTTCAGCCTTTAAAACCTAACATGTTTACTGTCTGGCCCTTTGGTGAAAGTTTTGCCAACCCCTGACCTAAATCATCAACCAGGATTCCCCAAAACATTGGCCACAGCGAATACTCTTCTGGGCTCTTAACATTTTAGGCATCCACTGGGGGGTCTTAGCTCATATCCCTTGCGGATAAGAGGGGACGACTGTACAGAGCAATAGAAAGAACTTCCCTTGTCTTTTTCAGCATGTGATTTTGGGGTAGATACATGTGATGCTCTCTAAGCATCCCCATGTGACAATAATGTGGAAGTCGGCTTGTACAGGTGAGGTGTAAGGTCGTGCTCATCATGACAAACACTATTTTGATGCTAATCCTAACTCTATCCTTTTTCCACAAAACGTACTATTAACTATGTAAATAAAAAGCATTCATTTTCCCATTTCTTTAAGATATAAAAATATAAATATTGGGAGAGCCAAATTCTTGCTTTATTACAACCCTCCCGTTTTACAGATGAGGAAACTGAGAGCAAGTTAAATGACTTGTCTAAAAGCTAAGAATCAGCAGCTGATTCAAGCTCTTCCCTCAAACCTGTACTAATTTCATGTATTATTCAGTCATAAGGACACATCTTTTTGTTGAAAAATCTCTATAGAATAAAATATCTGGTTAACCTTACTCTGACTCGCACAGTATTAGACCAATAACACTATGAAGATATTACTAATATTTTGCATATTACATTAAACAAGCAAAAATCCCATTACCATTTTGCACCTGTCATAACTATAATCTTCATGCAATGAAAAATGTTAACTGCAAACTCAGGGTTGAGCCAATTCTCTTTCACTAATGTCAAATCTAAAAATCTCTAATTTAATACAGTAACACATGTAAAGAAGCTACAAAACTAAAGCGGAATGTACATTGCTGAGCGGAGAGGAATAAATACAGAAATGAATACGACTTTTACCTCCATCTGCAAAGCTTCAGCCAATCCCTTTATGGCAAACTTGGATGCAGAGTAGGCTGTGAAACCAAATAATCCCAACTGTCCTGCCTGGGAGGACACAAACACGATCCTGCCCACCCGGCGCTCCTTCATGGTGGTGATCACGGCCCGGCTGGGGTACACGCTGCCCAGGTAATTGATGCTCATTAACCTCTGCAGGGAACAAAGAGTTCACATGAGGAGGGCATGAGGTCAAAAGCCCCAAGGCCGTGCTCGTGGAGAATTTAGTCTGGTTCTTCAGTGCAAGCTCAAGTGACTGGGAAGCTCAACACACTTGCTGAATGAATGAATGATTACATGACGCTATAAACGAAATGTGATTTGAGGCCTACCATTTGAAGCCTCAGGACTTCCCATTTGAAGCCTGTTTCAGTCTAGTCTTGCATTCTGACCACTGACAGCAGTTATGTTTTTCCTGAAAACTGGTCGAAGTTAGTTTTCTCCTTATAAAAAGAATACTGCACGTCTGCGGGTAGTACTTTCTGAAAGACAGTTTTAGGAAAGAGCTTTCAAGTATTTTCAGCCCTATTGGTTCTAAGCTATAAGAAAAGCACAAAGGGAATAGGAACGTGATTTAAAGTTTTGGTTTCAAGCCTTGGCTCTACCATTTATTGCCTATACGATGATGAATAAGAAAGTCAGACATTCTGCTCATTTTCTCGGCTGAAAACAAGGTTGATGTGGGCACGACTGCATAGGGCTGTGGCAAGGGTTAAGAGAGAAAACACAAGTTAAGCACTAGCCCAGCCCTCGGCCTCAAGAACCACTGGCTCTCCCATTATGATGGGTAAGAGTACTAATAGTATATTTTCTCCTCGTCTTGCAAGCTATTAATTTTTATTTATTTATTTTTTACTATTATCATTTTTCTTTAGAGACAGTGTCTCACTCTGTCCCCCAGGCTAAAGTGCAATGATGCAACATCGGCTCACTGCAGTTTCAACCTCCTGGGTTCAAGCAATCCTCTTGCCTTAGCCTCTTGAGTAGCTGGGACTACAGGCACATGCTACCACGCCCAGCTAAATTTTGTATTTTTTGTAGTGACAGAGTCCTCTTATTTTGCCTAGGCTGGTCTCAACTCTTGGGCTCCAGCAATCCTCCTGCCTTGACCTCCCAAAGTGACAGGATTACAGGAATGAGGCACTGTGCCCAGCCCAAACTCTTAAAAACCATAATTTTTAACTTGAAAATCTAAAATACTTGCATTGAATGTTTCAAATATTTAAATATTTGTAAAAATATTAGATCATCATGTAAATAAAAACTAAATACCTCAATTATGGAACTTGAGATCAATCATAATTCTTTTTCATATTATGGAAAGAACATGAACATAAAATCATAATATCTTAATTCAAGAGAATTTCAGATTTTTTTTTTTTTTTTTTTTAAGACGGGGTTTCACCCTGTTGGTCAGGCTGGTCTTGAACTCCCTGCCTCAGGTGATCCGCCCGCCTTGGCATCCAAAGTGCTTGGATTACAGGCGTGAGCCACCACGCCCAGCCAGACTTTTTTTTTTTTTTTTTTTGAGATAGAGTTTCACTTTTGTTGCCCAGGCTGGAGTGTAGTGGCACGATCTCAGCTCACTGCAACCTCTGCCTCCTAGGTTCAAGTGATTTTCCTGCCTCAGCCTCCCAAGTAGCTGGGATTACAGGCACCCACCACCCCACCCAGCTAATTTTTTGTATTTTTAGTAGAGATAGAGTTTTGTCATGTTTGCAGGACTGGTCTTGAACTCCTGACCTCAGGTGATCCGCCTGCCTTGGTCTCCCCCAAAATGCTGGGATTACAGGTGTGAGCCACCACACCCGGCTTAGATAATTTTTTTAAATGATGACCAGAAACACTGGGAGTGACAGGGGAAAATATCTACGCTATTTAAGTTTAAAAGGCAGAGGCCAGACTGTATGTACACTGGAACAGTAATTACTTCAAAGGCCAAGTAAAAGTACACATTCTCAGAGGGAAGACCAAGGAAATACAGATCATAAGTGATTGAGTTAGGATGCTGGGATTCTCATTATTTTCCAAAAATGTGTTTTAATAGCATAACATTGTTTTGATAATAAAAATGTTCTAAGCCGGGCATGGTGGCTCACACCTGTAATCCCAGAACTTTGGGAGGTTGAGGCAGGTGGATCACCTGAGGTCAGGAGAATTGAGACCAGCCTCATCTCTACTAAAAATACAAAAAGAGTTAGGTGGGTGTGGTGGGGGGAACTTGTAAAATCCCAGTGTCTCGGGAGACTCAGCCAGGAGAATCACTTGAGCCCAGGAGGTGGAGGTTGCAGTCACCCAAGATTGTGCCACTGCACTCCAGCCTGGGTGACCGAGCAAGACTCCATCTCAAAAAAAAAAATAAAGAAAGTTTTAAAAGAATATCTGAAAAAAGACAGACAGTACACTGAACACGTGTTTACCTCTACTCCCTTTAGAGAGCTTGCTAAAATCTCAGTAAAGAGATTTTTTTTTTTGAGACACAAGTCTCACTCTGTCTCACAGGTTGGAGTCGGTGGTGTGATCTCAGCTCACTGCAACCTCCACCTCCCGGGTTCAAGCAATTCTCCTGCCTCAGCCTCCTGAGTAACTGGAACTACAGGCGTGTGTCACCACACCTGGCTAATTTTTTTTTTTTGGTATTTTTAGTAGAGACAGGGTTTCACCATATTGGCCAGGCTGGTCTCAAACTCCCAGCCTCACGATCCGCCCACCTCAGCCTCCCAAAGCTCTGGGATTACAGGCGTGAGCCACCATGCCCAGCCAGAGATTTTTTTAAAGGCAAGAACCCACAAGAACAAAGAAAAGAGGAGTAAGTGACAGCAATAACCTTTTGGAAGCTGAAGAACAGATTGATGAGGGATAACTAACTTAGCAGACCACAAAAAACTAAACTGTAAGTGGGGAGTGGAGAAACTAAAAAGCCAGATTCTACCACAAGAACCCAAAAGGCTCTAGCCGCGGGAGTCTCCGGGGTGGAGGGAAACATGGCCAGCATAGGGCTGAGACAGGAGCTGAGACTAAGAGTCTATCTTAGCTGACTAATGAGCAGTCAGCTAGAAACAGTCCAAATGGCCATCAATGAATAGATAAACAGAATGTGGTTGATCCATGCAATGGAATATTATCACCCTATAAAAAAGGAATGAAGCACCCAAATATGCTATATGTAGATGAGTCTCAAAAATATGATGCTAAGAGAAAGGCCAGGCACAGAAGGGCACATATTATATGATTCGAATCATACGAAATTATCAGAGACCAGAGAGACAGAATACAGATGGGTGGTTGTCAGAGACTGGGTGTGGGGCAAGCAGGGACAGGGAGCCACTGCTCAGCAGGTGGGGGGCTGCCCTCCAGGTGAGGCAGATGTTTGGGATCCAGGCAGAGGTGGTGGGTGCGCCACACTGTGAATGTGCTCAATGTCTCTGCGTGGTTCACTTTAAAAATGGTTAATTCTATGTTATACGAATTTCACCTCAATTTAAAAAAATGATGTGGGACAATGGGGAAAAAAAAGGCAGTTAGATCTTAGATGCCTTTCCCCTCTCTGCAGAGCAGATCTGCACCCCTCTTCCAGCCTGGCAGAAGACTAAGGTTTCAGTTTCTTTTTTTTTTTTTCGAGATGCCGTCTTGCTCTGTCACCCAGGCTAGAGTGCAGTGGCGCGATCTCGGCTCACTGTAACCTTTACCTCCCGGATTCAAGGGACTCTCCTGCCTCAGCCTCCCACACAGCTGGGACTACAGGCAGGTGCCACCACACTCTTCCCAGATGCATAGTTACAAAAGGCTGGAGGACTCTCCTCAGGGCTTCTGACCAACCCAAGAGAAAAGATTTACAGATAATGACATTGAAACTACATCCACAGGCACAGAAGTCTCAGTCACCTTGCTAGTGCCTGATTCTGAAATGTGAAAACACAGCCAAGGGCCTCCAGCCTTCCAGCGAAGTCACACCAAAGAGAAAGCTACTGACCTCATAGAGAAAATAAACACAGGTACGAAGCAGAGACAATGAAAGGACGAAAGAATACCTTAAGAGAATTCTCCTTAACATCTACAGGGAGATAAGAAGAGAGACAGCGCCAAGAAACCACAAAGAAAACCACTGAAAAGGAAAATTAAGAGAAGAGTATTGGGATTCCCCAAGACCATGCCCAGGCTGATGATTCACTAGAAGGTCTACATGCTCAGCAGATGGTCCTACACAGGACTAAGATTTATTACAGGGAAAGGATGCAAAGCAAAATCAGCAAAGAGAAAAGACACAGGGAGAAAAGTCCAGAAGAAATCAGGTGCAAGTTCCAACAGTCCTCTTTCAGTGGAGTCACACAGGACATGCTTAATTCTCGCAGCAATGAGTTGTGACAACACATGCCAAAGTACTATGCACAATCTATTTATTTATTTATTTATTTACTTACTTACTTACTTACTTACTTACTTATTACAAAGTCTCACTCTGTTGGCCAGGCTGGAGTGGAGGGGTGCGATCTTGACTCACTGCAACCGCTGCTTCTTGGGCTTAAGCAATTCTCCTGCCTCAGCCTCCTTCTGAATAGCTGGGAGTATAGGCGCATGCCACCATGTCTGGCTAACTTTTGCATTTTTAGTAGAAATGGGGTGTCACCATGTTGGCCAAGCTGGTCTCAAACTCCTGACCTCAAATTATTCACCAGCCTCGGCCTCCCAAAGTGCTGAGATTACAAGCATGAGCCACCACATCTGGCCTGTGTACAGGCATTTTACATGCATGTGAATGTCAATAAAATTAAAAACTAAAAATAATAAAGCAAACATATAACTGAGATAGAATTCATTTTAAATGAAAACAATTTCCTATCATTCGAAAATGCATCAAGTGTGGTATAGGTTGAGTGTCCCTTATCCAAATGCTTGGAATAAGAAACGTTTTGGATTTGGGGTTTTTTTGGATTTTGGAATACTGTATTGTACTATCAGTTCAGAATCCATAATCTGAAAATCTGAAACCCAAAATGCTCCAAGAGGCATTTCCTTTGAGCATTATGTTGGCGCTCAAAAAGTTTCAGATTTTGAGCCGAGTGCAGTGGCTTACACCTTGTAATCCCAGTACTTTGGGAGGCTAAGGTGGGCAGATCACCTGAGGTCAGGAGTTCAAGACCAGCCTGGCCAACATGGCTAACACAGCAGGCAAGAAGAACCTTTAAAACTGAAACGCAGACCAGGCACGGTGGCTCACGCCTGTAATCCTAGCACTTGAAAGACCAAGGCAGACGGATCACGAAGTTAGAAGATCAAGACTATCCTGGCTAACACAGTGAAATCCCATCTCTACTAAAAATGCAAAAAATTAGCCGGGCGTGGTAGTACACGTCTGTAGTCCCAGCTACTCGGGAGGTTGAGGCAGGAGAACCTCTTGAACCTAGGAGACAGAGGTTGCAGTCAGTCAAGATCGTGCAACTGCACTCTAGCCTGGACAACATAGCAAGACTCTGTCTCAAAACAAAAACAAAAACCTGAAATCCTGAAACGCAGATCACATGGCTTCCTAGCCAAGCTTAAAACCCTCAAAGTTTTGGATGAAAATCCACAGTCCTCTCGCAGGCCTTCGGGGTCCAGAGACCCTGCCCCACACTGCCCTTCACTCGGGAAGCTCCAGCCACAGGCGCCTCCTAGTCAATCCCTGCACTTTCCCAGCTCTGTCCCACCTGGGGGCCTGCAGCTGGTCTTCTCCACCCCTCCCCTTGTCTCTTTTCACTCATTCTCCAGCTCTCCAGTCCCCGATGGAGCCCCCCTCGCCCCATTCCCTCTCTATCCAAGCCCGCTGCTTTCGTTCCTCTGTGGCTCCTGCTCTCAGATGCTGTCATGTCTGCCTGCCCGTGAGTGGTCTGTCCTGCCTTATGGGGACCAAAACTTTATTTTCCTGCTTGTCCCTGCAACCCCAGGATCCAGACCAACGCTTGACATGCTAGGCATTCTCTTGATACATGTGTGAATTCAATGTGTAAAATGGGAAGGAAATGAATTTATGAAACAGCTGCTAGGGGCTAAGCGACACAGAGACATGATGGGACTCAGGCCTCACAGTTCTGTGCCCATTTTACAGAGACAGCAGCTGAGGCTTGGAGAAAAGCTGAGGCCAGAAGAAAATAGAATGCCTTGCTTGAGTCACATGGTTGGTACTGTAAGTGGTTAGACTTAAAACCATGAGAGGTGAGATCTGGAACTGGTTTAGTCTGATGCCAAAGCCCACCTTTCTATTATGGTCCCACGTTGCCAAAAAGTGGCAACAGAGGCAGTCCACACCAGGGGTATAGGGGTGGGAGAGATGCTGGTGGTCACAGTAAAGAAATCAAACTGTGATTCTTTTCAAAAAGAAAGAGAGAGAAGAAAAGAAAGGGCAGTGTGAATGGAAGACTAAAGGTTGAGAGTCCAAGTGAGTTTTTTTAAAAAATCAGAATTGAGGCTGGGTGCAGTTGCTCATGTCTATAATCCCAGCAATTTGGGAGGCTGAGGCAGGCAGATCATAAAGTCAGGAGATTGAGACCATCCTGGCTAACATGGTGAAACCCATCTCTACTGAAAATTTAAAAAAATTAGCCAGGTGTGGGGGCACGCACCTGTAGTCCCAGCTACTGGGGAGGCTGAGACAGGAGAATCGCTTGAACCAGGGAGGCAGAGGTTGCAGTGAGCCAAGATCTCACCACTGCACTTCAACCTGGGCAACAGAGCGAGACTCCATCTAAAAAAAAAAAAAAATCAGAATTGTGCATTTTGAAATATCTCAACATGCTTCATATTACATGACGTGTATTTTTACGTCTTCCCTCATCTCATCTGCTTTACGTTTTTTCCTTGTCATTGATACCCACACACATTCACCTGTTATTATACACTCAGTTCTTCTATTCTTGTTCATCGTCATACACCTCCATGAAATATCCCATTATCCTGGTGCTTCTATCACACACACGAGTCACACAATCTCTCACTGAGCCCTAACAGACATGCCCACTTCCCAAGGTCCTTGCTTTACAGCTATGCATTTATTTATTACAACCATGCAACTACTTACTCCTCAATCCACTCTCTGCCTGCCATATTCAGTCAAGATGAATCTACCGATTCTTCCTCCTTACCTTACACACAGGCACGCATACACACATGTGCATACACACATGCACATGTAGACGCACATACCCCACTTTTTCTGGCTACCTCCCGAGTCTTTTGTTTGATCACGTCATGCCTAGGCTGCGACAATTATTATCCCTAATTGATTTTTTACCCAGCTGTTGACATAATCTTCAAAATCACCCTTCCAGTCCTTACGGATGAAGGTACACAGGCCTGGACAGCGCTCTTCCATGCCTGGTTGATAAAGGGGCCTTAAGACACTCAAGTTGCATTCCTCTGCTTGTATCTACATCTTGGCTCTCCTGACTTGCCTTAAGAAAATCAGAGTTCCTGATGCTTTCCCATAGCCTACCAGAAGCAAGAGAGATCTACAGTATTGGTCCAGCAGTTGCTTTTCCTACAGAAGCAGAATGTAATGGAACTTCAAACATTCAAAATTCATCATTTCAATGAAACCTCAATAGAACCCAAAGAAAAAGATGGTTAGGCCAGGCGCAGTACAGCACCCTGGGAAGACAAGCTGGGCAGATCATGTGAACCCTGGAGTTTGAGAACAGCCTGGACAACACAGCAAAACTCCATCTCTCAAAAAAAACAGAAAAATGAGCCAAGTGTGGCAGTGTGCACCTGAATTCCCAGCTACTTAGGAGGCAAAAGTGGGAGGACTGGGTACAATGAACCAAGATTGCACCACTGCACTCCAGCCTAGGTGACAGAGTGAGACCTTGTCTCAAAAAAAAAAAAAAAAAAAAAAAAAAGGCTGGGCATGGTGGCTCATGCCTGTAATTCCAGCACTTTGGGAGGCCAAGGCAGGAGTATCACAAGGTCAGGAGTTCCAGACCAGCCTGGCCAACAAGGTGAAACCCTGTCTTTACTAAAAATATAAAAATTAGCTGAGCGTGGTAGTGGGTGCTTGTAGTCCCAGCTGCTTGGGAGGCTGAGGCACAAGAATTGCTTGAGCCAGGGAGGCAGAGGTTGCAGTAAGCTGAGATTGCGCCACTGTACTGCAAACTGGGGGACAGAGCAAGACTATCTCAAAAAAAAAAAGAAAAGAAAAGAAAGAAAGAAAGAAGATTGCTGATGCACTGCCAACTGAAAAACACTTTCTATTTTAAAAACATTTCAGACCGGGCGTGGTGGCGCATGCCTACAATCCCAGCACTTTGGGAGGCTGAGGTGGGTGGATCACTTTAGGTCAGGAGTTTGAGACCAGCTGGGTCAACATGGCGAAACCCTGTCTCTACTAAAATACAAAAAATTAGCTGAGCATGGTAATGTGTGCCTGGCTACTCGGGAGGCTGAGGCAGGAAAATTGCTTGAACCCAAGAGGCGGAGGTTGCAGTGAGCTGAGATCACACCATTGCACTCCATCCTGGGTAACTGAATGAAACTCCATCTCAAAAAAAGAACAAAAAAATTTTCAAATCTAATGTTCATTTCTTTGGTGCTAAAATAAATTACCAAGAGAAGTTCCTTGGTAAACTTGATTAAAAATATAAACATCGGGCCGGGCACGGTGGCTCAAGCCTGTAATCCCAGCACTTTGGGAGGCCGAGGTGGGCGGATCACAAGGTCAAGAGATCGAGACCATCCTAGCCAACATGGTGAAACCCCGTCTCTACTAAAAATAAAAAAAATTAGCTGGGCATGGTGGGGCGTGCCTGTAATCCCAGCTACTCAGGAGGCTGAGGCAGAAGAATTGCCTGAACCCAGGAGGCGGAGGTTGCGGTGAGCCGAGATCGCGGCATTGCACTCCAGCCTGGGTAACAAGAGCGAAACTCCATCTAAAAAACATATAAAAAATCATATAAACATCAATAAGATGCAGTATCTTTTTATCTTGATTTGAGAATTCTAGTGAGTCTGTTCTTCAACTTTTTTGGTTTCTCCTTGTTAATAATACTGATATTGCACATGAACAACCAGCAACTCTTAGATTACAAAGTGCTCTCTTGAAAATAGGACCTCAGTGAATTGCTACAGTAATCTGTGTCAGATTAGAAGTTCCATTCTCATTTTAGCTGTCTTCTCAGCTGTAAAATGTCTAAACTCTTAAGGTTTGATGGTCACGGCACTAGGATCAACACCTTGTTCAGCCTTACTCTGGTCTTCTAAAGCTTCCATGGACACCTGAAAGCATTCATCATATTCATTTTTAAAGCTTTTACCTGTGGCTTGCTCTATTTTTAGCATATGTGCTACCCCAGCAAAGAAATGTTTTTACTTACTTCAAAGGTACTAACTTCAAGATCTTCAAATTTTCCTGACACTGCCATTCCTGCACAATTTACAAGCATGTCCACTGGACCCAGTTTCTCCTGTGCCTAGAAAGATGTAGCAGAGCAGGCATTAAGAAACAGAAAAGAAAAAAAGAAAAACCACTCAGCAACAAATCCATGCTAATAAATAAAATCTAAAAAACTATTAAACCTGTGCCCATTACAAGCCACACAGCAAAATGGCAAGAATGAATCAAACGTCAAGCACATGGGTGAATTCCAATTAGCCCAACTTCTTACTTGTTTTATGACATTCTCTACTTGGTTATAGTCTTGAGATACATCAACTGATATGCAAAGCACCACCTGTTAAAAAAAAAAGTGGTCAAAGTCTTGCAGGTACAAAACTATTTTTAAAGAAATCTTTTAAAGAAAAGACAATTCATTGAATACAGAAGGAAGCCAATATTGAATGAACAGATTTCAGTGTTTGCTGATGATGCAATTAGTAGGATCTGATTTTCTTGGCAGCTTCTGGAGTTAAAACTCTGAAGAATCTTTTAAGAAATATAAAAATACTCCTCTTGAAATGCCACTAATCTATAGTGACAGAAGGCAGATCAGGGGTTTCCCAGGGCCAGGCACAGAGGATGGAAGGAACTGTGAAAGGGCATGGGCAGACCCTAGAAAGTGATGAAATATTCCGTATCAGGGCCTCGATGCTGATTCCTTCCAAGAAGGAATACTGTCCAAATGATAAAAATTCCTAAGAACAGGAAACAGCCCTCTTTGCAAATATAACCTGAAGCATTCTGGTCTACAGGGGTTGCCCTTGGCTGTAATGTATACCCAGAATGGATTTTATCCCCACATCCTCACATAGAAAACATTGTTTTAAGAGAAGTAGTAGTCAGCCAGGCATGATGGCTTGTGCCTGTGATCCCAGAATTTTGGGAGGCCAAGGCAGGTGGATCATTTGAGGTCAAGAGTTAGAGACCAGCCTGGCCAACATGGTGAAACCCTGTCTCTACTAAAAATACAAAAAATTAGCCTGGCATGGTGGCAGGCACCTGCAATCCCAGCTACTCGGGAGGCTGAGGCAGGAGAATTGCTTGAACACAGGAGATAGAGGCTGCAGTCAGCCAAGATCACATCACTGCACACCAGCCTGGGTGACAGAGTAACACTCCATCTCAAAAAAAAAAAAGGTAGTAGTAATCATATGATTAATTTTAAAACATGCCTTTTTATACAGTATTAAATCAGTTACTATAAATAAAATCTATGCCACAGACAAGCGAAATTTCAAAACAAAAAAATGTTAACAAGTCACATACACACAAAAATGGTCCATAAAAGCCTGGCAGGGTGGACAAAGGATCAAGCACATTCTTGCCTGCCCCAGCCCTAACTCCCTTCCTTGATGTGAAATGTAAGTTTTCCACCTGACCTAAAGCTCTTTGGTAGATGAAGAGGTGGAAAGTGTCATGATGAGGAAGCCCAGAGCAGAGATGGTGTTGGCAGCAGGCAAGACTGGCCTTGGCCATGAACACTGACTCCATGGCTTCACACCACACTCCTTTCTCTATCAGAAATTACAGGAATACGGGAAAAAATAGGGCAATTTACAAAGCTGGCATTCTTCCAATGCTTGTGGGCTTCAGAGAAGGGGGTTCAAGTAAAGACCATAGTCCTAGAGAAAAATTCACATGTACAGAAGATATACACAAGGATTTTTACCTGCAGCGCAGATTGCAATTGCAAAAATAAAAATAAAATATATATATAAAAAGAATGGAAACAGCTCAATAGCAAGGAACCCATGGCTTAAGCTCTGGTGTTCTTCAATCCTAGGCTGTAGCAATTCAAGGCAAATTTATTTAATGCACATGGAAAAATCGTTAACATTCTGGACGGGAAAAAGTTAATGAATACCACAGTGAAATACTATTTAAAACTCATCACAAAGGCAAAAAGTAAGAAGTCTGCCAATACCAAGTGTTGGCAGGGATGTGGTGCAACAGGAACCACAGTTCTACTTGTGGGAGCTTAACTGCCTTGGTGAGGCTGAAGAGCTGCGTACACTACAGCTCTGTAATTCCATTTCTGGGTATGTACCATTCTTGCACATCTGCACAAAGAGAATAGTGAAAGCTTTTCTCATAGCAAAAAACAAACAAACAAATTGGAAAAAACCTAAATATCCACCAACTGCTGATGAACCAAAAATAGTCTATCCATGCAACAGAATACTATATAGCAGTAAAAAAAACCCACAAAACTCCAACTTTATGCAGCAACATAAATGAATTTTTAAAATTTTATATATATTTATTTAGAGACAGAGTCTCCCTCTGTCGCCCAGGCTGGAGTACGGTGGTGTGATCTTGCCTCACCTCAAGCTCTGCCTCCCAGATTCAAGTGATTCTCCTGCCTCAGCCACCCTCCTGAGTAGCTGGGATTACAGGCACAGCAAATTTTTCTCTATTTTTAGTAGAGATGGGGTTTCACCATGTTGGCCAGGCTAATCTCAAACACCTGACCTCAAGTGATCTGTCCATCTTGGACTCCTAAAGTGTTGGGATTATAGGCATGAGCCGCCACAACTGGCCTTAAAAATAATGTTGAGTGAAGAAATCAAGCTGCATAAGAAGCATAAAGAATGAAGTTATACAAATCTACAGAGAAAGAAAGTAGATGAGTGACTGCTTAGCTGAGAGGAGGCTGGCAGGAAATGGCAAGTGACTGCTGATACAGACGGAGATTCTTTACGGGGTAAGAAAAACATTCTAAAATTGATTCTGGTGATAGTTGCACTACTCCATGAATATATTAAAAATTGTTAACTCTATGGTATGTGAATTATATCTCATAAAGCTGTTAAAAAGTAAGAATGATATCATAAAAGAAGTAGAAGTAAATATACTGGCCTGGCACGGTGGCTCACACCTGTCATCTTAGCACTTTGAGAGGCTGAGGCAGGCGGATCACCTGAGGTCAGGAGTTCCAGACCAGCCTGGCCAACATGGCGAAACCCTATCTCTACTAAAAATATTTTAAAAATTAGGTGTGGTGGCATGTCCTGTAACCCCAGCTAGTCAGGAGACTGAGGCAGGAGAATCACTTGAACCTGAGAGGTAGAGGTTGCAGCGAGCCAAGATGGCACCACTGCACTCCAGCCTGGGTGACAGAGACTTCGCCTCAAATAAAATACAATATATTATTTAGAATCACATGCGTATATGGTAAAATTGAAAAGATAAAGAGATGGGGCACCGTGCTCATTCCAGCACTTTGGGAGGCAAAGGTAGGCAGATCAATTGACCAAAGGAGCTGAAGACTAACTTGGGCAACATGGCAAAACTCCATCTCTACCAAAAATATTTAAATTAGTCACGTCTGATGGCATGTGCTTATAATCCCAGCTGATGTGGGAGGATCGCTGGAGCCTGGGAGGCCAAGGCTACAGTGAACTGAGATTGCACCCCTACACTCCAGCCTGAATGACAGAGTGTGACACTATCTCAAAAAAGAAAGAAAGAAAGAAGGCCGGGCACGGTGGCTCAAGCCTGTAATCCCAGCACTTTGGGAGGCCGAGGTGGGTGGATCACGAGGTCAAGAGATCGAGACCATCCTGGTCAATATGGTGAAACCCCGTCTCTACTAAAAATACAAAAAATCAGCTGGGCATGGTGGCACATGCCTGTAATCCCAGCTACTCAGGAGGCTGAGGCAGGAGAATTGCCTGAACCCAGGAGGCGGAGGTTGCAGTGAGCCAAGATCGTGCCATTGCACTCCAGCCTGGGTAACGAGCAAAACTCCATCTCAAAAAAAAAGAAAGAAAGAAAGAAAAAGGAAAAGAAAAACAAAGGAGGGATCAACACAAAAAACTGGGTTGGCATTTGTGCCTCTAGGAACGAGAAAAGAGAGACGAGGCTGCTGTGGGGCATAGAGGGGGCTTCAGAGACCCTGATCAATTCTATTTCTTAGGTTGGGTGATGGATGTGTCATTACCAATTTGTTATTATGTTTTATACTAAAATATATATAGCATTTTATTCATCAAAAATTCCATAACCAAATAAATTTTAAATATTCCTTTCCTCTTAAGCATTTGTATAAAGTTCATTTAAATACATAATTAAAATGAAATCATTTGCCAGTAAAACATTCTGTTATTTGACCAGTTGTAGATATGAATGTGTGTGGGAGTCTATTCGTTGTGTGTGTGTAATATTCTGAGAGGTAGAGGTAGAGGTTTTTAAATTTCACCTTTTTAAAAACAGTATAGTATGTTTTAAATTGGGAAAATCATATGTGCTTTCAATTAATTATTCAGTTGAAGTAACCCTGTTTTTCCTTTATACAACTGTGCTGAGTTCTGCAGAAAATGCATCTGAAAATAGAGATTTACCTGTTTATCATTAATAGAGTGCTTTTCAATTTCTTTCTTTGCCTGCAGCAGCTTGTCCTGAAAGCAATACAGAACAATCAGTCCTAGTGATTGTTATATGTATGTCTGTCTGTTGCAGCAGAGAGAAAAAAAGCAATTATTTGTATATATATACATTAAATTCCAGAAAATACACGAAACAGTATCTACATTACATAGGCAGACTGGGTCACAGCCTACAAAAGAAAGAAGCTGTGAAGTATGTTAAACTATGAATAAGTGATAACAAGTTTGAAAATTCATTACAAGGCTGGACGTGGTGGCTCACGCCTGAAATCCCACCGCTCTGGGAGGCTGAGGTACACAGACCACAAGGACAAGAGATCGAGACCATCCTGGCCAATGTGGTGAAATCCTGTCTCTACTAAAAATACAAAAAGAAGTTGGGCATGGTGGTGCACACCTGTAGTCCCAGCTACTCAGGAGGCTGGGGCAGAAAAATTGCTCGAACCTGGGAGGCAGAGGTTGCAGTGAGCCAAGATCACACCACTGCACTCCAGATCCTTGACAGAGCAAGACTCCGTCTCAAAAAAAAAAAAAAAAAGAAGAAAAAGAAAATTCATTACGGAGAAAGATAAGAGAAAAACAGATAAACCTCAAAATCCCAATTAACAGTACTGACTGCTTAGGCTGACTGTACAGTTCTAATAAATGTTTTGATTTTATTATTTAGTTGTAATATAAGATAAGAACTACCCTACTGATGAGCAGTGCTCCCCAAAGTTGAGGGGATGTGTGACTCCCTGTCAACACTGCTTTTTGTCTAATATTTTCTTCTTCTACTATAAAACCAAAAATAAGAATCACTTTCTGGATGGACTGGCTATTATAAAATACTCTTAAGACAAGCAAGGTTACCCATGTAATTGAGTAATTCTTCCAAGGTCCTAATTTTTTTTGTTTTACTTACTCTCAAGAAAACACATACCAGATTATAGTTTAATTTGCTGTAAAAAGTAACTTAAATAATATCCTGCAATAGAGAGGAACAAAAGGGGAGATGAATTCTTCTGAAAGGCATGCAGGGTTTCTAAACCTGAATGTGTCTATAATAAAATAATATTGTCCTGTGACTAAAGATATATACGGCTTGACTTTGCAAGAACTGGAATTAAAAATTACATTAGAAAAAAAAGAATTTCTCGGCCAGACACTGTGGCCAGGTGCAGTTGCTCACGGTTGTAATCCCAGCACTTCAGGAGGCCAAGGTGAGCAGATCACCTGAGCTCAGGAATTCAAGACCTGCCTGGGCAACGTGGTGAAACCCTGTCTCTACCAAAAATACAAAAACTTAGCCAAGTGTGGTGGTGAGCACCCATGGTCTCAGCTACTCAAGGGGCTGAGGTGGGAGGACTGACTGAGCCTGGGAGGCGGAGGTTGCAGTGAGCTGAGACTGTGCCACTGTACTCCAGCCTGGGCAACAGAGTGAGGCCGGGCATAGTGGCTCACACCTATAATCCCAGCACTTTGGGAGGCCGAGGTGAGTGGATAACTTGAGGTCAGGAGTTCAAGACCAGCCTGGCCAACAGGTGAAACCCAGTCTCTACTGAAAAAAAAAAGATAATAATAATTACAGAGAAATATAATAGAAAAACAGATAAACCTCAAAACCCCAATTAACAGTACTAATTGCGGAGGCTGACTCTACAGTTCTTTCTAATAAATGTTTTGATTTTATTATTTAATTGTGATATAAGATAAGCACAACCCTATTGATATGCTGATATGCAGTGCTTTTCAAAGTTGAGGGTATGTGTGACTCCACATCAACAGTATGTGTGTGTGTGTGTGTGTGTGTGTACACACACACACACACACACACACACAAACTAGCCAGGTGTGGTCACATGCACCTGTAATCTCAGCTATTCTGGAGGCAGAGGGTGCAGTGAGCCGAAATCACACCACTGCACTCCAGCCTGGGTGACAGAGCGAAACTCCATCACAAAAATAAAAAAGAATGAATTTCTCGACACCACAGGTTCTTCAGCTCATTTCATTTCTAGCAACGTAAGGGCCCCATGTGAGCTCCTGAGAGCCTGAAATGCTGGCCTTCCCTGCCTCCACTGTTATTTACTTACATTAAAACGGGTTTTTAAAACTCACAAAATGCCATTTCATTAAACTTGTGTTTTCATTTATGTAAGATGGCTTCAATGCCGAAGCAAATTCATTGTTAGAAAAGTCAAGCTATAAATAAAAGGTAGCTAATTTTGCCTTTCTTGGTTTATAAAAGAAATTCTAGCCGTCCAAGCCTAATTCTGCAACATTATTTAAATGTTCCCCCTGAGGCCCTCCCTGTCCTGCCATTCCTACTGGGTCCTGTCCAGCCATCCACCTACTTGAGCAAGTCACCATACTATCACCCTGCTGGTGCATGGGTGAACCCAAGATCCCCACACAAGGATGCCATGCTGACATTCCCAGGCTCTCCATCATGCCTCCCTTTATTTCTTCATTCAACAAACATGGCTGAGCATGTGCTATATGCCAAGCACTATGCCAGCCACAGAATTGTAGCAGCAGACGAGCCAGCCATTGTCACTCGGTCACTTTCCCCCGGCCTCCATATGGGGAGCAAGAGGACTTCATGGCAGTTCATGTGCACACAGTGTCACTGCTTAAAACTCCAGCCTGCTCTTTCACTGAAAATCTGTGTCTAAGTAAATTTATTCATCCATCGTTAAGTCAAAGTCTGCCTGTCAGATCCCAGCAGTAGTGCCCGTGTGAAAAGACTCAATAAACTTTGGCAAGAAAAAAACAAACCCTGACAAAAAATAAAAACTGATTCTGTGTTGACTTGACACAGAAAAATACATGTTGCTAAAATTCTGAGGAGAGACAAGATTCCTCTGTGGTGTCTAGATTGCACTAGAGATATATATCATGTCCTAAGCAAATCATAGGGAAAAATTGCAGGGAAACACCTGCACACCTTCAGGTATCAACTCCAGAATCACTGCTTCTAGCACTTCTGGCCTGGCGGAGGGCGCTCCCTGGCTTCCCATGGCCAGGTGAGCTCCTTAAACTAGGTCTTGACCTCTCCCAACTCAGGATCTGCAGTATCTCTGATGACGCTGCCTAATACGCCAATGGTACTAAACACATACTTGTGGGGCCAACCTGATTTCAACAAAAAAGTGTTTGGCCTAAATACATGAGAGAATCAGTAAATCAGGAAACACATCTCACATCAAGGAAACAAGCACTTTCCAGGTGTGAATGCTACGATGTTTAGCACAGCCTCTTTGACTAATTTCAAGGTGAAGAAGCAAGTTAGTAATAATAACCTACAAGCCTTACCTCATTTCGTGCAACCAGAGTTATAAAAGCTCCTTGTTTATAGCACTCGATAGCAATGCACTTCCCAATGCCACTGGAACCTCCTGTAACCTAAAACAAAATCATAAAAATCTTCTTAGCACTTGAAAACTCCCCTCTGTAGGAAGCTTTATAAAAACAACTATGACGAGCTCTTAAAATGAATCTACAAGAACTAAAGGGTTAGCTGTTACAGGTTCTTCATCCCAAACTTAACAACTGGAGTTAAGTGTAAGGGTGAAGGATACTATCAGCAAGACCTGCTGCTTTGACCATTTTCTTATTGAACCATAAATTGCACACCTATAATATCTTTCTGAGTTCATTGGTGGAAAAGTGCCCTATAAATCTAGCTCATAAATAATACATTAGTGTGCCTCTGATTCCAAATCCAAATGAATCTTATTTCCTTAATGCACATTTATGCAAAATTAGCTCTACAACAGATGAAAAGAATGACCACCTGCATATATATTATATTTGAAATGATGGGTAGTATAAAAGTAATATACAATCACAAGGAAATCCTGAAAAGTAAAGCTCTTCTTGCACTATTCTACCACTATCTACAGCTCAGCCATACTGGCTGTCTTTCAGTTCCACCAACCCTCCAACCGCAGCACCTTTGCACATGCTACTTCCCTTACAAAAGAATGCTCTCCTCTCTGCTTCATCTAACTGACACCTACTCGCCTGTCAAATCTCAGCTCAAATACCACTTCCTCAGGAAAGCCTTCACTGTCTCTCCTGCTTCCACCCTGACACACTTTCCTGCACCATATTTCTTCTTCACCTGATGACATGCACATAATAACCAGCTCTAGATTTGTGTGATTTTCTGATTAACAACCGTCTTTCCTGACACCACCCCATAAATTCCATTAAAAATACCAATTCTTTTTCTGTTCCCCACTATATTCCTAGCACTTGACATGGGGAGGGCTCAATACATATTATATATTTCACAGAGTAAGTGAACAATGCAACATTTTCTTTCTTTCTTTCTCTCTCTCTTTCTTGACACAGAGTCTCAATCATATGTCAGCTCAGTCACCCAGGCTGGATTTATTTGCTTGCTTGCTTGCTTTTTCTTTCTCTTTTTCTCTCTCTCCCTCCCTCCCCTTTTCTTTTCTTTCTTTTTTGATACAGAGTCTCACTCATATGTCAGCTCAGTCACACAGGCTGGAGTGCAGTGGCAGCACAATCTCAGCTCACTGCAACCTCTACCTCCTGGGTACAAGCAATTCTACTGCCTCAGACACCCAAGTAGCTGGGACTACAGGTGTGCACCACCACGCCCAATTAAATTTTGTATTTTTAGTAGAAAAGTGGTTTCACCATGTTGAACTGGTTGGTCTCGAACTCCTGACTTCAAGTGATCCACCTGCCTTGACTTCTCAAATTGTTGGGATTACAGGTGTGAGCCACCACACCTGGACATATCTTTCTAGTCACTGTCCCTATGCAAATTACATAATATTGCATAGTATTGTGTCCTTTTTAAAAAAAATTATAT